>NC_135800.1:8102500-8402500 GCF_051106095.1 Pogona vitticeps
AAACACTGGGTAACTTAAAGAGAAAAGAAAGGAACTCTGTTGTAATTACACGATAGCAGTTTTCTAATGAGACTCTCTGAGGAACTGTGCAGCCATCTCATTTCTGAGCTCCTGCGCGGCTAACATTTCTGCTTTGTTGATGGGCCCAAGGTGAAGCTGAGTAACAGAAGACAGTCTTAGTTTGAGCAAATCTGAATCTCCCCGGAATATGAGTGGGTGGTGGTGCAAAGGTTGGCTAGTGAATTTGGTGAAACAGCAAAAGCCTATACTCACCGAAAGGCGCTTAAACAAAGCTGTGCCTGCGCTGTTCCCAAATGCGGGTGAATGGAGTACAAGGTCTTGAGGATGCATGTTTTGAAACTAAACAGATGAAAATGATGTAAGAAAATTATGCAAACTGTTCCCTCTGCAGACAAATGACCCAAACAAGCATGTTCACAGAGCCTCCCTTTAGACTGCTTTGGTACATTTGGAGGTGGGGGCCTTCATGAGCAAAAGATGCCAGTCCTCTTTCCCGTTCCTGCTTGTGGGGGAGTCCTGTCTCTGGAAAGGAGAAAGGGCTTTTGTGCCAGAGAAACAGAAGGGAAGGTGAAATTCGCTTTCAGTGTGCGGAGGAATTATTTCTCTTGGACTGTCCGCGAGTTTTAAGGGTAGGGACTCGAGAACAAGGTTTCCAGTACAGATGTGCTCAAACTAAAACTGAAAAAAAAATTATCAAGGCAGACAAACGCACTGGAGAAAGTTCAGCCTAGCTTTTATAGCAGTGACCTCTCCATAACATAAACCAGACAGCCAGAGAGAAAGGGGACATTCCCATTTGGTTTTACTTCAATCTTTCCTGGCTGGGCAGAAACAACACTGGGTGTCTGTTCACAAGGCAGTGGGAGGAAAGGAATATTAGAACTTAACCAAGATTTACCAGTTTAAATTATGCCTTTCTTGGTTTTCCTCTTGGCAAGTCTTGATTTCAGAGCAAAATAGAATAGTTGCCATCCAGTCTGACGCTGAGGAGAAGAGGGGGCCACGACGCGGAGCGAACGCGTGCTCTCTAGCAGATGTGGAGGGATGGACTTTACATTGTGTACACTGGGAATTGTGGTCAGGAGAGAGGAAAGTGTTGAAACTGACCAGACCACCAGGCAAATTCCTTGTTGATTTCACTTTTGGAAGGGATTCTAGCAGAAGGGGAAAAAGGGGTAGACTGGCGGAGTAGTAAAATTATATACTGCTGCTTTGTTTTGACTTCAGTCATTTTCAGCTCCAGTTGACCCTCTGAAGGCTTTGAACAAGTGTTAGGATTAGAACATAGGACAAGCATGACTTTTTCTACTGTTGTTATTGAGTCCTTTATTTAATTTATACTCCTGTCTTCTTCATGGGACCCTGGAACGGTCTTACAAAAAAAAAATCACACAACTAAACAAACAAACAAACAAACAGAGAGAGAGAGAGAGAGAGAGAGAGAGAAACACAAATTATAGATGTATAAAATTTAAAATCAAAGTGGCTGTCATGGCAGGGCATTTCTGTGGCCGGAAGCCAGGCTGGGTCTCTTCTGGCCAGGCGAACACTCTTTTGGCAAAGGGGAGGTCACATAAATCAGGACCATGGAGAGCTCCCAGGGAGGTAACTTTCTCCCAACTGCAGGCAATGGTGGGATGTTGTCTTAGCAGAGAGCTTGAAGGCTGGCAAACCCTGCGCTGAAACGGCCCCTGCTTTCTTGGGGAGGCGCCAGGTCCATTTTCAGGGCTGGCTTCTGTGAGCTAGAGGGGAGGGACCCATCGCTGCTGACCTGCCCGCTGAGCTGGAAGAAGGCAGAAGGGACCGTGCTGAGGGTGGGGAGGTAGAAGGTGCCGAAAGTGCATCTTTGCTGCCTCTGTGTCTTCTTTGGGTCAACACCGAGGGGCCAACCTTGGGGTGCACCACCCTAGTGATTAAGGATGCACTGGGTGGCACAGAACGCAGCCTGCTGATGCTTCTGAGACTCCATGGTTGTGCTATTAATCAGTCTCTCAATAGATCAAGAGAGTGGCGCTCAGTCTCTCTGGGAGTTTGTTCAGATACAAGGCGGTGTTCTGTGAGACGGGGGATAATGTTTGGTGGTTCCGTGGGCAGAGTCCGCTTACGTAGGTGAGGGGTTTGAGGTCGGCCCTGGTGAGCATGGGTGTGGAAAGCCAAAATCAGCATTGTAGAGCTCATCCTTCTCATTGAACTAATGCCTGTCGCAGAAAGTTAGATTACTCTCGACAGTGCGCTAACGTCCATTTTGTTTTTCAGGGCCAAAAAGGTGATCCTGGCTTATCACCTGGAAAAGCACCCAATGGTCAGAAGGTAAACCTACATCTCTTATTCTCAAACACCATTTGGGCCTCCCTCAGTCCACCCCATACCTTGTAAAGGGCGAACCCCTGAGGCCTTCCGGCAAGCAGAGCGCTCAGCGCTGCACTTTCCTCCTCACGTTCTTCATGAATTGGAAATGAGGTCAATATTATCCAGGCCTTGGGCTGAATGAAAGGACGACCCTATCCCTCCCTCCTCAGACCTGGTGAATTGGTTAGAGACTCATAAGGGATGGGTTGGCTGTCGTGAATGATGGCTGGGGACCAAACCAAGATTTATAGGTCTCTGCGTGGTGGCGCTGCGGGCTAAACCACGGAAGCCTGTCCTGCAGGGTCAGAAGACCAGCAGTCGTAAGATCGAATCCACGCGACGGAGTGAGCTCCCGCTGCTTGTCCCAGCTCCCGCCAACCTAGCGGTTCAAAAGCATGTAAAAATGCGAGTAGATAAATAGGGACCACCTCGGTGGGAAGGTAACAGCGTTCCGTGTCTAAGTCGCACCAGCCATGTGACCAGGGAAGATTGTCTTCGGACAAAAACGCTGGCTCTATGGCTTGGAAACAGGGATGAGCGCCGCCCCCTAGAGTCGAACACGACTGGACAAAAATTGTCAAGGGGAACCTTTACCTTTACCTTTATCTTAAATAAATGCAGTGGTAGGATTATTAAAATACAACTGCTTTGTTTGAGGTGAGTTTAAAATCTGGCTTCCCACGCAGAATTTCCCCTTCTCTCCCTGTCGCCACCATGTCCAAGCTTATTTTTACCATCATGAAAGTGCTAGAAACCTGCACTTTCACAAATAAGGATGGAAGATTCTCGGGAAAGCGGACTAAACCAAGCATGCTTATGTTTCTGATTGCAGGGCGATATGGGTTTACCTGGGTTGACGGGGCTCCCTGGACCATCTGGTAGGAAGGTAAGACCGTTTTATTCTTGCCGCTGGGCGCAGGCCCACAGGGAGCGTCTCACAAGGCAAACCGGTGTTCAGGCTGGTAGTCTTGACTGTAACAACACGCCATAGCTTGGAAGTCAGTGGAAGGCCATCAGAGGAAGCAATCCTTTTCCTTTGGTGAAGGAAAAGAGAGTCTGGAGGCAACAGCCGAGAGAGTTAGGAGCGGGGAAGGCCGATGGATGTTTTGGACTCTCGCGGTGGCCCTGCCAGTCCCATCCCTCTCTTCCGGCTATCTTGACAACAGATATTTCAACAGCTTCTGAACACCACCCACAGCAAGATCGCACTGATCTGTGTCCTATGAATGCTTCAGAAGGCTTAGAAGTTTTGCTCCTCTGTGGCCATTGCTAAAATCTACTTCCCCTTCACTAGGTTAATATTCCAAATTGCCCCTGCATGGCTTGTCCTGTCTTCTTTGCTTGCTTTTAAAGTAAGTGTGTGTGAGTGCGTGAGTGCATGGAGAGAGAGAGAGAGAGAGAGAGAGAGAGAGAGAGAGAGAGAGAGAGAGAGAGCTCCTGTGTCCACTTTTTCATGTATCATTTTCTGCTTTGTCCATGCTCTTGTGGTTTTTGATGCCGTGCCAGGACAAAAAGAGCACATCCAGTGAAGGTATAAGCACTTCCTGCAGCCCCGGGGGAGGTTCAAGACATTTTTGGCACCTACTGTAGGGCCAAGGATAGAATCATGTCCCTCGGCCAGCCCTTGGGACGGAGGCTGACTGGATTGGAAATTCAATTTCCTCCCTAGCAGTAATTACCAGGATAGCGACCTGATTTACATCTGAAGGGCAGGAAGATGGGTAAGAGGGATGGTGTAGCAGAACGGGTGTGTGTGTGTGGTACGACGGAGCTCCCTCCTCTCTCCCCTTGTTATCCGTCTCTTCTTCCTGTCTATATCACTGGAGGCAGCTGCCCCGCTCTGCCTGGAAGCAGGGCTGGCCTTTCGTGTTCTTTGTCCTTCCCACAAAACTGACCTTAGAAGACAAACCCTAGAATCTTATTTGGCTGCAAGGAAACCTGGACTCCCCCCCCACACACACACACACACCAAAATGGCTGTGGAATTTCTGGGGAGATGTTACAAAACAAATGCTTTTAATGGAAGCCTATTTTATTGGCCAACATTTTTGGAGTTTTTATAAAAAAAGGCTCTAGATTATCTTCTGGCATTTTCCCATTGAAAACACCTTGGGTTGTAGATGAGCGTCTCTGTTCACTTGCAATGGTTTTAGGAAAAGGGCCAATATCTTGGAAGCCAGCTTGAGTGAAAGAACAAGTAACATCACTTCTCAGAGGGCCAAAGAAGAAGCTAAAGACCCGTTGAGAAGTTTAGAGAAAACTCTGATAAGGCGAGGAAGTCAGGTTAGCCTCTTTCAGTATCGCACAGAGTCACCTCATGGTGAGCTTTGGGGGATTATAATCCATTTCCCCCCCAGACAGATTGTGAATTGGATTGCGATCCACAAAATATGTTTATTGACCCAAAACTTCATTTTCGTTGTTGTTGCCATTACAAGACAAGTTGTTTTGTGTGGAATACTCAGGGAGAACAGCGATGAAGCGAAAGCTTGGGAACAATGGTTATGAGGTAAAGGAAGAGCAGGGATAACTTTGTGAGGTGAAGAAGCAGCTGGATAAATTTAGGGAGAGCGGTGTGTGATAAAACAGTAATAGCAGGTGGATAGTATCCTGGGGGGAACGGTAAGTCAACGGGCGCTGGGGACAGTTGACAAGGGAGAGCTAGGGGGCCTGGAAGGCACCCACAAAATATGAAGTCAGTACTGGATAGCATATATGTTAGAAACATGAGCCATGAGCCTTGGGTGGGCTAATATCCATATCCTTGTTTGGATATGGATATTTCAATGTATTCAGGAAAATAATGGTTCCAAAGGGCCCCTGAAATGTGTTTGATGTTACGATCATGAAGTGGAAGGGAAAGTAAGCTCCTGCAGATGTTGTATGTCCCTCACCTTGGCTAGAGGTTGCCGTAGAGGCGGAAAACATCCTCCTGCCAAGAAAACAGCTGTGTGGTACGGAAAGAAGGTATGTGCGGTGCAGGTGTGTCATGAAACCTGGGCCACGCCTCTGATACAGCTCGATTAATAATCTCCTCACAAAGTCGACATTCTTCCCGGTGATGTAGAGATATTTTCCTCCCCAGACGCTTTTGATTTGTGCAGTTATTCTGAGTCAGAACCACTTAAAGTGGCTTAAAGAGTCACTTGAATTATTTTTCCCATCTTGAACTATATTACTATTTTTTTATTGTATTCTTTTTATTTTTATCTATTATTGTTAGCCGCCCAGAGTAGGCTTCGGTCTAGAAGGGCAGGGTATAAATAAAATAAAATAAAATAAATTAAAAACATAAAAGAACAAGAAGTGAACAAAGAAGCTGCCACATGCCTTTTTTCTGTGCCATAGTTCACACCAAAAGGTATGTCTGCCTCATAATTTCTCAGGGCATAGGTTCCACTGGTGGTTTGGCCGTTCCCATTTCAGCTCACCCACAATGTCCTTCTGCCCACAGGCAGGGGATATGGAGCAGCTGAACAAACAAATGGGAAGACTTATTTTCTTTCCCTTCCCCCTTTTTCTTTCTTTTTTTTTGGGGGGGGTGAAGGACAATTCTTGGTTTTGCTTTTCAGCAGTTCTTGGTAGGTTGGAAGTCTTCTACAGCTCTTAACAGGCCCCCAAATGTGGTGGTTTGCTATGTCTGTTTCTTCTCACTCAGATGAGCTCATGGATCAGCCTCTGAGCCATCCTGTGAACATCTTAAAGTAAAAAAAAATAAGTATCTTCTGATACAGATGAACCATTGCTGTTCTAGCACATGAGTAGGTTGTAAGGTATAGGGCATATGCGAGCCTTCTTGGATCCAGTGGACTCCTGATCTGTTGGATGGCAAGACCCATGCTCCCCAGCCAACATGGACTCAGCGCGTGCAGCATACAGTGTGGCTCTAGCCAGCTGGTGTAGAAGCAGCCCGTTGATTTTCTTATGGCGCTGGGACCATTTGATCAAGCCACTGCCACCAGGTAGCGCTGGGTTGGGTCGGTTTCCATAGAAAGTGCTGCAGCATCGTTGCATAAATGAAATAACAGACAGTGGAAGGTGATCTGGGCAGGAGAAATGCCAGCTGGTTCTAGGACGCCTTGAACCTCCTTTACTTTACTTTATTTAGATTTATACCCTGCCCCTCTAGACAAAGTCTACTTGGGGCAGCTTACAAAAAATGATAAAATTCAACAGAATAACATAGTTATTCTATTGTATTTTATCATTTGGATAGCTGAGTGGTTTTGGCTAGTTACCGTGGAGAGGAAGAACCACGAATATGTTCCTGAAGAACTGCCGACCCCTGAATGTTTCCCACCAAGCAAAGCATTTGGTGGACTCATGTCTGGTTGCTACTTTTTCTTTTCTTTTCGCCTCTGATCTCTCTGTGTTGTCAGGAAAGTAAAGTGCTTTTCTGGATCTTGACCAGGAGCTGGATGGGTTTCAGCTCCCCATTAGCTGAGGTTGTGTCAGGTTGTTGTCTTCTATACACATGTGTGTGTGTGCATATGTGAAAAGAACCCCTTGCCTTTCATCGTCATCTTGTCCCTTGTTCCCTTTTGCTCTGTGAAGTCAACAGACCTGTTGTTTACATGGTTGATAGGATGAATCAGGACAGCGGCTCAACTTTCTGGAAGCGCCACAAGATTTTGTCCTCCTGGTTGTGATTTAAAGGCCCTGGAAGCATCAGGAAAAGAGAGGAAACTTGCCTCCTGTCATTGCAGTTCTTTCTGAAGATGCTCACAGGTTGAGCAGCCCTTGGGGATACCCGTTGGCCGTGCCTAAAGCCCGCCCCACAGCATGACTTCCTGAACAGAGATCTCTCAGGCAGAGATCATTTTTGCTTTGATAGAGCAAGTAGATCATGGAATAGGCAGGTGCCTGTTAAACCACGAGGAGCTGGAAATGTTTGAAACTATCAAGGACGTGTTTACTGCATCATGTTAACTGATCTGTGCATGGCATTCCTTTCCATATTTTGCAAACGCTTTAGCAAAAGATAAAATTTACCTCTATGTTGATTCTTTTGAACAGGGACAGAAAGGTTTTCAAGGTCCATCAGGTCATCCTGGAGACCAGGTGAGTTTTACTTCCTATTGTTTTCTTTCTTTTTATTTTCTTTTAAGTGACTCAGAACTAATGAAGCGTTGTCACTGCCCAGCACACTCTATTTTGGCTTGAAAACAGGCGCCTCTAATTGCCCTCGATTTTAAAAACAACAACAGCAACAACATAGAGCCTGGCTTGCACGTATCTAGTGTGCAACGCTGATCTGATCTATTTGGCAGCTCAAGGCCAAGGACAGGTTCAGAAACTGATGGGACTCGCATAGAAACCTTTGCTTCCTCCCTGGTGATGGGGCAGCATCCACCACGACCACCCCTGAGGGCAGCAGGTTAGCAGACCTTGGGAAAGAGTCCCCGAGCATCATCCCGGCCAGCATATCCGGTGGAATTTGTGGGGACTGCAGTCCCATGGGACACAAGTGTGGTGTCGCGGGTAGAATGTCGAGCTAGCACTCCGGAGGCCTGGGTTTGATTCCCTGCTTGGACACGGAAACTCATAGTGTGCCTATGGAACCGGTAAAACGATTCCTCAAATGCATCACTTCCCTTGAAAGCCCTTTTTGGGGTTGCTATGGGGAGAATGAGGGCTAACAGGTTGAAATTGAATCCCGCTAAGATGGAGGTCCTGTCGTTGTTGGGATATCCTTGACTGATTAGGCGGCTGCTTACCTGAACTAGATGGGGTCTCTCCCCCCCTCCCCGAAGGATCAGATGCAAACTCTGGGTGTGCTTCTGGACCTGGCCCTCCCAATGGAAAATCGGATCCCCTCAAGCAGCCAAATTGGGGAGGCTCAGACATGAGCAGTGTGTTCCGGGGAAGTCCTTTCTTACTTCTTTATATTGACATTCAGTTGATGTCGGTGGCATTTTCACCCTTGGCAGCCTCCGTGATAATGTATGATACCGACAGCCTCGTCCAAACGGTATTGTCCACACGGAGGAGGAAGAGCTTGGTAAACATGGATGAGCCCCCTCCTGCCCCATCCCATCCCGTACCCTTTGGCAGAAGGACAGCACAAATCTGGAGGCGGAAGAAAGACCAAGGATCCTTCAGCTGAGGGGAGACTGAGCACACTCAGTGGCCATGGAGCGTGGAGGGGCTGGGATGTCTCAGAGCTGCTAGACTCCCACCTGAGTGGCAGGGATCACGAACAGAGGGTGGCAGCGCTCACCCTGCAGAGATGCTTTTGTTATCTCTGAAGGCTTGAATGAAAGCATGGGTGCTTTCTGTTGCTCTGCCTGCAGGCATCCGGGAGGTTGAAGTAAAAGTGCCTTATTGTATATAATCAGCATCGTCATCTTAAAACTGCAGAGCTGTGACCACTTTAGTGAAATCCAACTTCATTCTTCTCATTTTATGTCTCTCTCTCCCCCCCACACCCCCTCCGCCCCGCTCTGTTTTTGTTTCCTGACAGGGTGAATGGGGACCCGATGGAAACGCAGGGGCCAAAGGTTATCCTGGCAGGCAGGTGCAGTAAATCTTACCGTGCTGTGCGCAGCATAGGGATTGTGGGGGAAATTGCAGGCCTGGGAGAATAGCCGTTGCCTTGCGCTTATGAAGAATCCACATGCAATTGTCACAGAGTTGCACTGATTTCATTTCCTGCATGTAGAAACCTAGTGGGTTAGGAAAAGCGTTCCAGCCAAATTTCTCCCTCCTGTCCCTGGGTGTTCTTGGGACTGCAACTCTCAGAAATCCTGGCCAGCATGGCTACTGGTGAAGGCTTCTGGGAGTTGTAGTCTAAGAACATCTGGGGACCCAAGGTTGGGAATCAGTGGCACAGTGAGTGTAGTGGTGATCTAAGAGTGCAAGACCTCGTGTGTTGTTCAGGGTTGTTGACCTCTCCTATTAACAAATAACACGAAACCCAAATAAATAACCAAGGAATTGCACCAAGACAGCAGCTCCTCCGAGCAGGGCCTGACTCACTTTTTAATATCCGAGACATTGATCAAACAAAGGCATGGCATTTCAACGCACTCAGAGGGCTGCATTGTCTTGCCAGTTTCCGTTTTGTTAGACAAGACATTCTGTCAAACTCCAGTGTTTGCAGACTTTTCCACCAATGTAAGATGTTGACCAGAGAGGTAAAAATGAGCTCTGTTTCTCTCAAAACATCTTGGGTCTCTCACAGCACAGCTGTCTATATACTAAACTCGGGTATGTTTACTTTCCTGACTTGGTTTTTTACTACTTGTTACTTCTCTCAGCTGGCGTTGGAAAAGGTGCCGGTGTTGGCTTCTTTTCGGTTCATGCATTGGAAGCAGACTTATTCACTTTGGCCTGGAAGGAGGAGGAGAGAAAAAAAATCCCCCCCCCCAAAAACAAACAGTTTCTGGCAACTGAAAAAGAGCCAGAAGAAATGCCACCTGAAGTTACAATTTACTTTTTTTCCTAAAACTTCCTTAATGGATGGGAGGAATCAGCTGCCTCATTTCCTTTCTGAAGCAGACAAATTCAATCGGGCATCTGTTGGAGAGGAAATAACCACAGAGGTCTGCTGTGTGTTGTTGTTTTTTTAATGAGGAAGGATAATTTCTAAGGTTCAGCTGTATGGCCCTTGATCCTCCTTCATCTTCCCAGTTGTCTCGCACTACCTCCTCCCTGACCCCCCCCCAGCCCCATCTGCAAGTTGGATAAAAAAAAGAGTCTGAAATGACCCTAAACTCCTAGTCCCTGTGGATTCCATGAGAGTTGACTTCCTGAAGCATCTAGACTTGGTGGTAGTCCTTATATATCTTCAGCAGAGGCAGGAGTGGTGTAGAAAGGCGCTCCTCTTGCGCTGAGAGAAAATATTTACTGTCCTGCTCCACATTCCAGATCCAAGGCTGTGTTTCTTCAAGGACACGCTGTGGTTCCCTTACATCTTGCATTTTCTAGGCAGAGTTTCAGGGATCACCAATAACCACAGTCTGAACCCTCCAAGGTCCTAAGAACTAGGGTGGCTTCTCACAACGCTTTTACTTATTCGGTGCATGGACATCGACTTCAGCTTTCAAACACCTCCCTCCTCCCAGCTGGGTGAGTGGAGACAGTGTGGTCCTATTAGAGACAACTTCACACCCATGGATGTTGTTGGTCTCCTTGAGAGCCGATGGCCTTTGTGACACCCTAGCCAAGAAGTTCAGATTGTGTGTATGAGAAAAGCAGGAGAAAAAAGAGAGAGAGGGAGAGAGGGTTACCTCTGGGCAAATGCTGAAGTGCTTACACTGGCTGTGAAATAGATCCCGAAATCCATATGTGGGGGAAAAAAATTGAAAGGAAGTCTGCAAGCTTTTAAAACTCACAGGTCTCTCTTAAGGCAAGATATTGCAAAAGTAAGTGAGCTAGCTGAGGATAGCAGACCTCGGCATCCGACCTGCTTCATTTAGAATGCAGTGAATGGCTCAGATCCCGTTTGAAGTCCAACTTTCTGCCCTATTCAAATTCGCTGGAACAATTAGGTGACCTATCTATTTGGAATCCTTCTTCTTGTTGTTGTTTTTATTATTAGTGTTCTTTCTCCTCTTCCTAATTTCCTCCCCAGCTATCTCTTGGCCGCCTTCCCAAAGCAAGGGAAGAGCCGCCACTTTGGCCAAGCCTCGCAGGAGTGAACAATTTGTAACATCTCCACATTTATCTGTCTCTCGTTTTGTTTTTCTGTCTCTCTCTCTCTCTCCCCCCCTCCCCGCCTTGTATTTCAGGGTTTACCTGGACCTATAGGGGAACCTGGTCCAAAAGGCAGCCGGGTAAGTGAGAAGCCAATTCCTTTCCCTTTTGCCAGTTTATGCTATTGTCAGCTTGATAACCTTTCGGCTGCTGGGTATTTTTTTCTCTGTCTTCCCCAGCTCCCTTCTTCCTCTCCCTGAGCTGCTTTTTGCTGGTGGGGTTGAAGGCACATCTATTTTGCCTTCAGGGGACTGTTTCAGCAGCCTTTCATGCCTGGGAGGGAAGAGTAGGCCAGGGAGGGACATGTGTGTGTGAAATATGGAAAAGGGAATCAGGCAGGAATAAGAAAGTGTCAATCTCTCTTTGGTCACTGTCACCGCTGGCTCTGCTTCTCCCACATCGGCTCTTCTGCACACAAAAAAATGGCCTTTCTGTCTACCGTGCTGTGGCCTCCCAAGATCACCCTGTGGTGGATGATTGGGGCATGTGGGTGTGCGTTTCATCTGACTCCGAGGTCTGAGATTCTGGGTCTCGTGGAAGCAGAAAAAAAAACATCTTGGAAAGGACTTGAGCAGGGAGTGGTAAATTCTCAAGCTACTTCTGTATTGATTTATTCAGCTTCCCTTAAAAATCCTGCCAGGTCTTGAAACGGCTAGGGGGCAGCCCACGTTGCTCCTCCTCTGTTTCTTATTGGCGGGACCATGAGTGGGTTTCGGCAAAAAGACCAAAAGCCAAAGGCCAGCGAAAGGCGCCGGAGGGGAGGCTTTGACCCCGGTGGTCTCCCTAGCCATAGAGCCCAAAATTCTTACACCGTTCACCGTGGTTCGGTGAGGCAGACCAAAGGTGGCTCTTTGGTCTTGCCTGCTGACCCAGTGTCAGGAACAGCTGGAGCTGATCTGCCTGTCCCGGACTCCCTGTTGCCGGCAGCCATCGCAACGGAAGTGGTCGGAGGCCGCTTGCCAGTTCCGTGCAGCGCCGTCTGGGGCTCGGCAGAAAGGCTTCGCCTCCCTCCCTTGTCCGGCGGTGCGGCTTTCGTTTCCCCCAGTGCTGCTCTGAAACTGTTCTTCAGCACAGACGGACTTCCTTCCTGATATTAGCATTTATTTATTTTATTTCCTTGCATTAATTTGTTCGATGCTTTAGGGTTCCTCCTATGGCAAGAGGCAGGGATGGCCCCGGGTTTAGCCCTGGCTCATGAAGGGAGCAGAAAAAGGTCTGTGAAATGCCGAGGTCGCCGAAGGGATGGAAACACTTCCAATTCATTGGTCAGGATTAAGCACCTTCCAGACACTAGTCGCCAGAAGGAAAAATGGCACAGGAGTAGCACCATCCCCACACCTCATTTTTGGCATTCCCAAAATCATCAGGTTGGCCCCTAATAGGGACAGGAGGAGGTGTCGCTGGACTAGAATTAGGAGAAGTTACTTTTTCCAAGCTGGAATGGCCATGAATAGGCTTTGCAGGCGCAGAGACTCAGGTTAAATTCTGCGAGTTCTGCTGATGACAACCTGGAGTTCTGTTAAGCAATGGGTTTGGGGGGAGGACTGATGTTATTTCTGACTTCTCTCTTTCGCACAACAAGCCAGCATCCTGAAATCCTTTGCCAAGGTGAACCTCTGTGCTTTTTGCAGCCTTCCTTAGGGTTTCCTTGACTAGCCAAGAGCTGAGATTTCTGGAGAAACCCCTCCCAACCTTTTTTGGACAGAAGTGGCGCTTCAGTTAACCGCCTCCTACTCTCCAACGGCAATTATAAATCATTGTGACGCTCTGAGCCAATAAATTTGCCTCTCTTCTCTCTCTCTCTCTCTCTCTCTTTCTGTATCATGCGCTCCTTTTCCTTGTGAGCCGTAAATGCTACCAGCTGGCTTCCATCTCTAGGAAAATTACAAGGGATAAACAAAAATTGACCCTGTCGGCAGTTTTCATTCTTGTACGAGCTAAGAAGAGGGTGGAGGAAAAAGGGGGGTTGATCAGCTGTTTAATATCCTGAAAAATGACGGGGGGCCCATGCTGTAACTCGGTCTGTGCTTTGAAAGACTAAGGAGGAGGAAGAGAAGGCGGAAGGGAGGACAGACTGATAGTGGTTCCAGCACTTTGTTTCCAGGGTAAGGGGTTGTGTAAAAGGGGTTCACCTGGCTACTTTTCACCCTAATCCCAGAGAGGAGAGGCCAGGCTTGTGTCAGCCAACGGTAATGGAAAAAATCAGTCCCTATGAGTTGAGACTACAGTGTAAATCTTGCAGTCTTGATTTTGCTCATCGTTATGAATCCCACACCTTGGTCTTCCCCCATCTTTGCTTCATGTTGGGTTGCAAGAGATTAGCTCAGATGGTCTCAGCTAGAGTAGAACCATTGAACCCATGGGCCACTCCTTTTGGATGTATTGGACCACAGCTTCCATCCCCTCGAGCTAGCGTGGTTGTAGATCAAAGGCCCCCCGGAGGGTCTGAACTCACGCCCCACCCCACCCCACGGCTCGTCTTCCCTGGCGCTTTTAGGTCCTTAAGAGGTCCCTCTTCTTCCCTGGCGAGGTTGTGGTGCCGATGCTCGTGAGTGGTGACGTTGTCAGTGTTTTTTTCTAACCTGGACCCCAGTTCCCTTCCTCTCCCAGGTCAGGCGCCTTCCTTCCTTCCTTCCTTGCCGGAGTCCTCACCATCCCTGGCGTGGGGGTATGTGCCCTTGGACTACATCGTGGAAGCCAGCACCATGCAGTCCATGGGCATATACACTTGCCTCAAGGCTTATTTCGTCACGGCCACCGCCCTGCCTGGACCCAGCGCTTAGAGGAGACGGAGCGCGCGCGTGTGATTCCCGGAGGAGGGATATGAGAGGCCCCGTCCCATCATTTCAGAGAAGACAAACGGCTTTTTGTTTCTTTTTTTCCCCCCACAGGGGTACATTGGCCCACCCGGATTGTTTGGGCTGCCAGGTGCTGACGGAGAACGAGTAAGTGCTCAGACGCTTCTCCTTTGCTCCCCTTCCTGCTGCATCGAGTCTCGGTCCGCTTCTGCTTTGCTTAGGTGACCACTTCAGGTATCACCTCGAAAGAGGGCCAGAGAGGTTATTGATTTGTATAGAATTGCATGCACTGCAGATGCAAAACTTGTCTCTGTTCAGCTTCAGTGAGACAGATCCTTCTCTCTCTCTCTCTCTCTCTCTCTCTCTCTGTGTGTGTGTGTGTGTGTATGGGAGGAATTTGCTTTGGAGCTGCTGATTTAATGCTTGTGTAACTGCCTAAGAAACATAAACAGGAGGTTCTCCTGTGAGCGCCTTTGACTTCAGCCTTCTTTCAGTTCCAGACCAGTAGCTTAATTATTCCTCCTGCTAAGCTTTGCCTTCACTTCCTGGCCTTGGTTGGGGACACAACTTGTGTGTGTGTGTGTGTGTGTGTGTGTATGTGTTCTTGATTGTAGGCAGGACAGCTTAGTCTTAGAGGGCTGAACCAAACTTTCCCCTGCTGACAGTGAGCAGTTGATGTTTTCTTCTGTGATGTCCAGGTCGTTGTTTTAGATCTCCTTGTGGTTAAAAAAAACAACCCTTCACCTTTTGTTTTTTTGATTTGAACTCTCCCCTGCTCTTCCAACCTCCGTCAGACTTTAATGATCTCTCCCATCCCTTTCCTCCCACCCCTCTGTTTTGTTTTCAGGGTATCCCTGGAGTTCCTGGGAAGAGGGGCAAGATGGGTAGGCCGGTAAAGTTTTTCATCGTCTTGGTATTTTCTTTAAAAAACGGGAGCAGGGAATTCAGGGTGGGGAGGAAGACTGGACAACCTTAACTGCAAGGATCTTTTTTCATTTGTGTATGCATGGAGTCCGGCAGAGGGAAAATGGGGAGGAATGAAAAGTTGATTCTTTTATAAAGGACTTGTCCCCTTATTCTCCCAGCTGTTCCCATTTCACCATAGCAGTTTCAACTTATTTGTCACTCTTGCTGGTAAAATGATGCCCCTGATACTTCCTTGTTTCACATCAATTTACGTCAGTTTTAAGCTGATTCCTGACCTTTTAGGGCAGCCTTCCCCGACCTAACAATAACAATAATCATACTCTGGCCCCTTCCAGGTTTTTCCAAGTAAAGAGTACTCAGAGGTGGTTTCCCCTTCCGTTCTTCTTGGGGGTAGCCCTAGGACTGTGCAAGCTGGCCAAGGCCACCCGGACCGCCTTTACTTGCAAAGAGGCCCCCTGGGGGAATCGAACCCTCAGCCTCTGCAGCCAGAGGACTCTCCAGCCAGCTAGTTCCCTTCCAGATGTCTTCACCACCCATACCCACCCCGAACACACACCATGACAACTGATTCCGAAACTAGTCCAGGCAAGAAACGGTTAGTCCTTGAGTCAGAAACCACCAGGGAATCTCCAGGTAGGGTCAGGATAGGAAAGAAGCCACACAAGACATCAAAGCTGTTCATGCTTAGATCACAAAAGGAATCAGCTTTGTATCTAGCTTTGTCCGTGGTCTCTCTTGAAATAAATGTCTTAGGTCTGGAGAAGTAGCTCCTCAGATTCTCCCTAGTCAGCTTAATTCTGGCATTTTTTTTACAAAAATAACTTTCCAGGCTCTGCTTGAGTGCAATTGCCTACATGTGCTGAATAGTCTGTGTAATAATAATAATAATTTAAAAAGACAGTTTCGGGGAAAGCAGGAGGAAAATGGCTGCTCTGCCAGAGTGAGTGACCAGTGGTTACGTCAGAGGCATCTCAAGCACAAAACTACAATCTCTCTCTCTTTTTTTAAAATTCCATGGCAGCAAATCTCTGACTCTGAAATAAGCGAATCAAGGCAACGGTTGTTAGGTTTGGGGGTCTGGCCAGGGTTTTTGACATGATTTCACATACATTGTGCCTGCGTGCGATGTTTTCCAGCTGTTGTTTTGGCTTTTGCAATTTCCCATTCAAAGAAGTCTCAGCTTTGTTTCCCCCCCCCCGCCCCAAACTTTATAATAGGATTCTTTGAATTTCTTTTCTTTTTCAACACATGGTCTCCGCCATATCACTATCGCCACTGGGGAATGGTAAATATATCTGAATCGAGTCAGGATTTTAATTCTTCTACCACTTCTTTTTAAATGAATTTATTAAATCATCAGCGGTTCAGATGGGAAATTAGAGTGTGCAGTGAACCCATAACAAATACTTTAAATTGATCTCAGACGAGCTTAATGCAAAATGCAGGCAGACGTACGGCGGGGATCCTGTTCTAGAAACACAGCCATGCAGTTTAAATTATGGGCACCAATGTCTGCAGGGTGAGGGCAAAGGGCATTTTCCTCCTCCCACCATGAGTCCTACATCTGTTTATTACTTTGATGTACACAGATGCTCTGTGCTGTAGTAGCATGCACTGTGCACCAGAATTATGTGAGCATGCCAATGGGCAGCTTTGCACCAACATCACAAAAAATAAAATAAAATACCAAGCTAGTTCTCCTAGGAGAAAACAGTGGCCTAATAAGGACCATCATTTCCCCTCCTGAAGCCCAATATCAACGTGTCCCACTCTCTGTTGGAATTTCAAGAGCTCCTATTGTCTACCCCAACAAGATGAATGATAGTAATCATGTGCCCTCAAGTCAGTTCTGACTTATGGCAACCCCTTTCCAGGGTTCTTAGTGCTCCCCAGCCTTGGGTCTCCAGATGTCCTTGGACTTCAACTCCCAGAAATCCTGGCCAGCAGAGGTGACGGTGAAGTCTTCTGGGAGTTGTAGTTCAAGAACATCTGGAGGCCCAAGGTTGGGGACCACTGCGGTCTAGGTAGAGAAGACTCAGAAGTGGTTCCCCCTTCCTTTCTTCTGGGGTTGCCCTGGGATGGTGTGCAGCTGGCCCAAGGCCACCCGGGCTAGCTCTTCCCCCTGAAGGCACAATGGGGCATTCAAACTCCTAACTTCCGGCTCTGCAGGCAGAGACCTAACTTATGGACCTTTACCAAGAAGGGAGTGGGGGAAGAGAGAGAAAAGGTTTTTTTTTCAATGTTAAAAAAGAAAGTCAGCTCAGAACTATATCATCAGGAGGACTCCTTTGTCAAGTGAGGGATAGCCTTACTATGATGCTACCTGAGGCTTGTTTCTCCAGTGACAGATAGTGAGGGACAACAGCGAAGTGTGAGAGAGGACACCGCTGTGGGCCGCATGTTTTGCCATGCCCACCCCTAAGGTTGTTTGCTGCTTCAGTGAGGGATGCTGTGCCAACCTTCGATTCAACTTGTCTCGATGTTCCTGCACAGCGTGTGTCGTCCTGAACTGGAGTGTCTCCTCATTTACCTGCAACGTGCAGTTTTCCCCCCTATAGCTCCAGAGGAAGTAGCCGAGGCAGGTTATAAGAAAGGGAAACTATCCTGACAGGAAGAATAGCTCAGCCATAGAATGGATTCCCTGGGAAGCTGCTGGCCTCTCCTCCACGGGAGAGTTTGAAAAAGGGGTTGGAAGGCCAACCGGCCCAGAAGTTCTTTAGCTGCAGATTTCCTTGCTCAACAGCGTTTTGGACTTGATGAACCTTTGGGATCCATTCTAGCTCTGTGGCTCTGGGGTTGGCCCCTTTTCTCTCTCCTCCTGCGCCAGGACACCTGGGCTCCACCTCCGTTGCATTTACAGTAAGATCGGTCAGTGCACACACCTTGCCAAGGGTGATTTCTTCCATGTCAGTTTAATCAGCATTTCTTCTTCGGGAAAGGCTCTGGAGCCTCTCTCCTCCCCTTGCCCTCTTCCTCTACAAATGGGACAAGGTCTACATAGGCAAAGGGAAGGGACCACCGCCAGCTGTGCTTATGTTCCTTTCTCTGGATTGCTCTAAAGCAATCAACAGACGGTGCAGTTGGGAACCTTTTGTTGGCTGTGTTGTGTGGGCCTCTTGGACTGATGTAAGAATGTAAAAAAGATTAAAATAGATTTGCTGGACATGAGTCAGACTTGAAATCATTCCAGGGGAGCTCGGCTCAGCAGGGACGTGAGAGGAACATGATGACTCGGTCTTGGAAACGAGTTTTAGACAAGGCTTCCCCCCCCCGCCCCCACTCTCTCTTACTCCACTTTGCTTCTTTCCCAAACCCTCAGAAAGTTAAAAAACCGTGTGGGCAAGTAGTGGTTTTTTGGGTTGGCCTGTTTCTTTAGCCCCTGTCGGTGAGCAATGGGGAAATCTTCAGTCATCGTTAATAATTTTCCTTGGATTGAGAGTGGAGCTGTGGATTATTATGTTGCGTTTCTAAAAAATCTCCTCCACACCATCAATAGGAATGAAAAACGACAGAAAACAAGCAAGCCATTAAGGAAAATTCCCCCCACAAAGCAATGGGCTGGAAAGCGGGTGGACTGACAGGGCAGCCCACATAGTCAGGATTTAGTCCTTCCATGTCCCACAAAGTCTGGATGGATTAAATTATTTTCTTTCAAACCACTCTTTATGCTGTAGCTAGAGATGGGTGAGAGAATTTAATTTCAGTTTTTTTGCTTCCTAAGAAATTGAGATTAATTAATTCATTTATTAAATGTAGGAGGAATGGAACTTGATATATATGTCCAATTTAGTCCCAGAGTTTAGAGTGCTTGACTTGTGAAAGGATGTGTAGTCAACCATGCTAGTTCTTAATTAGGGTGGGCATCTCCCCCTCAAAAAAGGCTTCTTATCTTTAACACAAACATCTGCAGATTAGACTCACCTTCTTTTGTTATCGGTGATTGGGGGGATAGGTACAGCATTTATTGCTTAATCATGAAGGCCTGGCAGCATACTATCTGACAAATTTCTATCCGTGTGTGTTATCCTTAATATGCAATTTGGCGCCCATATCTCTGTAACCTGTATTTTGCCCCTCAAGACTTCTTTTAGCTGCCAGTAATTGGAGATGAGGCAGATTTAGATTCTAGACAGCATGAAGGAGCTGGTAGGGCTTAAGCTGTTCTTACTGTGGTTACTCATCTGGGGAAATCTTTTCATGCATTGAAGCCCATACCAGTTGACTTTTAATGTATCTGGATTTACTCAGCTGGATCTTATCCATAATATGACACAGGTATTGGTCAACAATTGATGCATCAAGCTACTTTTTAGAATTAAGGATTGAAGTCAGGGGCCTCCATCTTTTAAAAAGGAAGATAACAGCCTTGTTTTATAATTGACCTTTTTATGGCCTAGCATGGGGTCAAATCCTTACAAACAAAAAGAAATATGAATAAATGGCATAGACTGGAAATCATGAGTTATAATTAATGGCCTTATAGTAAGGATTTTTTTTTAAACGGGAAAGGCATAGCAAAGGTATTTCAAAAGTAACTTAGTAGGAGTGAAGGTTCATTGTCGGTGCAAAGAGTAATATTTTCTAGTTTCTTTTGGCAACTTTTTAGGAATTTTTAAAGGTATTTTGATAGTGGTTTTTCGAAATTTATGGCATCTCACATCAATTCCAAACCTTTCTTTTGTTTGTTTTGGAAAAAATATAGAAGTAACAAAAAAGTTGCAGCTAATGCAAAGAATTATTGTTTAAAGTAACTGTAACAAGCAGTTGCTTTTTGGATCCTAGCATCAGGAATGGAAACAAACAACTTCTGTTACAGGTTATTTTTACGAAGGAGCTTTCCAGCCTTCGATAAAAAGGGCCATGCATTCTGATGTCCCCAAGCGTGGATGCTGTCACTTCCAGCCCATGCCCATTTGGCTTATAGTATTTATGCTTTTCCAGCCTCCAGCTGGCATTGGACCAGTCCATCTTGACTGCTCCCATTCAGTCCAGCAAGGGAGGAGAGATTTCTGTTCAGAGACCATGCTCTCTGATCAGGCCATCATCGGTTTCTGTATGTCTCTTTCTCTCTCTCTCTTTCTCTCTCTCTCTCTCTCTCTCTGTGTGTGTATGGAGTTATTTGTTTATATGACTCATTCCTCCTCTTTTCTCTTGGTGAGAAATGAATCCTGAACTGGATCTTCTACCGCCACAAAGTCCTGTTGTCTCCCCTCCTGTTAAAAAAGAAAGTTCGATTTGCAAATTCCATGCCTGCGGGGAGCGTCCTTTGGGCACCAAACTCACCTGGCTGTCGCCAACTGGCAAAGGCAACCTTTCTCAGACAAGACCAGAGGGTTGGGCGGCTTGAACACCCTCCGGATCGAGCCAACAGGAAAATAAAAATCCTATTTTGGGAAAAGGAGCCAAATGGCGGTGGAAAGCCTTGCCAGGACTGTTGGACGTTCCTGCCAGATAACCTCCTTCTACTCTAGCGGAGAGAAGAGTTTTCACCAGATCTGGAGAGCTGGAGTTTTTCCCAGCGACTGTTCTTGTGAATAATTGGAACCTAATCTGTTGCAGCAAAAAGCTACAAAGAATACCGTGCACTTTGATTCTTTTTTAATTTTGGCTTAAGTTTTTATGGACATCAGCCCACTACTTTGGATGGAGATTTTATTGCTGTTCGTCATGTGGCTTTATGTATATACAATTATTTTTATTTTTAAAAAAAGAAAATTGCCTGGTCCCGGAGTTCATGCATCTCTTGGCCAAGAGCTGTGTTGAGGGAAGGTAGGTAGATCTTGTCAAGGATGAGCTTTGGGAGAGAGTCTTCAGGTAGGTCACGAGTGGCGGAGAAGGCCAGAGTTCAAGACCAAACAGCAGCTCAGTACCAAAGGAAGATCTTGGAGTAAGCCGGAGGAGCAACCAAGGATAAAGTGATATGTCAGAGCCTGGGAAGTCTTTCTTGCTAGAGCAATTGAGCTGGAACAGGACGCTCTCTTGTGCCACTTCCTGTCCAGATGAGACTTCCTTGAGACAATTCCACTTTGAGAAGTTCAGTGGTTCACCACAATGAGGCCGCTGTGCATAGGACCTGGTATCTCCTGGTATCACAGCAAGGATCCAAGTGGCTGCCTGGCTGCCGACCTTCTTTGGTCTTGTAGAACTGTGCTTGCGAATATACTTAATGGGAAGCAGAAGAAGCTATCCAACAAATTCCAAATTTTAAAGCAGTAGAGGGGAGAGTGGGGTTCGAAATTCAGAGAGAGATGGCTGTGGAACGAGGATCCAGCGTGGCCCCATGGCTCAAATGTCAGCAATGTTTCTTCTTTTCCTTCCGCCCTTTAATAGACATTTTCTTGATAAATCTGCTTTATGCTTTGCTTTTTGAGCACATTAAAAGCAGCCGCTTCCCTGCTATGTCTTTTCAAAAGAAAAAAAGAGAGAGCATCTTTTGTAGAAGGAAGCAGGGGATGAATAGCTGAATAGTTGTCTGTGTACAGATGCCAGTGAGTTGCTTATAATCTTCTCTCCCTACAACTCCTTGGCCCGTGGCAGGCCTGGAACCCGACAGTGCCCAGCTGGGAAGCTGCATTGCTTTCCTGTTTGCAAAGATGCCCAGAAACCTTGAAGTAGCCCAGTATAAAAGAGCAATGTTAACGTCTTCTTCCTAGCATGTGTTGCACACCGCAGGAGGAAAGCTGAGCTGAAATGTTAAGAATGTGGGCTGTGTTGTTCATTTATCTTCCCTTTTTTTTAAAAAAAAAGGAAGACGGGTCAGAAACACAGCGAATAAACGAGGAGTGTGTCTTGGGTTTTGGGAGGAATTCACAGTGAGGAGAGTAGCTTTTCCATTGGATACCTCGTAGGAACCTAAAAAGAGCCCATGGATTTTGGGCGCCCATATTGGGAGAAAGGAGTGGAATGATATGAAATGGGTATTTGAGCTTTGCCAGTTCCCAGTTCTTCCCCACTGTGCTTTGTCTGAATTCTGCCTTTACCTCTTTTTCCATCTACCCACACTTCCTCTGGATCCCACCTAAATCTGGCTGACTTCACCCACAGTCCTAATTTTCTCCTCCTATCCTTGACTCATGAAATCCATGTTTAAGACCAGTTGAACTGGGTTTGAAACCAAGCATCCCCAAAAGAAGAAAGGAAGATTTAGTTGACTGTTTGGCCGGAGCCTAGACCGCTGGCTCAAAGGTGCTATCCCACTTGAGCAAACCGGATTTGGTGACCAGATTTTGGATGGTATAAATCTTATTACAGTAGTTCACAAGTGGGCTTGGCAATTGAGAGTTGTTATCCACTTTTATAAGAAGGGAGGCTGAATCTCCTTCAACAGACGGAGAGCAGGCCTGTGTGATTGACATTGCAGATATATTATATGCCACAATATCTGCTTGGTAATCGAGAAGACATACGCTCAGGCGGTTGGATAGCATCTAGCCAGGAGAACTTAAATCAGCCAGTGTTTCAACAATGGATAATGTATTCACTCTTGCCCATCTGATTAAAGAATATGGAGAAGTCAAAAGAAAAGAATATTTGTAAAGCGGCCTACGTTGGCTTGAAGGTTGCCTTTGATTCTATAGAGAGGGACAAAGAACTTCAAAGAACTAATTCCCATCGGAGATCATAAAGTGTTTTTTTTTCCTGTGTGTGATTAGGGCTGTATAGACATCAGCAGGTTTAATCTTCTTCCTCTGATCTGCTGCTAAACAATGCCCATGAAGGAACGTAGGGGGTGACAGAGCTACATACCTGCCCTCAATCCAATTTTTGTAATGATGCTGCTGTTCCTGAGTTTAAGGTAAAGGCCTGACTCCAGCTGACAATGGCAACCATTTGATCCATTTATGTGCGGCGAATAAACTAGATTTGGAAGCTAAACTGGTCAGTACCAAGGCTATTGGGGGCTTGTACGGGGGACCACCTGTGGACACCTGGGACTTCCAGGTAGGGCTAGGATAGGAAAGAGTCATTTCTGAATCCCTAGGGAGTCACTGCAGCCAGGCACAGCCTGACAGTCCTGGACTAGGTGAACGAAGAGCCTGACCCCAGTAATAAGGCTGCTTCTTATGCACAGGTCTTCACACAGCTGCCGAACATGCCGTTGTCACAATGTGTGATTTGTGTGTTTGTTGCCTGAGGACATGGTTCACCGGCCATGGACTTCCACTTTGACTCTGGCATTGTTGTCCAGACAGTTCAGTGGCCATGTTTATTTTTGTAGGGAGAGGGGAGGCAGAGAACTGGTTATTTCCTCTTCCCCATTTTAATGCATCAAGATGGAATTCCTGTTGTTAACCCCCTTGAGTATCGATCGGCCTTGATGGAAAGGTGAGAGCATAATTCTGTGTGTAGATAATTGCGGACACCCGGTGAGCATCTTTGCTTCTCTTAACAGCTTAAAAAAATCCCCTTGCCATGCTGTTTAAAGCAGACACGATGTTTTGTCATCCTGAACTTAGCTTCTTATGCACTATCTGGCTTTGTAACCAAAAGGCTCCCCCCTCTTTTCCTTCACTGCAGGGTTTTCCTGGTGATTTTGGGGAACGCGGACCTCCCGGCCTTGATGGCAACCCAGTAAGTTAGCCGGAATTCTCTATGGATTTTATATTTCTCCTTCCATCTTCACTGGAATACCATCTGCTTGCTGACTGGCTAGGCGGCTTCAAAGTGGCCACCCTTCTCCCCTGTTGTTTTGAGTTTCCCTCCTCAAATCATTCCCATCTTTTCTACAAAGTGCGAAATGTTTTAGTCAAACATCTGACGGAGATGCGAGAGGTCAGTAGATGGCCGCCTTCTTTTCCCCTCCTGCCTCTCTCTCCTCTTCTGTTCTCCCGCAGCCCCGCTGAGTCCTTTGCTAATTGCGAAAATGAAGACCCAGCGCCAACAGCAGCAGCAGCAGCAGCAACAACAACAACAACAGGGTGTCTCTCCTAGAATACTCTTTCTGGCTTGGTTCTTATGACACTCAGGGCAACCAACAGATACATCCCAGGACATCAGACTAGTTTGGAGAGATGATGGATGCAGCCCAGACTGATCTAAAAAGAAGTCTGAAGCAAAGAACAACATGGGACATTCCATGTTCCACATCCCATGTCCAGAAGAGAATTAGACTAGCACCTAAAGTACCAACACGAATCAGACCCAACTCCGGGAGGCAGTGGAAAACAGGAGGGCCTGGTGTGCTCTGGTCCATGGGGTCACAAAGAGTCAGACACGACTTAACGACTGACTAAACAACAACAAAGTTACTTCGGTGCCAGCAAACCCCATTGCATCTTGCTGGTGACATGCCTCTTGGTGGTCAGACCTTGTGACCAGGGATGAGGAATGTATACATTTTAGTTCAATGTATTTTGGACTACACATCCCATGTTCCCCCAGATCATGGCGGCCGTAGTTCAAAAGACTAACTTCCGGGCCTCAGTTTGTGCCGTACCTGGTTCTGTTCCTGAGCAGAGGAGAATGGCCAGGTAGCTGAAGAGAAGCAGCTGTGGAGCAGCTGCTGATGCTTCTTTGGCTCTGCTCCTTGAGACGGTCCCATTGCTTATGCCTAATGATCGGACCAGCCTGGAGTGCTTTCCGTGGCAGTCTCCCGGGGAACTTTGGCCCTCTTATTTGGGAAGCATTTAAGGGTTTGACTTCGCATGTATTTTTGCATGCAGAAAATTCAAGTTTTAATCCTAAACTTTTCTCTCTAAAGGGGTTTTGTGGGCTAGATGGGATAAAGGGTCATCTTCTTTTTTCCCCCTGCGGTACCACCGTTTCATTCGGATGCCAATATGTGCCAGATCAGCTTGACTAAAATCCATTCAAGCAAAAATATTCTATTAATTTCATTTCTTTAACCAGAGAATGGCACTCAGGACGAAAGATTATGTCCATACCACCCACAACAAAATTGGCTTTAAAATCTTCATAGCTTCATCTGGGTTCTCTCTCCGGGCACCCCCCCACCCCCCGCCCCAGCATATGAATGTTCTTGTGTCTATCTTCAAAGTAGACAGCTGTCTGGTGGTTTGCATGCCTTAAGAGGAAGGATAAAAATGCATAAAGAATGCTTACTTTAGACATGGTGCATGCCTGTTTTTGAGAACTGAAGGATAGGAGGTCCACCACAGGCCACAGAATCTGGCGCCTGGACCCGCACCGGGGATCTTAGCTTCTGAACTGGGCGTCAGAAGCTAAGAGGACATCTGTCTAAAAGGTCTCCATATTTGAAGAGCTGGAGGGTCCCTGCATCCTCCAGCAGAATACCTGTGGCGAGCTCTTAAAAGAGATGTAAGACCTTTCCTTCCAGGAGAAGATTTCAAGTTGAGTTGAGATACATTCACAAAATCCAGTCCAGAAACAAAGACATGAACAAAGAGCGTGGCTTTTGTCGCCTTTATGCGGAGGCTGGTTTCCATAAGAGTTCTGTGTCTGGCTTCTGCTCCCTCCTTCACGTATATAGACTCAGGTCGGGAACTAGTTGGCGTTTTCTTCGAAACCGACGTCTTTGCCTGAAAGGCAACTAAAAGCGCAGCACCCCACAGGTTTGCGTGTCGTTCGTTAATGGCCTTGTTTATTGCCACGACACTTATACAAACCAGACTCCTAAAATCTGGAGACCAAGGTCAATATCATGTTTTTAATTTCCATGCCCCACTTCTTCTCTGATCCCACCCACACAATCATTGCAGACTTTGCAAAAAAACTGAAGCAAAATACTATCCTCCTTTGGAAAAGGGTGGCTCGTGCTCCATGAATATTTGTGGATAATATATTCGTTAGTCTCAATATCAGGTCTTTTTAAAAAAAAAATCATTTGCTTTGCCCCCCTTTCTTTCTTTCTTTTTCTGTTTTTCTTTTCTAAGTGCCTTTAAGGCATCATGCATTGTAGGAATGGGCAAGGAGTTGGAGAGGCAGCTCTTTAAGAGTTTTTTGGTTTGGTGTCAAGCCCTCCTCCTTGGAGCACCGCTGCTCGACCGGAGCTCTCCAAGGTGCTGCGCGGACTCCCAGGGTTTCCCCCCTCCTGCTCATGGGCTCCCCCTAGAGGCCTGAAGGTTGCAGGTGTTTCTCTTCCTCTCTTAAGCATCCACTGATGGAGCTAAATCACCCGGGGGGGGGGGGCAGCCTTCTTCCCAAACACTTCCATTGTTTCAAAAGGCTTTGTATAAACATTTGATTTTGAGTATGTTATTATCTACAAACCTTTTCAAATAATGTTGAAGAGAAAGTGTGAAATACCAAGAACGGAGAGGTGCAATAGTATCATCTTGGACAACAGCTCCCGTTGCGACACGGCCCACGGTCGTGCTGGCTAGGTCATTCTTAGAGCTACGTCAACCATTTCTGTTAAACGCGTTTAGGAATTAGACGCTAAGCTTTTGTGCAGTGAACATTGGCCACCCATGCATAAGCTTCTTGGGCCATTTCTCCAGTGGCCTTTTCCCGCCAATCATCCTTGTTCCTCAAACATCGTTCTGAAAGATTAATCCCACAAAGAACCTCTTTTGGAAAGGCTTTGCTTTGGGCTCCCTGAAGAATCCAGCATTCCATAATATGATTCCCCCAGCAGGAAATACATTTTGCTTTCATCTTTTGGATTTTTTTTTCTTAATGGCATGAAATGTGCTGGGAGGTCTTGCCGCATTTTATGAAGAGTCGTTTGCTGGGGTCAGGAAAAGAGTCACCGACGGAACAAATCCCAGCAAAAGGACCGTTCACCCAGAACGCATTCTGAGCGGGTGGGCAGGAATGCATCTCGAAAGCAGAGAGATGGAGACCTTGCGTTTGTCCTGCTCTCCCCTCTCCCAGATTCGATATGCTCAGAGGGATCTCCATGACTCCTTCTCTGGCTGTTGAATGTGGGTGGTTCATGTCTCCCACATCAGGTCAGCTTGGGGTGCAAGCCATCAACCTCGTGCAGGTTTCTCCCATTTTTGTTTTTTTGTTTTTGGTCAGCAGCATGAGACTTGTTCAGAGATGAAATTTTATCTGTCCTGAATATCCTGCCATTCATCTTCCATGGCAAAGTCAGGGGACTTTAAACTCCAGTTCTCCCTCTTTTACAGGTATACCAAATGTGTGGGAAAGTGCCTTGGCCATAAGACAAAGGCCAAAAAGTCCTGCTGTGGCTGTATCTTTATTAGAGCCATCAAAAAGGCAAAAAAATATAAATCTCTGCGGAAGTGGTTTAATTCACAGACGTGGTCAACTAAAACCGGGCATCAAGATGGTGGGAGGGACGCTTGAATTTAAAGGCTGAGTCTGCATACTGCCTTTTGGTGTCATATGGGGAAATCAATCAATCAATCAATCAATCAATCAATCAATCAATCAATCAATCAATCAATCAATCAATCAATCAATCAATCAATCAGTGGGCAAGCAATAGTGGACCTTCCCACTGAGCTCACTCAATTTTAGAGTTTATTCTAAATGGCCCCTCTAGCTGGTAGGAATAAGGAGGACCTTTTAAAAAAAGGTTAACTTAGTTAACTGAAAGTCTTTATTCTAATTGTGCAAACTACCCTCGTGAAATCTAAAACTCCTCCCGTCCACTCTGGGGCTCTCAGGCACCTTGGCAGGAATAGAGGAGAGGGGTTTTGCACGCGTGGCTAAGGCTAGATAGGTACGTTCTGCTCCCTCGGTTTTCTCCCACCTTTAAAACGGGACCCAATGGGGACCTTGGGAGGAACGAGAGTCTTCCTTTTTATCTTAAGGAGAGAAAAGGGGGGCAGTAAGTAAGATGCCAGGCTTTCCATCTCTCTCTCTCTCTTGCTTCTCCTCTCCCTCCACAGTGAAAACTCTTCCCCCCCCTCCCCTTTCCTGTCCATTCCTGGGAGGGGAAGCAGGTCTCTGTTTGTGCTGAAACGGCAGGAGAAGAACAAGTGGCCTTGTGTCTGGGAAGGAGCCCTTGCTCCTTTTCATTACCCAGCGTGCAGGAGATGGGAGGGCGAGATGGGCCCGGGTGGGGGCGGGACAGCTCTCTCCATCACTCTCTCTCTCTCACCCCCCCCCAACCTTCCCCTTAAGCCCTCACCACACACTGAGGCACTTTTCAGCCTCCCGTTTGTCGACAAAAAAGGGGCCATAACCGTGTTGAACTTTCTTCTTTTTTCTTCTCCTAGGGAGACGTGGGAGTCCTAGGTCCTCCTGGAGTTCACGGCCTCATTGTAAGTACCAAGAAAACAGGCGGGCCTCTTTTTTGGGGGGGGTCATCTTGGGGTTCTTTGAGGCTTTTTAACTCTTTCCCCGAGGGTGCAATTAATGACCACATAGGAACGGCTTGCCTGGCTTGCCTTTATTTAACCGCTGCTTTGGGGATGAGGCAGACTGAAGAAGGGTGAGAGGGGAAGGTGTGAAGCTTGGCTGTGTTTCGGGTACGGCAGGGTGCAGAGCTGCCTTTCTGGAACAGGGCTCTGGCGCTTTTAATGGCTGTATAGAAAAGGAAAGAAGACGACGGCGCAATTTCTGCCGAAATGACTTTTTCCACCCAACTACTGAAGGTACAGGAGCCCTGTTGGTTGTTGTAGGTTTTTTTTCGGGGCTGTTTGGACATGTTCTGGAGGTTTTTCTTCCTAACTTTCTCCAGTCTCTGTGGCCTTCGAGAGCA
Source organism: Pogona vitticeps (assembly GCF_051106095.1). NCBI lineage: Eukaryota > Metazoa > Chordata > Lepidosauria > Squamata > Agamidae > Pogona > Pogona vitticeps. Next base: position 8,130,890 of record NC_135800.1, read on the forward strand.
CAGGAGCCCCTTCCTCCATTTCATGTGGCCACCCTACTTTGAGGCGAGAACATCACATAACACCTGTCTTACAGAAGGGAGTAACTGACACTGGAGTTCAGGGAAGAGTCAATGCTCACCGACAGCTGGAAACGGTCTCTGGCCCAATATGGTTTTTTTGCTGCAGAAAACAGACCAGGGTGTCTCGGACTCAAAGTAGCTCTGCCTTCCTGGATGTCGGGGCCAGCAAGCAGCAGGGACTGGGAGGTGACTTCAGGGGGTTGGAAAAGAGAGCTGTGTGCCAACCGATGATGTCCCAGGTCTCAACATGAACCCGAAGCTTTCTGATGGAGTGGAAAATGCCCTCCTGCCCCCATTGTTGCAGTTCAACTGCTTATGTTTCTGCACAGAGCAGAGGCCCAACAGATCTTGGCAACTTTATCATGTTGGGCTATTGGTCCCCTAGCCATCGGGGAGGCTGATCCGGGCTTCTAGGAACTATAGTCAGCTTTCTCTGTTACGCCATGTAACTGAGCATCCGTTGGGCATCTCAGTTGGGCAGGATTAGCATCAGACTGTATGACTCACAAGGCCACTGGGTTCTGATGAATTCCACCCACTTTTGAGTCATCCCTGCATTGGTAGACCATCCACAGATGAGGTTCGCATAGATCTAGACCATGGGTTCTGAAACATTGGGCTCCTGTCTGTTTTGCACCTCAGCCTCTAGACTCTTTAAACATTGACTGTGCTAGCTGGGCCTTCTTGGTGATGGACCCCCAACCTATCGAGAAGACCAGCGGTGGAGACCTCCGAATTCTGTAGAGCCCCCTGTGGAGGGGAGGAGGTGCCCACACCATCATAATCCAACCTTGCAAATAATTCTTTTTAAAGCTAGTAGTTCAAGGCTTGTGATCCAACCGCACGTGAGTCATTTCTGGCTTATTTATGGCCAGCCGTTGTGTACTAGAACAGCTACCTGCACGGTGTGTTAAGGGACAGGCAATCAAGGACTGGTGTGGGACCTCTGAATCTGATGGTGCCATCAGGACAGGACTTTGAGTTAGAGGCTTAGGGAGGGCCCAAAGTGTAGAATGACTGAAATTACAGTAAAGCTTTCGAAACACGTGACATGATCCGTCCAGATTTCCCTGCCTCCCCCAATAAGACCATTAAATCCAGAGCCTGAAAGGAGGTCACCGTCAAGTTTTTAGAAGGAAACGCTAGCCCAGACTTCCTCCCTGGGAGGTTGAGTTCCACCCTGTTGAGATAGACTACTTAGAATCACCCAAATTATTTCGCCACTTGGGCCTGAAAATGACACAGGCAGCAAAATACAACAACAAAGTGAATGACGACAGTTGCCCTTTTATAACATTCCAAATCTGCAGCCCGAGGCTGCATTCCTGCTCTAATGGTAGGGCCGGCCTTGACACTAAGCCCCTTTTTGAAACCATCAAAGCCTCTGGTGATCACTTCATCCTGGAGCGGTGAATTCCACAGATTGATTACACTCTCTCTCTTTTTTGGCGAAGGTTCTTCCATCTTTCCAAAACTAAAATCTTCAAACCATGTGTTGCTTTGCTTTTCTCTGCTTTAGTATCTAGCTTTAGACACTTGGGTTGCCCCTCTTGCAGTGGCCTATCTGAGAGGAGGCCGCAAAAGTAGAACATCAATCAATGTGGATGGATGTTCGGTTGATACCTATTGGCCCCCCAAGAATAGAGGAGAGCAGATCTGCCCTTCCTTACGTCACCCTTTTAACAAGGCCTTGAAGCGGGTGCTCAGCACCACACACTTGATAAGGATGACTATTGGACATTATATCCCAGATTTTTTCCAGTGAGCTTGGACCAGCGTCCATGGAGGATCTTTAGTCAGAACCTTGCGACGGAGAACTGCTAGTTCCAAATAAAGAACAACTTAGGTTTATGTCAAGAAGACCAGTCATGAAATGAACCAGACTAATTGGTCAGCTGGGGGAAGTGTGGAAAGTGCCTGCGATGACGGTGATATATCTTTTTCACCCTTTTTATAAACTGACTGGTTTTCCGTGATGCATGGTCTGGCCTTCAGAAGAACACAGACCGACCCAATGAATCTCAGGGCTCGGTGGGAAACTTAGAACCTCAGATTTCCAAAGTGTAGCCCGGTTCTCTAGCCTGCATGAAGCACTGTTCTTTCCAGGTCAGTTGAATGCAGGTGATTTCCTCCACTTGAACCTGGCGACCAAGGTCCCAATTACCTCCAGCGACGCCAGCGTTCAACATTTGCCCACCCGTGGCTGAAACGATCCTTCACGTGGCAGCCATCAGAACGACCTGCTATTTTTGCATTCTCACTGAGTTGTGTGGCGGCTTCCTGGAGTGAGAGACCTTTGTTGTAAGGCGTCTGCTGTTCTGCTCCACAACATGATAAAAGGGTGCTGTGAGGAAAATGGGGACAGAGGAACTCTTTGGCTTTTTGCTCTCCAGCATTTAGTTGCCTTTTTTTCATTCTAATGTCCAGTTATTTCCATTCAGCTTGTGATGAAAGTTAAGGCGCAAGGTTTGGTCTCCCGCTGGCGTTCCTAAGCTTGACTTCTGCCCTCTCTCTTCCCCTTGCCAGGGTGACATGGGTGCTGTGGGACCGATTGGATTTCCTGGACTGAAAGGATTAAAGGTGAGGGAGAGGACGGCGCTCAGGGGCACCAGGCAGGCACGTTGCATGCGAAAGGGGCCAGCATCTCTGTTTGGGGGATTGGGGGAGAACCCCCACCAGAATGGGTAGCGCTCAGTGGAATGGACCTCCTAGAGGTCAGTGAGAGACGTCACACTGAAGACAGCGATCCAGCTGGAGGCATTTTGGTGGAAAGGCTGGAGGTTCCCTTTAAAGCAGCCTCTCCAGTGACACCTGGAGCTGTGGAATGGCAGTGTTTTGTTTTGTTTTTTCCTGGGGGCTGGAATGAAGAATGAGTAAGACATTTCCCTGTTAGTTCCTCATGGAACCTCCAAGCACCAGTTCTTAAAAACAGCGAGGAAGGTTTTATACTGGTCCTCTCTGGGTGACTTGAGGATCAGGGCAGGTATTTCTCTAATCACCCGGGCTACCCAATCTGTTAAGAAGAAGGGTTGCGCCTTCTCCGTTGGGGCTCCTCACCTGTGGAATATTCTCCCCACAGACCGGTGCCCGTGGTCCAGTTGTTCTGGTGGCAGCTCAAAATGATTTTGGATTTTCTAAGACATTTTACATAGCCGATTCTCCCCTCTACCCCAGACCAAAAAAAACTTTTTTTGCTTGTTTCCATGACCTGATTTGAGTGTTTCTATTGTTATAATCATATTTTATTATTTTCCTGCCTCAATTGTGCAAGAACTTGATGCCGGAAAAGATGACAGACAGTTTAAAAATATTTGAGTATATAAATAAGCCACTCGTAGTTGGAAATAGCCAGTATTTGGTGCCTGTTTTCCCAAAGGAAAGGCTTTGAATATTTGATGTTCTTTAAGTCCCAGTCAGGCCTCAGTTATGGCCCCTTTCCCTCCTTGTAGCAACTACCGTGTTTCCCCGAAAATAAGACAGGGTCTTATATTAATTTTTTGCTCCAAAAAACTCATTAGGGCTTATTATCAGATGATGTTTTATTTTTTTTTTCATGTACAACAATCTACATGTATTCAGTTATAGTCATGTCATCTTCTGGTTGCTGCCCAAGGGTGGAGGGCGGAATTTCACTCAACTGGGGCTTATTTTTGGGGTAGGGCTTATATGACGAGCATCCTGAAAAATCATACTAGGGTTTATTTTCAGGTTAGCCTTATTTTCGGGGAAACAGGGTAGAAAGAAGTTTATTCTGGTCTTTTTTTCCTCTCTCCCCTCCCCTTTTTTTGGTTAGGGCCTGATGGGAAATCCTGGAGAACACGGACTGAAAGGTGATAAGGTGATCTGAATATTCCCTTATTGCACTGTTGTTACTTCTTTGCATTGCCATCACCAGTTTCCTCATACCATGTGCTTGGCCCCTCATGACTTCTTCCACTGTTTTCTCTTCCTCCACTTCCTAGCCATCTTTGCCTCATTAGCCTTCCCCCTTTAATTTCTCTCTGATCTCTCATTATCTCTTTTTGTCTCTTTCTCTCCACCCCCGCAGAACATATTGATGTAAACTTTATCCCAATGACTTACCGTTCCAAAACTGGCCACAGCAGTTTCTTCAGAATGTATTCTTCAGGATGCCTTTATCTGTTTAACCTGGTCTAGGCTGTTTGGTGAACTTTGGTGGCAAAAGTTAAGTGCAGTTGCCTGGGGAAAGGTGCAGTTTCCCCAAGATCTTGCTTTCTTTCTTTGTTTGTTTGTTTGTTTTAAATCAGAAGTCCAGGCGTCTGCAAACACACATCCCCCCGGAGCCTCTTGACTCTCGTCCTTCTCTGTTGGTCAGTGGCCAGAATGAGAAGCTAGAGCAGAACCCATCCCCTTGCCTTGTCGTCTCGTCCCCCTCTGCAGGCTGGACCTGAAAGGAGAGGGTCTGTGGGGAGGGCAGGGGGGCTGAGTGGCAAAGAGGAGGTGAAACCCAAGGAGAGAACCTTGCCTCCCCTTGTCTCTCCAAATCCCGGAGGCAGCCTGCCAGGTCTCAGATTCTAGGTGTCTCTCTCTCTCTCTCTGTGTGTGTCTCCCATGTTTCCCTTGGAAAAATAGGAACTCTGCTGAAATCCAAAGCTTCCCAAACGGGATGGATTCTAGATGCAAGCTGGCATCGAAAGGGTCTAATCAGCCTGAACTGCCTCAAGTGGCAGATGCTGGGAGGTGGCATCCTCTCTGTGGCAGAGCGAGAGCGAAAGAAGAGGGTGCCTGAAGCCAGCCTGTTGCCTTCAGAGACTCCTCTCCAGCCATGTCAGTGCTGGAGGAAGAGTCAACCGCCAGCTCAGTTGGCTTGGGTGCAAGGGATGAGAAGAGGCGCCATCTTGTCCCGTTGCCTTAGGCAGCCAAGTGTCCGAGGACAACCTCACTTCAGCAGAAGCAACAGCATGGCAATCCACCTCTTTTCCCACCCCCCGCCCCACAAACTCCTCTCTCTCTCTCTCTTTCTCTCTTTCTTTCTTTCTCTCTCTGCCTGCCGGGAGTCAGCAAACCTTTCTGAATTACTAACTCAAATCAGATGAGAGTGGCTTCGCTGGACCTAACTTATTCCATCTGCTGCTTTCTTGCTGACTCGCAAAGGTCTGAGAGAAGAGGAATTCTGGGTTTTGAGGGCATCCCACATCCTGCTTGGCAAAGGCCAGCGTCTCTGTCCTCCTGTCAGAGCACTGGGGAGCGTTCGTTCGGTGCGCTGGGACTGAGAGCTTTGCTGGCAGAGGATTCGCCCTTTTTCCTTTGCTTGTGTCTTCTCTCGCTTCGGCTGGCCCTCTCCAGGAGAAGGCCCCGTTAGATGGAAGGTAATGAAAAGTGGGGAAGATCCAACTGGAACCCACGTACGGAAGAGGCCCATCTCAAGACGCTCTGAAACTAGGTTTATTGCCTTCAGAAAGACCAATGCGTTTTGGCCTGTCAGCATGCAAAGGCCTTCTCCAAAGGGATTAAAAGGGACAGTGCACCGAGAATCTCCAAACCGATTTGCTTCCCATTAACCCAGTTAGCTAAGCCAGTTTGCTAGAGAGTCACCCAACAACCTAGGTTTGTTTGGCAGTCTTCCCTCCCCTCTCCTCCAGAGTGATTTGCTTCCAATTAACCCAGTTAGCTAAGCCAGTTTGCTAGAAAGTCACCCAACAACCTAGGTTTGTTTGGCAGTCTTCCCTCCCCTCTCCTCCAGAGTGATTTGCTTCCAATTAACCCAGTTAGCTAAGCCAGTTTGCTAGAGAGTCACCCAACAACCTAGGTTTGTTTGGCAGTCTTCCCTCCCCTCTCCTCCAGAGTGATTTGCTTCCAATTAACCCAGTTAGCTAAGCCAGTTTGCTAGAGAGTCACCCAACAACCTAGGTTTGTTTGGCAGTCTTCCCTCCCCTCTCCTCCAGAGTGATTTGCTTCCAATTAACCCAGTTAGCTAAGCCAGTTTGCTAGAGAGTCACCCAACAACCTAGGTTTGTTTGGCAGTCTTCCCTCCCCTCTCCTCCAGAGTGGTTGCAAGGAGGAGTGCGGAAGCTTTTCCTTCTGTTCCTTGATCTACGGCCACTCATGGGTTCATCTGACTCTTGAGAAAACTGCAGCTAGTTGTAAATGTGGTTTGGTCGAAACATTGTGGTTCAAACATGGAGGGGGGAGAACGGAGGGGAGAGTAGGCAAAGAAACAAGCTACGCAGGCAGAAACAAAGAAATAGTTTTGTAAACTCTAGCTCAATGCAACATCTCTACGAGAGGTGGGAAGAGTGCTGGTTTTTAAGCCATTAAAGCTCTAAATGGCTTTGGGTCCAAGCTACCTCAAGGGATCTCCCTTTATGGGATTGCCTGGGTGTTAAGATCATCAAAGGCAGCCTTCGTCTCGGCTCCCATCATCTTCACAGGTGCGCTTGTTGGGGACCCGGGAGAGGAGAGCCTTCTCTGTGGCTGCTCCTTGACTCCCTCCCACCTGGTGGCCCGACTGGCCCCATCTTGGCTGCCCTTTCCCGAAACGGGCATAAGCGGGCCGTTCTCTTCAGACAGGCTTCTCCTTAGTAACTGGCTGTCTAGGAGAGGCTTTAAAATGAAATGGGCTGCATTGTTGCTCTTAAATCTGTCTTTTTAATCTCACATTTTAAATATAATGGTTATTTAATTCTTTAAAAAAACATCTGTATAGCTTACTGCCTTTTGCTTTCAAGTATTAGTGTGTGTTTTTTTTTAAATTATGTACGCCACCTTGGGTCCTTTTCTAGGAGAAAGGCGAAGTAAAAAATCTTTAAAGCAAACAAACAAACAAACAAACTCGTGGCTAGAGTCAGAGGGGAATGGGGCTGCCCCCTTGTTCAACCCTTTCTTGATTAGAGCAAATGGCATTTTTCTGTCCCCGGTGGTTTCTCTCTTTTTTTCCCATTGAAGATTTTAGAAAGAGATCATGAACAGAGATGACCAGGGACAAAACCACTCCTCTTTTTTTTTTGCAGCAAAGTCTGGAGTGAAGAAGAAAATCATTACTTTTGGTGGGTGGTGGGTGGGTGGGATGGGGCTACTGATCTCAAGATCTTCCTTGAAGGACCAACAGCAACTGCTGCCTTAGGTTCAGTGATTGGGGGGGCGGTATTGATCTGGCCATCCCTGACATGGTGCCTTTTGCCCTTGCTTGGCTTATGCATAAGGAAACGAAAATCACCCGTCTCTCTCAGAGAACCTGTTCCGATCTTTTGCCATCAATGCCGCCTTGAAATGCAGCCTGCAAAGCAGCGTTTCCTCCATGCAGTCAGTCCAACTGAGTGATTTCCATTAACCTGGGCATAAGCTGTGCCCTTGACAGAACACCCCTTGTAACTTTCTTTGGTGATGTGTGTTCAGGGTGATCAGGGAGTGCCTGGTGTTCCAGGAGACGCTGGATTCCAAGGGGACAAGGTAACTCATTTTTTGCTGTTCCTTTCTGTGCTCCTAGAAAACTTGAATGCATAGCTGCCACCTGGGGTTTTTCCCTCCTCTCCTTGAAGCACGATGCCTGCATTCTGAATCCCACTTTCTTCTCATTCCTTTCTACATATTATTTCTTTTATCATTGATGCAGCTGTAACTCAGGAATGAAAATAAGATTTTTATTTTTAACTAGGGGAGAGCTAGTCAACAATTGCTCCCCTTGTGCCTTAGGACCTTCCCCCTTTCTTTCTCTCTCTCTCTCTTTTTTTAATGCCCATCTCTCTGCCTTTTCCCTGACATGTTGGTTTCTTTTAAACTGTGTTAATTTAAGAGCCAACAGAACTGGGGATCATTGAGTCTCACTCTCTTCCCAAACTAGTATGGCCCAGCTTCAGGTTTCTTGCCCTGTTGAGAAACAATGGTGCACACTCTGAAATTTCATTATGACCATCCTCATTATTATATCCCCTGAGGAGACTGCAACAATGCAGGCAGATTCCTATCAAGGCACTCGTTCTGGAAGGTTTCAGCCGTATCGGGGAGCTGGTCTTTTGTATAGCTTAGGGATCTGAATTACCTGTTAACTTTTTCTGCAACTGCATCTCTCCTGTTTTTTGGTTTTTTTTTTAAGGGTAGTCAAGGTTTACCGGGAATGCCAGGTGCCCGAGGGAAGCCAGGACCTCCTGTAAGTAAGAGCAGCAACTTCTCTCTCTCTCGCTCTCTGCCAGCCTGCAAAGGTGTCTATCATGATATTCCACCATTGGGAATCAGAGTGATGTCATATTTGCTAAGCCGCATTTACTCCCACCTTTATTGATTCGGTTTTTTTAAATGTTTGTTTCTCTGTAGGGGAGTGTTGGTGACAAAGGATCCAGTGGCATTCCGGGATCGGAAGGCCCTGAGGTATGCTTTGATTTCAGTCCTGCTGCTTCCTTCAGAGACTTAAACTCGTTCTTTTCATTGCTTCGTTTTCATGTGCTCCTTCTGCAGCCCCTTTCTTCTCATCCGTCAGAATAAACAGGAGGCATCTCCAAAGAGAGAAAGGGAGGCAATGAGTCCATCTGCCCTGCATAGTTTCAGCACAGTCTGGCACCACTTTTACTGTCCCGGCTCGTCCTAAGGAGTCCTCATGATAAATAGTTCGGGGTGGCTTCAGGCTTCTCGGCTGTAGTTCAAAGGGAGTTGCAACTGAGACCCTTAGCAGAGATTGAATCCTGCAGGCCTGCCTTCATCACAGACCCTAGAAGTCCATAAGCGCTGGGCCTGTTGCCACCCATCCAACTTGGCTGATCACCCGTAGCCCACCCTTTCCTTTCCCAGGGCTTGCCTCAAGCCCAAATTGCAAGAGTCTTTAACCTGAAACATGAAATTTAAGTTATTTATTTAAAAAGCATAATGTTTGCAAGGCACATTCTTAAGCTTGAAAATTATTCTATGATACAGCTCCCTGGAAAAACCCAAACTCCTGTCCTTAGATCCAGTCTCTCTCAGTTTATGTCAGTGTAACGTATTTACATGTACATTTAAATTCCAATCCATTTAACAAGATCTTATTATTTATTCATGTTTAACTATATTACTTTTAATGGCACTCAAGGTAGAATCAAAGTGATGTATTTTGGCAGTGCTCACTATACCCTGTTGTGAAGAGACTGGGGGGGGGGGGGAGTGTGAGCCTTTTTATGGCACAGCATCCTAGCAGCGTGGTGGTACCTGTGTCAAAAAGACCTCACTCCTGTTTGGCAGACATACGTGAATTGCAGTTCTTCTCCCCTACCTCTTGTCCTGCTTCTTGGGATATGAGATCTTTCACACCATGCATAATTAACCTTAGTTAACTTAACTCCATAAGATATAGCAATGGCCAATGGCTCAGTGGAGCCTGGTGAACCCCGATTTTGCAAGAGCAGTGAACTCTGGGTTTGAGGCTGAACTTTATAGGAACTATATACTTGGTGCTGAACTCAAACCGCCACTCCTCCCATAAGGATAGGATGCCCCCTTTAAATTTTAGACTAAAAACTGGAGATGGCTCCACTGAGATGGCTTTATAGCTGATGGCAGATCGGTCTATTGGTTAAGATGCTAAACTCCAAGGCTAAATCCTTCTCAAAACCGGCTACTATGGTGGGAGCAAAGAGTCACAGGAGAAGAAAAGGTGCTTCATTTATCTGTTTCTTGAAGGCATCTCTTTGGTTGCTAAATAGGGAAAGCAGTTTGGTGGACTATTCATGGTTCCCAGACTTTGGGTCCCCAGATGTTCTTGGACTGCAACTCCCAGAAATCCTGGCCAGCACCAGCTCATGGTGAAGGTTTCTGGGAGTTTTAGTCCAAGAACATCTGGGTTACCTAAGGTTTTCCAAACACTGATCTAGGTGTTTTCAACTTCAACTCCTAGAAGGCTCAGATGACACGCCTATGAATTCTGGGAGCGGAAGTCCAAAGTACTAAGGGGACTTAAGGCCAAGTAGCTACTGGGCTATTAGATGGAACTTTGATCTGGTTCAGTGTCTCTCTCTCTTTCTGTTCCTTAAAAAAAGTGTGTATATTCTTTGAGAGTACTTTGCAAAATGGGCCAGTTAAGGTCTTTCCTGCTCTCATCAGTGTTTTGGTATTTTGCTGGGTCTGGAAGAAACTCTCCGTTGAATTCTATCATTTAGTAATCGTTCTTCTTTGTTAATATTGGATGGGACTGTGGCTTTCTTTGTTTCCTTAGCGGAATGGATGACGGGTGGAAAAAAAAAAGGTTGGCGTCAAACGTCAGGCAGGCCGCCTCCGGACTAACGAGCGTGTCGTCCCCTCTCTGTAATGCCAAGTCCATTTCCCCTTTTGTCAGGCTCTCAACGACTTGGTTCGTATTCTGAAAGGGAAGAGGATTAGCCGCTGACTCAAAAATCAGAAGGATTTTGAACAGGGCTGTCTTTAGCTGCGTAGGGACAGGGAAATATTTGCTGACCTCAACATAACTTCAGCTGAGAGAAAGGGGAATGTTGCGGCGATGAGAAAGGGGAGCATCAGGGTACCCGCTCTCCGTTTGCCCTGTGCTCATCTAAACATCTTCAAAATCATTTCCCAGGAAGCCTGTCTATCCAGAACTGGGGTTGGAGGTGGGTGGGTGGACTGCTTCCCCCCCCATCCGGCCTGCAGACCTGGCCTTACTATCACATTTGGTGCTGAATTTCAGGGAGAGAAATCGGGGAACCTGATGAGATTGGGTGGGCACATGGCCAATGGAGCCGAGGGCACCACCTTTTTCCTTTCGGTAGGAATTCATGCAGGAGGCATGAGACGAGATAAGAGTCTGGACAGAGGGGAGCCTCCCCATCTCGTGGCTTACCGAGGTCTGATAGCATAATACCCAGTCAATCTAGGGAGTCTGGTTCCTCGGTTCACTCGTTCCCAATCTTGGGTCGCCCAGAGGTTCTTGGACTATATCTCCCAGAAGCCTTCCCCACGAGCTGGGCTGGCCAGGGATTTCTGGGAGTTGCAGTCCAAAAAACGTCTGGGTGTATCCAAACTACTGCTTTCGTTCAGCATAACGGAGCGTGGAGTTGAGAGCTAAGGAGAAAGCAGCTTGTTATGATTGCACCGGCGATGGTTATCTCAGACCTTTCGAGACCCAAACTAGAAGTGCCGACAGCAGATTTGTGTCTTGGGATTTAGATCTGCCCCATTTGTGTCTAATGCCCGGAGTGGGACCCCTTGGGTCCATCGCTCTGTCATTCCTGTCTCTTAGAGCCAGCCTTCAGTACAAGCTGGAGCCACACAAGGAGACACACAGTCCTGAGAGAAAGAGTTGGGGACCCTTAACTTGCTTCTCTGTTGGAGACTTTCAATCAGACCCCCTAATTTAGAGAGAGCATAAGTGTCGCACGTTAGCATTACCTTGTAGACTGAACAATGGATGCAACGTTTTTCTTTCTTTATTTTATTTATATGCTGCCTTTCCCCCCATGGAGGAGCCACGCTGGTTCACCACGTTTCCAACCCTCCTACTTAAAAATAAAATAAAATAAAATAAAGATTGTGATACCGCAAAAGGTTGCTACTTTTTTGCCTAATAAAGTCTTATTTGGGGAGGGGGCTGGCCCATGGTTATATTTCTCAGTGTATTTTAAGAGATAAGAATTAAAAGATAGATAAAAGTACAGTGTTTAATTTGTAATGACTAGCATGCGTTACTCATTGGGGTAAGAAGTAACAAGTAATAGCACCGTGTAACTTTCTAAACCGACCACCAAGTAAATTTTCAAATGTCACGTGCCAGAATTTTAAACTGAGATATGACTGAGGCAGGACTGGATTTTCTTCTGCAGTTTATGGGTTTTAAAAAATAGCTTAGGCTTAACATAGGCGTAAGGTGGTATGGAAAGGGACGTGGTGGCTCTGCGGGTTAAACTGTAGAAGCCTCTGGGCTGCAAGGTCGGAAGACCAGCCGTCGTAAGATCAAATCCACATGACGGAGTGAGCTCCTGTTGCTTGTCCCAGCTCCTGCCAACCTAGCAGTTCAAAAGCATGTAACAGACCCAGTGGCCTCTTTCTTTCTCCCAAGACTTGGAACATGAAATGTCTTGCCTTGAGGACTTTGCTCACGTAACTTCCTCTCCTTTGATGCTGTCTAGGGCTTTCCGGGAGACATCGGCCCACCAGGACAAAACGGCCCCGAAGGCATGAAGGTGTGTGGAGCTGCAAAACCCTGTCACTTGGTTGTTGAGTTGACAAGAGCCAATGAAAATAAAAGAGCCAAAGAAAGACTTGTGGGGGGGGGCGAAGGGAGAGAGAGAGAGAGAGAGAGAGTGCGCACAATCTTGGAGATCTTCCTTGGTAATTCTGGCCAAAGTGCTGGCTTCTAGGATATGTTGATCTTGGAGGCTTCCAGGAGCTGGCGTCGGCTTTCCTTTTCCTCTCCGCTGGTCCCCCTCGCCTGCTTCTGCAACTGAAATTGACATTGGACCTTGTCCCAGAGCAGCACGTGTTGGCAAGCGCCTCCCGCTCTGTGCATATCAATCGGCCCTCGGTCCTGGCGTGTCGCTCTTTGGTTCTCAGCCTTGAACCCTTTCTCGTCCATTGCAGGGAAAACCAGGGGCACGGGGTGTACCTGGCCCTCCAGGGCGACCTGGCCAAGAGGTAAGACACCAGCCATCTCCGGACCATTCCCTCTATCTTCCTTGTCACTTCGGGCAGGATCCGGCATCAGACTTTGGCTCGGGCATGCTGTGGAGTGCCTCAGAAGCAGGAGGCTTTCCATCTCCTTTCTCCACTGCTTCCGCCATTCAGAGGCCCGCTTTGGAGGGGCTGCAAAACCCACTATCCCACATGTCCATGGGTGTCATATTGGATTTGGCCTGTGACTATAGCAACCATAAGATGTGAGGCCTTTTATTCATCTGGGCCAGTGGTTCCCCTCCTTGGGTCACCCAAGTGCTCTTGGACTAGACTTCCCAGAAGCCTTCCCCACAAGCTGTGTTGGCGAGGATTTCTGGGAGTTGCAGTCCAGGAACCTCTGGGTCACCCAAGGTTTGACCATTCCACTTGGGTTTGCCATTGGATTTTATTCACAGAGATTGTTTAGTGTTACATTGTGCCTGGATGTTTTGGATTATTGTATATAAACAATACACATACTTCATTAGGCTGTATACTATCCAGGCTGGGGCTGTTCTTGGGGAGGAGGGGCAGCGGTCTAATTAAACAGGAATAATGTGATCTTTTCGATGGCTGCAGAACTTATAGCCAGTTTCTTCTTCGTGGCCTCTGCGAATGCACACAATTGGGTTGTTCTGCTCCTGCACAGGACGTCTCAGAAGTTTCTAGAGCTTAAAGACATGTGATTAGTAGGACGTTCCCCCGTGGAGCACATGTTCCAAAGGTCCCCTCAGTTCCTTTTTGCTGCTGTTTTGGTTAGACCTGTTTCGAAACACTAGAGCGATTATTGAAATCTTTTACCGCCTATTTACTGATTCTTCCGATCATTTCTTTCATTTTTTATTTTAATCATATCTTTGTTGGACGTTCCCCTGTAAGTTACCCCTTTTCAATTTACCTCAGTCCTTTTTCTCTTTACCCACGTTTTTTCTCTCCCTCTCCCCCCAACCCCCAATACCACTTTTCCCTCCGTTTTCCCCCAACCTTTTATGGCCCCCCAGGGCCTTTCAAGTAGTGCGTGCTTTGCACAAATAAGACGCCGCTTACCGACAGTCACGACTGTTGCCTTTTTTGCTTAAGGAACAGCACAAAACACACTCCTGCCCTGAGTGTAAAAAGCTTACAAGATCTGCTCTAAAACTATGCCTACAAAGACTTCGCTTTTACCTTTGGGAAAAGTATCTCAGTCCAGCCCCTATGGATCCACCAACATCTCCAGCTCCGCATCCAGAGCATCGAGAAACCACTCACCCGATATCGAGCCCAACAACTCCATCACCTCGTCAAAAGGACCTTTCGAAATCCGCTTCGAAATCGAGCTCGATGTCTACGTCAAAAGCTCCAATTCATCCTGATGCCTCATCTAGGGGAAAAAAAAAGGATAAGATCAAACCTAAGAAAACTAAGAAACCTACGAAATTGACTCAAATAGATCCACCTCAACTGGGGCCTCCATCACTGATCCTTGAGGAGTCATCTAGAGACACCCCTGGCTCAATTTTGGATAGAGACGGCCCAGCTTCCATCACCAGCCTTTCACTGAGTGCTGGCCTATCTCCGGCTGATGTTCATTCCAGCCTGGCCTCGGCCCATTCAAGCCCTAAATCATCAGGATGGGCAATACCTATTCAGGTCTCTGGTTTGGAATAGTCTCCCCGCAAGCGCAAGGTGAAGAGACGACACCTTTCTCCAGTCCAATGTGCCCCTCCATGCAGGGAAATTTATTATTATCATGAACTGTCTCGATACCCAACTCGAGATGACTGTGGGGATCAGTACCACCACTAAGACCCCTACTATCATGAAGACCAGACTCAACATGTCTATTATGACAAACCAAGAAGGGTGAGATATGCCTCTTCACCCCGATACTCGCATTCCATATCACCTTTACTGTCATGACACCAACATTGTTCATCCACGATGTATCCAATATCAACTCACCATACATAAATCCCTATGAAATCAGCTCTCAAACGCACTCTCCTGGTACCGGATTTTCTACTACAACCCAAATGAGCTAAGCACTCTTCCAGACACTCTCAACATCATACATCTCTCCAGGTCACCACCACCTACAAGGAACACCCCCCCCCCCAACATCGAACAGCACCTGATATCAAGTGTCTCTCCACCTCCACCATCACAACCGTCTGCATCGGTAACCCAAAGGCTCTTCTTATGCTTTCGTGGCCCTCATAAGGGTGCCCCTGCTTCACCTCAAACTATCTCTCACTGTATTGTCCAAACTATCTCATTGGCATATCAGCTCATGGACAAAACACCTCTTGAACATTTAAGAGCTCATTCCACCAGAGTGCTGTCAACTTCTACTGCCTTCCAGCGCGGAATAGAACTTCCTCACATCTGCCATGCAGCTACATGGTCTAACCCATCGACCTTTGTGAGGCACTACTGTCTCGATATCCGGGCGAAGAATGATGCTGCTTTTGGCAGAGCGATTTTTACATCCTTTCTACTGTGACGTCCCACCATCCGGTTAGTGAGCTTCTCAGTCACCCAATTGTGTGCATTCACAGAGTCCATGAAGAAGAAAGAAAGGTTACTTACCTGTAACCATGGTTCTTCTAGTGGTCCTCTGTAAATCCACACATCTTGCCCATCCTCCCCTCTGTCCATCACGTTGTCCTTAATATAGGCCTTGGACAGTGGCGGATTCTTACAGGAACTGAGGGGACCTTTGGAGGGTGGAGCATGCGCTCCACGGGGGAACGTCCTACTAATCACATGTCTTTAAGCTCTAGAAACTTCCAAGACGTCCTGCGCAGGCGCAGAACAACCCAATTGTGTGGATTCACAGAGCACCACCAGAAGAACCATGGTTACAGGTAGGTAACCTCTCTTTATCCCTACTCAGTCTCCATCAAGATAGCTTTGATTGAGGTGATGTAAAAGTTGCTGGTTCTCCTTGTGTCACAGGAGTCAGATAACCAACTTGTTGCAAGGAAGGAGATACCCCAGAGGACCTGGGATTTCTGCCTACGAAGGATCTAAAAGGACACCCATTAAAAGAGATCAAAATGTTACTTAAAAACCAGGAGAAGATATTGGCTGAAATCCAGTGGCAACTTCCAACTAGAGCAGGCCCACGGAATCCATGGAATTTACAAAGGAGTTGACTCACCAAATCCCTGTTGATCCAATGGGCCCATTTAAGTACGCCACGTACTACTGGATTTCAGCCATTGGGTTAAATCCTATTAATCGTCCCATTGAAGTAGACCCATTGACATGAATGGAACTTCCTGTTCAATGCTGGCTTAAGACCCGTTTCTTTCAATGGGACTGTTGTAGCAGAGACCCCCAGTTGACATCCGGCCATTATTCCCCCCACCCCTCCCCCTTTTAGGGTACTTGCTTGACACACTGTCCATCAATGAACTGTTTAAAGCTCTTGAGATGGAGCAACTCAAACATCTCTGATCAGTCCTGCTTCTGAAGCGTTTCCCTCCCTGTTTTCGTAGGGCGATGAAGGGCCAGTGGGACCACACGGAATCCCTGGGGCAGAGGTAAGAGGGACGGTGGTTGTTCTTCTGGGGGAAGGCATGTTTTGGGCTGGGGTCCTTATGGCCTTGCCTCCGGCCTCTGATTAAGCCATGGTTTCCGTTAGTTCCTCCCTTTTCTGGGGTGCCTAGAATATAATGTGACCGACTGGGCTCACATGGTCTGCAGGAGCAGTGAAGAAAGTGACATTAAGCATGTGCAGAGTACTTCTAGCGCACCACCATGCTCAGGGGTCTGAGCTCATCTCATTCATCTTTGGTTGCTTCTTTTGAAAAAGGATTGAGAAGCTTTGTGTAGCTGGTGAGGATCTTGCTTACCAGAATACCTCCATTTTTGCCCAGTACGTCCAAACCTGCGGGCATCAGGCCTCTTTCCTTCCCCCCCAATCTTGATCTCACAAAGCGCCTCTAGACAGAGGCTGGAGCAACCCACGCCTCGGCTGTACCATGACAGCCCAGCACCTGGATGGCTAAGGCATGTCAAGGATCGGCACCAGCTGCTGCCAGACTAGAAGACACGCTTGCTCTTGCCCAGTGCCAGGGAAACCACTTGCCTTCCCCCTCCCAATTCCACTGGCGATTTCTCCCAACAGGATTCGGGCCTGTCTGTATGTTTTGTCATTGTGCTCTCTTGTTGTTCCTACTGCTCTTAACCTGGAGAGTTTGTGTAGCCGTGAAGACAGGGCTAAATTACCGTATTTTTCCATATATAAGACACCCCCATATATAATACGCTCCCCCACTTTTCTAATCCAAAATTAAGAAATCTAAGTGGGGATTAGCAAGTGTAGGGGGAAAGGGATCAAAGTGCTTCAGGATCGCTTTGATCCCTGCTTTCCCCTCCACTTGTTTTTGTTCTTTCCTCACCTTACTTCTGTGTATAAGACGAACCTCAATTTTTAGTCTAAAGATTTTAGACAAAAGTATAGTCTGATACCCGGGAAAATACGGTAGTTTGATAAATACGTAATTCTTTGCGAGGAGATGCACAGAATTTCCAGCAGCTTCTGGCCTTCCTCTTCCCCCCTTGCCCAAGTTCCTAAGTGATCCTGAGGATTTCCACACAAGCCTTCTGTAAGGAGAGGCAGACCCTTTTGAATCCTGCCGTAGTCCTCTGGCCCCCAGGGTGGCCATAGCTCTTGCCCAGGGAGAACAGTCCTTCACTGAAAGAACGGCATATTATCCTCTTGCTCAAGACATCCTCTGTTTGAAAGGCTGTTCGGTCCAAGTCTGGTTTAGAGACCAAGAACTACAAAGGAGAACTTGGATCTTGCCGTTGCCCATCATCCACAGTAGGCGCAGACTTAACCGAGGTGTGCAGGTCACACCTTGTCACAGCTTTCCCCAATTGTCACTCTCAAGGCTTCACCCAGGTTCCCACCGATGATCATGTTGTGTTCTGATGTTGTGTTTTGTTTTCCCCCCCAAACCCAAGGGTCCAATTGGCAGAAAGGGATTTCCAGGAAAACCCGGTCCTGATGGTTTAAAGGTAAGAGAAGCAGCTTTGCACTATCTTGAAAAGAGCTAAAAAGGGTTCCCCCTGAAATACAGGGGAATCCCACTGCCTAGCATGCTGAATTTTCTTTCCTTCTTTCTTCTTCTCTACCACTAATATTGTGTTTTTTTTAAAAAAATCCATCTTTTTGCTCTTTGCTCTGGAAACTCCAACTCACTGTGGTTTCTGTGGCAGAAAGAATGATGGTGCATATTTTTGGAAACCACAGCTTTTTATTATTAACCAACAGAGTCCTGTTTTGAAAATCTCCCCATCTTTTTTTTTTTTTGAAAAAAATCTTTCTTTCCATGAGCCACTCTCAGAGTTTCTGTCTGAAAATGACAGCGGCTGGCCACCCGTCTCTTCCTCCTTCCACTGACTAATTGGCTAAGGAACCATCCCAGGGCATGTTCCCCCCCCCGCAACCCCTCCAGCTCCCATCCCTCCCAGAAACAAAATGTAACTCCTGAAACGGATGAACTGCAAAAGTCCATCTGCCTGTACTTGTGGTGCAGGGCATAGGAGAAAACTCAGCTGCTTATGCCCTGGGATTTTTTTCCTTGCGCCATGCCAGAGATCCTGTGTAAATTCTTAGCTAGTTAATGGCTAATTGAGTGCTTTTCCATAGTAAAGGTGTCCAGGTCTTCTGCACTTTTTCCCTTCCTTGTTCGTGACTGGCTTCCACTTCTCCTCCTCTTTAATGTTTTCATTAAGTGCAAACTGGAAATAGGTACTTGTATAGAACATAAAACAAACACAAGACCTTGTTGGAAAAGCCGGCCATTGGCCGATCCTTTACAGCTCCCGAATGCTTTACAACTTGGTCCGGGCTCTGCGTTTAGTTTGGCTCCTGGCATTCAAAGACATTTAGTGCCCCAGAAGCAGAACTGGTCCTCAGAAACAGAAACCATGGTTTGTAAGTGGCGTTTGGTTTTATGATCACTAACAGTTCTCTCTCCATTGCGAACCCACTGGCTCTACTCTACGGCTGCTGGCACACAAAAAGGCCAACATTGGAAAAATGCAAACAAAAATGTATATGTTTGACCAAAAAAATGCACAAAATATGGATGAGCAATCGGGACGGTTCATATGGAATAGAGGAAGCTACCCTGGATGCATCTAGCCTGGTAGTGTCAACTCTGACTGGCAGCAGTGGCTCTCTAGAATCTCAGGCAGTATCCGCTCCTTGCCCTCGCCCTGTCTGGAGATGCGGGGAATCGAACCTGCGTACCTCCTTGCAAAACAAGTGCTGTGCATTGAACTATGAGTAAAAGAAGTAGCACTTCAAAAACTCCCTTGGTGGCCGCCCGTCCATGCCATGAGCCAGGCCCCCCAGCTGCCTTCCCTCCTCATTCTGGAGGTTTAGTGGTGATCAGAAGGACAGAAGAAAGATAGAATTAACCTGGCGGTGGAAGAATACCGTATTTTTCGCTCCATAAGACACACCTTTCCATAAGATGCACCAATTTTTAGGAGAAGAAAACAGGAAAATATAATCTGTTTTCTTCGCTCCCCCCCCCCTGTTTTGTGGGAAAAAAAGTATGTCTTATGGTGCAAAAAATACTGTAAATATGTTTGGAAAACCGAGCTTCACAGATCCACACATTCCTAGTGTTGTAAGCCATAGAAGAGAAGAGGGGTATCCTCGGCCTGCAGCAAAGTCTTGATGGAGGGTCCTTGGCATGCGCCCACCTCTGCTTTTGCAAACAGTCCTCTTCTCTTTAGTGTTAGTTGTGCTGTCCGGCCACGCCGTAATGATGGAGGAAACCCATCTGGCTGCAGAGTGAAGTGGCCTCTGACAACACTGTCTAGAAAAGCTGGGCCCTTGATAATGTAACCGTGGGAAGAGCGTGCGGTGCTCACAGCTGAAGATGATCTAGTTGCTTTGGTTAGTAATTGTTCTACGCACAATCTATGAGAGAGCTGTCTGAGACGAATCCGTTCATTAACAGAAGTTCAGCTTTGGAGGTGTGGTTGCAGCAGATACAGTAGACAGACAGATAATCACACTCCATACGGATGAATTTCTACAGAATAAAAAAGGCTTCCTCAACCTTCCTGTTCAAAGAATGGGTGAGAAATTCATTGTGTTTGCCTTTTAATAGGAGATTATTCAAACGGCACTTCCCACCACGATGTGAGAACTCAATGTGTGGCGAGAAATCTGTCCATTTCCGAGCCTGTGATAAGCTTTTTTTCTAAAAGCACGCACTTAAAAATGGATGGAAAATGTGTGCATTTGAAAACTATAAAAAAGTATTTGTGTGTGTGTGGGGGGGCAGCTCAAGCATTGCCATTCCGTATCCTTCCTGTAAAGACCAGATAAGCAGGAACCAGGCAATCCATCGCCGCAGCAGAGTTAAGTGGTGGGAATTGATGGTGGGAGTAAAGGAGAGGAAGAATCTTTTTAGGTATATAGTCTTCGTACCGATGGAGAGCTCAGCGGATTAGGGTCTCTGGCTGCAGAGCCAGAGGTTGGAGGTTCGATTCCCCCCCCCCACGGGGCCTCCTTGGCAGGGGCTGGACTGGATGCTCCATAGAAACCCTTCTTGCTCTGCCCTTCTAAGATGATGGTTATATATGATTTGCTGCGGGACATGAGAATTTGGGAGTCCATAGGGAGAAATAACTCCCAGGAGACCTCTGACACAGAGCAAAGTGCCGGCCATTATTCTGTAGTTCCTACACCCCTTCTGTAAAAGGGGAGCCACAGGACCCATCTCACAGAATTGTTTTTGAGGAGGAAGGTAACCAGTTGGAAGAATGTCCTATTGAACCTTTGGTGGCTTTGCAGCAAGTGGCGATAACGTTGCCGTCTCTGTCTCTTTCTCTCTCTGTTTCTCTCCTGTGATGTAGGGTGAACCAGGGGATCGAGGTAGACCAGGAAAAGTTGGCGAACAGGTAAATACCTTCTGTTTTTAATTCTCCTTACTGCTTTGTGACACTGTGGTTCTTGTAAAATTAGTTTTTTTTTCTCCTAGCAGTGGAGGGTTGGCCCAAGGTGGCCATCACTGTGGCTGTCTTATTAGACTGGGAAACATCCTTCGTGTTAGAGCGCGTCCCCTTTCTGACGTTCCGCCGTTATTCATTTGTTCTGCATAATTTATATGCCACTTTTCCCATGGCAAGCTCTGTACGAAAATGGCTCGTGATCAGACTCAAAACGGATCAAAAAGCAGTGTCTCAAATAAAAGAACGCCTGCAGAGTAAACCTTCCGGCAGGGCTCGGTTCTGTGGGGAGGTGCCACAGAGACGAACAAATTAGGACCAACAGCTGTGATTCCCTCGTCTTAGTGGGAATAGAAGAGGTACATTGGTGTATGCCCCAAGGAAAATCGAGTTGTGTTGATGCACAGCTGTGTTGCTGGGAATGTAAATATCGGTCGGTGCCAGCGTGCCCAAATGAATTTTTTTGAGCGCCCGCATGCAGATTTCCCACGCTCATCCTTTGGAAAGCACCGTCATGGCTTCTGTCGTTGTTAGCTGGTAACCACGGACAGTAATCCCGTGGAGAAACCTATGAAGAAGTGGAAGAAAATGTGCTTTCTCTGAAGGCCTGGGGGGGGGTGAACCGCAGGGAGACAAAGAACCGAGCTCGCGGTGTCTACAGGCAGATCCAAAACCACCCCAAACTGACCAAGTGTTGTGCAACCTCAGAGCTTCCTACATGCTCATCTCGTTCCCAGGCTGACCACACGGAACTGCCTGTGGCGGCCTTGGGGAGACCGACCGTGGGCTACCCTAGCCGTTGGCTGATGGCTCTGTGGCTTGTCCTGGAGGCCGTTTCTCCTGCAAATGTCTTGGTTCATGGGTACAACTCTGTTTTACTGGCTTGTACATACACACCCTTGACGCTCTAGTCTAGAGTTGTGTATAGATTGCCTCTTCAAAACCCTTACAGTGGTGCCTCGCTAGATAGTTAACCCGCATGACAGGTTTTTTTTTTTTTTTGCTAGACATTGACTTTTTACGATCGCCATAGCGATTCGCAAAACAGTGATTCCTGTGGGGGAATTTTGCTGGACAATGTTTGGTCCTTGGTTTGCAAACTGATTTTTGCTAGACGACGATTTGCTTTTCGCTAGACAATGATTTCCATAGACAGCGATTTCAGTGGAACGGATTATCATCGTCTAGCGAGGCACCACTTCACTGGTTTTTATTTTTGGCCTGAGAAATCAGGCAGGGACTGTTTTAATGTGCCACTGTGTTTCATAGTATCATAGGAATAGAAATGTAGAGTTGGGAGGTTCACCAAAGATAATCCAGTCCAGTGTCAGGGACAGCTAAAGGTATCCCTAACAGATGGCTATACAACCTCTGTTTAACAATTGCTGCTGAGGGGGTACCCTTCCTGTGAAGGAACAGTTCCCCCCCCCCATAATGTTTAACTGGAATTTCTTTTCTTGAAACTCGAATCCCTGGGTTCGATTCCTTTCATTTACATCATGGGAAATAAACAGTATAGATTGTGACAGCTGATCATTCAAGTTGAAATATATGGGAAAATAAGTGCAGCTCAGCACCAGTATTCAGGGCTGTTGCCTCCAAGCTAAAAAAAAAAGCCACCAAAAAACCACCACAACAAAACACCACAATGACTTTCAGATTCTGGAAGGAGAGAGATAAGAAGAGCAAAAAGGTCCAGTCCCTACCTTATTTTTTTTTTACCGGTGAGAATGCTGATTGGGACCTGAGGGAATTCAGATTCTAGTTCTAACATTTTTTCAAAGCTCTGACCCAGCCATAAAAATCACTGGGCAAGACTGTCTTTTGTTCACTCACACAGGGCTGTTGTCAGGATAAAAGGAGGAGATCTATGTATATTGCCTTTAGCTCATCAGGGTAATACCAGGATGTACATGTGAATAGGAAATATAAGTTTTAAGAAACAGCCAAGGAAAAGAGGTTCTTGAGGGCTGGTCATGCCATTAATCCTGGCAACAACACAGCCCTTTTTCTTTTCCTCTTAACTTTTAATTGGTTTGTTTGTAGCACTGCCCTGCAGCACCCTCTTCTGCAAAATCCAAGATGCTGAGGGATTCTGGGAAATATAATTCCCCTACCAGACCCCCATTAATTTTCCCTGGATGTTCCTGGACATTATGGGCAGGGTGGCGGTGGCGGCAGTGCAATTTTACAGCAGATAAAGAATAGTCAAATATCACCCTTGTTGATCCTGAATGCGAGATGCTGCTGAAGACAGAATACTGGCGATGTTCCTCCTGAGCTACTCTGGGCATAGGCTCCAAGCAGGAAACACTGGTCCTGTTTGCCCTTAAAAAAAACACAGCTGGCTTCTCCCGATGGCTCCTGATGCAAGCGCAGGAAAGCCAGGCAGAACTATTTTTTGCTCCTTCTCTGTCTAAGAAGGTCCCTTTGGAAACATGTCCATTTCCTTACTGATTAGGTCATTGGAAAAGAGGAATGTCACACAACCAGACATGTCTTCCTTTCTCCTGCCCCTTCTTCTTCGTCATGAGCTGCTGGGCGAGCACTGAGCTTTGGAAACGGGATCGCCCATTGAAAGCACAGTTCTTGGGACATTAACTATTTGCACGCCGCTGGGGATTTTCTCCAGAAGCCGGGGAGAGTGGTTTGTTTTTTTAAATTGCATCTATATCCCTTTTTTTCCTTCCCAAGACCTCATGGGAATACACATGGCTCACCTCTTTGCCACAAGGTCCTCAGGACCTTTGCCACAAGGACAGCCAGAGAGAGGGCTGGAGGTTGGTCACCAAAGGGGTAGAAATATGACGAATACATCACATTATAATATTCTGAAAGACCAGCCCCTGAAATGACTCTCAAGGCAACGCTCTGGTTCCTAATGTCTGATGGCAACCTTTTCCCCTAGGTTATACCTGCACGAGATGTTAATGATTTACTTTTGTTTTCATTAGAGTGGCTTTAAATTGAAGTAAGATCCCGACAGCTGCATTCTGTCATGCTTTCACCCTGCCCTGTGCTTTTATATCTACAGAAGGGGAAAAAATTCCCAGCTTATTTAGATTTTTAATGAAGTCACCCTGTTCTTTGGCCTGCATTTCAAAAGTACCTTTCGGTTTCCTATCAGGACGAAACTCTGAGCATCTGATACTTTTCTTCTAATTCTTTGTTTTCTGCTTTTTGAATTATGCACAAATAGATGTGCATGGCTGGAAATGCATATATTTGAAAAATATGTGCAAACATGCTTTCATCACATGAAATGAGCACATTAGGAGAAATGTCTTTTTAAAGCCCCGGCTGTGAAAAGTGCATAGCAAAATGGGCCTGAATTTCAGGAATAAAGAAAGCTGTCTTATACCGAGTCAGACCCTTGTTCCATATACCCTGGTATTATCAATTTGCACGGGCAGCTGTCACTCAGCATAGTTTTAGTCAGACCTCACTGGACATCCCTGGTATTCCCTGCTGGTCTTACATCCAGGAGCTAAGCATGATCCGTTTGCTGTGGTTCATATTGGGGGGGGGGTTCTTTTGACGGGAGGAAAATTCCCCAACTGACTGGGAGCTCAAAAAGCAAATCCTTGCAACCTGATACAAAACTGTATGTGAAGTGGGGGTGGATGCGATGCGATTTGATGCCAAGCAAAGGGAGCAAGAAATAAATACCAGCGGGGGCTCTGAGTTAGGCAGCAAAATCAAGATGGAGAGATTCTGGCATCCCTATTCAGATTGCCGCCTTCCGAGTAGATGCAACAGGAGGAGGAGGAGGTGGTGGTGGTGGAGAGCGCTCCTGAGCACAGCCTTCCCTCTGTCCTCTGGCTGTGGCTTCGCCTGTAATTTGTTCCTGCTCTGGTGTGCGCTGTGGCTCTTGCTGGCGCCCAAACTTCAAAAGCCCCAACTGCGGTTTTTAAGGCAGGACCAGCTGCCTTAAAGTGGCAGAGAGAGAGCGAGAGACTCCCGGGTCTGGGAGCAGTTGTGTCCTTCCTGGTAGCCAGCAAGGAGAGTTCTGGGCAGTTGGCAAAGGAAGCCGAGCTCATTCATCCAGCGAGGAGAAGCTCGCTCTGTTTGCTGCTCTGGAGTAAACAAACCAGAAAATCCATTTTCCTTTTGTTTGTTTTCTCCTCTCTCTCTCTCTTTCAGGGTCTGATGGGCTTCCTTGGTCCAGTAGGGGAACCTGGAATAGTCGGGGAGAAGGTAAGGAAGGGCAGCTGTTTTGGACCAGCTGTAAGAAATTGGGCACATTTAGGTTTAATACTGTCAGGAGCCATCCCTTCTCTGCATGAAAAAAAACCTCCTCTCTGGTTGAAAGGGTGCCAGGGAACAGTCCTCTCTTTTTTTGTGAGTGACCTGCCTCGAAAGGCCTTCCTCCTCTGGTTGAAAGACAAAGAACCATGAGCTCTCCTGATCAGTTGACCTCTTCCAGTTTTGGTGATACGGGAGAGTCTGTCCCACCTCCTCGCCACCGTTCTGTGTTCTCTCTTCCACGGCTAGCCTGTAGGAGAATGGAGGGTGCCCCCCAGGGTCCAAGGCTGGTTCCGGAACTCCTCAAAGCAAATAGGTTTTCCATTAAACCACAATTACCTTTTTCTAAAACAGAAAACGTGCTCCTTTGAGGGCTCAGTGAGAGAGAGAGAGAGAATCTTGTTGTAGAAACTAACTAATGAATGAACTAGAACTTTATTTATTCAGACTTATTTGAAATGTCATCTTTTATTTATTCAAATACATAAATTAAGAAAGAACTTCAACAAAAGTATTCTCATTCCCTTCTCGGTTCGTTGGCAGGAGCTGGAGCAGCCCTGAAAGGCCCCCCCCCCGGGAGCTTTTCCGCCCATGAGCTGCTTTGCTCAAGGATTCCAGGCTCCCTTCGGTGGCTCGCCTCTCCTGCCAACCCCATCGAAGCACCGGCCAGGGTGCTGAGATGGGGCTCTGCCGTGTGCCCCTCTGGACCGGAAGGCGTTGCCTTTTAAGCCTCTTCTGCTGATTCCGGGCAGGCTGTTTGTTCACTGAAATTTCTCACCCTGGCTTTGTGTGTGTGTGTGTGTCTCCCCCCTAGGGTGACCGGGGTGCAGTCGGACCACCGGGACCGCCAGGCGCCAAGGGGTCGATGGTAAGGAGTAAGTCTGCATCCTCTCTGCTCTTTCTCAGCCTGACCAACGAGGGGTCCGCTCCTCGTCTCTCTCGCTCCCACTTGCACCTTCCTGGTGGTGACCCCTGCCATGCTTTCTCCTCCCTCTCCAGCAGCCGGTCCTCACCCTTCCAAGTCAAGACGGGTGGCTTGGTCTGAGCTAACTTACAACGTCTTAGCACTTATGTGACCCGGTGGGATTTAGTGCGTGCTGGCCACACACCATACCCTCGCTCCAGGAATCACACTGTTTATAAGCCTGAGAAAACAGTTTTCCTTGATTTGCCAAAGTGAAGGCTATCACAGCAAAGATGGCATATCTCTCTCTGTGTGTGTGCGCGTGTGTGCATGTGCGTGTGCGCACATTAACTGTTTAAAGTCCATTGAGCAAGTGTGGATAGAAGATAACTCAGAAAAAAGAGATCTCTCCTTGACCTGGAGTAGATCACCAAGAACCTACTGGATTGTTGACCGGAGTCCCACGACCATTATTGCTAGAGGTGCTTGTAACCACATCTGCCACACACACACATGGTGACAGGAGAGTGGCAGCACACACGGTTTCACCATTGGCCCAAGAGTCTTGTGTCGCCTCTAAGACTAGCAGATTTATTTCTGTGTGAACTTTCAGAGACTCCAAACCGCTTCCTCTCACGCATGCAATACAGTACTTCAGCATCAGGCGGACAGTTTGTTGTTACTGTTTGAATAAATGAATGCGCTTTGAAACGTGTCACTGTGGTTGTACTGTGCTTAAGTAAGAAGTGGGGTAAACGGGCACAGGATTTCATGGGTGTTCCTCTGTGTTTCGTAGGGACATCCGGGGCTACCAGGTGCAGTTGGCGAGCAGGGCCCTCCTGGACCACCGGTACGTAAAGCCTGCTTTCCTTCAAGCTGGCCCCCAAGAGTCACTGCTGTCTCTTTCTATCACGATGAATTTTGTTTGGTGAGGGTGGGGAACGCTCTTCCCCTCAGCACTGCCACCGAACCCTTGGTTTTTGAGAGCACGAGACTATGAGGTGGGCCTTCGGCTTATCTGTTCAAACAGGGCGGCCTCTCCTCGGGACAGGGGTGGAAACGGCATTTTAAGAAACAGAAGAAATGGGAACATTCCCCTTAAACGTCCTTCTGATCTTCTTCTAGGGCCCTGCTGGGATTCGTGGCCCTCCGGGAACGAGAGGCTCCAAAGGCCGTCGGGTAGGTGGCTCAGCTTGTTTCCCTTTGAGCTTCTGGGCAAGGAGATCAAGGCTGATAGATTTGTAGGCCTGGCGGGTTGAAAAGAGTTAAATCATTCACCTAAAGGTGGTCCACATGCGAAACGCACAGGCTTCATCCGGCAGGGTGACTCGCTGCTGAGTAGCTGCAACCGAGGAGGCTCTGTTGCGCGTCTTAGCCAGGTGTGCTTCTGGCAGTGGTGGAGCCCAGTGCGCCAGCTGCCTCCTCTGAGGAAGAGGAAGACAGCCGTCCTTCGGAGCTCAGGAATCTGTGGTCCAGGAGTCAGCTGGCATCTCCTCTCAGCCCCAGCCAGCCTAGCCAACAGCCGGAGTTGGGGCTCAGCATCACAGGGAGGGCCTCGTAGTCCTTGGCCCCAACAGGGTTTCCCTTTTGCTGCCTTGGATTAACAGTTCTTGACGCGGCATAGACCTGCTTTCGAGTCCTTGGCTGTTGTGTTTTCCATGCTCGCTTAGGGGTACCTGCGCCGCCTTAGACCTCAAAAACAACCTTTCTGTGTTCTGGATGATGTAACAAGTTCTCAGACTGATGCTGTCAAAGATCGTGGCTCTGGTGGGTTTGTTTCCCATCCGTGTCCTTCGCAGAGACATGCAGCGCTCATATGCTGAATTCCATCACCGCCCCGTTTCTCATAGCTGGAGAAGGTTTAAAGGCACTATTTTGCATGAGGGGAACAAATGACATGCAGCGAGGCCACCCTGTTGAGTGGAGATGAATGGAAAATAATTTCGGCATGGTCTCTCTTGGGCCAGAACTAATCTTGCACTTATTGGCGTGTAAATCTCCAGGGTGCCGCACCGCACAGGAAGCCGAGAGGAAGCCTCTCCCGGGCCCTTTCTTTCGGCATCCCGTTCTGGAACAGCAATTCCATTCCCTCCCTCTCTCTGTCTCTCTTTATAATTTTTTTTCTTGTTCTTCCTTTTTTTTTTCTTTTGAGCCAAGCCTGTTATTTCCAGAAGGCCTTTCCCTGCCGCTGTGGCATTGGGCTGCGCCTGGGCCAAAAACTCTCCGACGTGCCCCGGGTTTCCCCTCGTTTGCCTTCCACTTCTTCTGCAGCTTGAGCGAAGCCAGAGGCGGCGAGGGAGGAACGGCGCCGGTGGTTATAGGCCTTCTGGCCGCCCTCCCTCCTGAAGCTGTCAGACCCATTTAATTTGGGGAAAGTGCTCTTTTAAAATATATATATATAAATGCTATTTTAATGAGGTGGAAATAAGGCAGTTAAAGAGTTTAGAAAGACCAGCGGGAGTTTTCATGTTAGCTCAGTGAAAGCTGGGTCCTCAGATCGGTCCAGATCGTTTGTAGGCTGGGTGGTTAAGGATCGGCGCATTTCTGGAAGACCTGAGAGTTAACTGTGGATTCTTCTGCCTATGAAAATTGTGCCCAAATCATCACTGAAAAGCCAAATGACACATTATGCGATTTACATGTCTGAACAAGGGTTTTGAATCTTTCTGCTTTTTTTGGGGGGGGGGACCGGACCACTTCAAAGCCCTGATTTGGGACCTGGATAAGGGATGAATTCAGTTTTCTCCTGAAAATGGCTCTTTCTGATTCTTCAAATGCCCAGAAACTGCTGCTGTAGAATCCACTGGCAGTCTCCATGAGAGGAGACCTGTTGATTCATTAGGATTTACACAAGTGTTAACTTATCCTTCAGCAGTTGACTCAGTGGGTCCACTCTAGCTGGAACTAGCCTTTGGATTTAGGCCAGCGTCTTGTCTTTTTTTTTCTTGACTTCTCTTTTTTCCAAACATTTCCATCTACTTTTACAATCAGTGTAGCTTCTCTGAGCAAGCCAATATGTGCCTTGGTCTTCTAGTGACCCCGTTTTGGCTACGAGACAGTCAGCAGAGCTCCCTCCTCCCAGCTTGCTGCGGGTTCCTCAGTCCCCATCACAAGTAGACGAGAGCCATAGGTAGCCTTCCACTTTCGGAGTCTGTGCCTGAACATGATGCTGCGTCTCTCGTGATTTTGCAGCGGAGTTGATGGCCTCGCACAGTGGTTCCCAACCTTGGGTCCCCAGATGTTCTCGGACTAAAACTCCCTGGAGACTTCACTGTGCTGGCTGGTGATGTCTGGGAGATGTAGTCCAAGACCACCTTGGAGTTCCAAGGCTGGGAACCACGACTCTAATGGAAGACCTCGGGGCCGTCCGCTTGATCTCTTTGTAAGCTCCTATTAGATGAGGTCACCTGGTTATTGCCAGAGAGCTCCTGCAGCTGAAGAGACAAATGAGTGTAATTGCATCACTCTGTTACAGCCGTGAGAACGGCTGATGGTCGGATTCCAAAAGATCTCCTGTATGGAGAATTAGTGCAGGGAAGCCGCCCCCGAGGGAGACCACAGCTGCGTTACAATTACATCTGCAAGCGGGATCTGAAGGCCTTAGGAATGGACCTCAACAGATGGGAAACCTTGACATCTGAGCGTTCAGCCTGGAGGCAGGCGGTGCATCATGGCCTCTCCCAATTTGAAGAGACACTTGTACAGCAGACCGAGGCAAAGAGGAAGTCACAAAAGCAGCAAAACCAGGGAGCTGGACGGGGCACAGATTGTATTTGTCTTCAATGTGGAAGGGATGGTCACTCTCGAATTGGCCTTCTCAGCCACACAAGACACTGTTCCAAGACCTCCATACAGAGCACGATACCATAGTCTCTCGAGACTGAAGGATGCCTACACACAGTTACAGCCATCGGACGCCATTTTCAGTCCAATGGCTCCGACGGTGCAGCCGGTCTTGTGCAGGGTCACCCGGAAGTCTTTAGTAGAGGGTTCCAGGGGAACTGGAGCAGCCTTTCATGAAACGACAAGTCCCAGATTCCTTTGGGTGGAGTCATGCCATTGAAAGAGGCCTCAGACTGCTTTTATGGTGTAAGGGGGATACGCTCGGCATCACCTTGCTGATCCTGCCTGGTCCAGTCCCCAGGCTGCCTCTCTCAGCCCATCACTATATCAATTGGACGTGATTTATAGTCATGAGCATGGGTGGGGTGGAATGGCTGGAGCTGAATTGTACTCACCCTTGAAGCCTGTTATGGCTGGGTGCAGTCCGTCTGCTTGCTATGGAACAGTGAGCAGCCAGGAGCCTTGCTCCGATTAAAACAAAAAACAAAAAAACCACACAACACATATCTTCAGTTGAAAAAGCACAATGGAGGGGGAGTGATTGCAGAGTAAATCAGAGGCTTCCAGGAGGACAGACTTCCCATTTTCCGTTTCTGAATTTCCTTGGGATGGGCGAATGCCCATCCAGGTCTTGGGATAGGCTGAAGGGGAACAAAGCAGCACCCAAGTTTCTCAGTTGCCCCAGGTCTGCTGCTTTGGAAATACTGTACAGAGGCATTAAATTTTAGGAGAGATGAAACTATTGATCTGTCTCGGGGATAAGTGCCCTCTACTACCAAAACAGTCATTACAGTGACATCACAGAGGAAAGCATTACGTCTGACGGTGGTTCTAAGTGTACAGTCTTCTTCTTCTCAGATACTTGGTTAGATTTTGTGTGAATTTTTAAAGTGTTAGGAAAAAGCAGAAGTTCTTAAGTAAGGCTATCCATGCTCTGTGGTCCATTTTGGTCTTTCTTTCTTTCTCCCTCTTTCTTTCTTTTTTCTTTTCCCCCCTCAAGCTGCCTCCTGCTCTTTCCCTTTTGAGAAGGGTGGAGCTCTTAGTCTTCCAAACTGCTGGAGCTCGACCTTGGACATCTTCCTCCATTGTTCTCTTGGGGATTGTTACCTTGACAGCTTAGTTAGCACAGTCCTGCTGATGACTGCCTACTGCAAAGGATGGTCTGTTATTCCAGAGGGAGTTGATGCCCCCTCCTCCTTCACAGCATTGTTTTTTTGGGCTGACTCGTTAGCAAAAAGTTGAAATACAGTAAAACAGTGGTTGCACGGGACAGGTGGAAAAACAGATGTCAGTGGACATGATTCAGAAACCCATGGTGCTTTGTGCAGATCCTGGTTTTTTTAATGTACTCAGTGGCATCCTGTTCTTCTCTACTAAGAAAGAAGCTGTCTTGAGCCTGGCTCGTTCAGAGCAAAGCTGAGCCAACATGCCCAGCTTGCGTCGCTCTTTCTCACACTTGACAATCCAAGAGTGTCTGGGAACTCAGCAGTCAAGGGGCTCAAAAGTCCACGAGTCTCCCAAGGTGTTGGACTACAACCCCCATCATCCCCAGCAAGACTGGGCCGTCCTAAGTCATTTATCTGCCTGAGGCAAAGATCAAGGCGATACCACCTTCTAATTCCCGTAGACATAAGCCAGTCGGACTGAAGTCTGAATTATATTTTAGTGCGGTTGACCGGATAGGGCCCTCTGCTATTCTTAGCGGGCCCAAGGACGGCCTCGGGATGTATGCAGCTTTGACTTGCAGCAAACCGATCTCGTCTGAACTCTGACCAGATTGGTTGTGTCCAGTGTGGTAGGAAGAGCTCAAGAAGGTGCCTGCATGCATTTGACTTCTTGACTAGTTGAGCCTGATCCTTCCTGCTGCCCCCAAATCAGCTGAGGAATTGCTACGGCGGTGGTGTCGTCATCATCGTATCAAGGAGCATGTCCCAGACACCCAGCCGCTCTGTTCTCCCTGCCCTTGTGCTAATTACCTCTTGCGAACAAGCTTTTTGGTGTCGCTCTGTTCCTGAGGAGTGGCAAGCTGCCTCTCGCTGGGATTTCGGTCTCTGCCCTTCCCAGTCTGCCTGCCCTGTGTTTCTGATCCCACATCCAAGAACATAATTCAAATCAGAGTGGAAAGGCAGGAATGGGGCCTTTCCTGCCAGACGCTTGTGGGTTTTGCTGAGCCCTGCTTTGGTGCTTCATTAGCCGTTTCAGTTTTTGAAGTCCAATGAATAGCTAATCTGGTTTTGATTGAGGGAGAACAATGGGGATTTGATTGTGGCCGCTTTTTGGAGATCCTCGGGTTTTTTTGGGGGGGGCATGGGGGGGATACCTGCTGTCAACTGGTACAGAAAAAAGACAAAACCCCAACTTTAAAGATAAAGCAGTCCTCTCGTGACAAGAATGGGACTAAATTCTCATTTGGCCGAGGCCCCCTTCCGCAACATTTTTGAACGGAGGTGGGAGATCAGTTGCGTCGCAAAAGCTTTTCTTTCCAGGGAATCCAGGGTTTTCAGCAAAATGCTTTAATCCTAAGGATTAATTTTAAACACATGCCCCGAACCGCGAGGGTTCAGGGTAGCTTTTGACTCAAAAAGCCAGAGCCTCTATGGAATTAAGCCCATGTGCTACGCTGGTGGCAAAGCGAGCGTGAAAGATCAGCTTCCCCAACGGACGTCAGCTTGGGCCAACTGGGGATTTTTTTTTCCCAAGTGATGATTCAGAAGATATAAGATTGCTTAAGTCATTGCTCCAGGATTGGTACAGGCAGAGTGCAGAAAATCAGATAGGCTGGATTTCAAAATATCATTTCCAAAACTGCGGGAATTCTTTTTCGTAGGCCAGTTGAAGCTCACAAAATATTGTGTAAGCTTTTCAGTTCTCCGGAATGCTTTGTAAAGCAATTCCCGGTTTAAAGTGAGTTTCCTGAAGGGGATCTTCCACATATTTGGATGATGATCTCCTTCACCCTTAGTCATGAACTGCACCGACCTGGACGCTCACTCTTTACCGAAAGGACAAGCAAGGACACCGGTAGGCATAAAACGGTGTGAAGATGTAGAATAGGAATTTTTAAAAATTATCATTTCGGCCTCATTAGAACGCGTGTCACTTGAGTGGGTAGATAGTCTCAAGAATGACCCGGGAACGTCCTGCTGAGTCTTCTGTCCGAGGTGCATGATGGGGGCAACGTCAAGGTCTTTGTTATTCCACCTTGTGGTTCTTTATCTTTAAATCATATTTGAACTGGGCAGCCCTTCAAATGGAAGATGGTCTTCCCTAAAACGGTGGTGCCGTGTCTTCCCTCGACCTACAGATCTGATTCCATGTGGCTCTTCTTCTGTTTCTTAAGGTTGTCCTTCTCTGGCCACTTCAGGCCACCTGATGGACCGAACTGCCAAAGGAGGTCATGAACGTATAAAGAGAGGAGGCATCCTCTTTCTGCAACGCGTCAGGATAGGGGCCTGCACGTTTTCATCTCCTTTCGCTGCAGCCATGATCAGTTTGGCTGAGCCCAGCAGCTGTTCCTGCCTTACTTATTAAACTTTGGCAAGATTTTGCTTGCTTTAGCAATTTGTCTCTCCCTCTCTCTCTCGCACAGACACCCCCATACACATACATGCAATCACACTGCTGCTCTGTGCAAAGCCTCCCCCCCCCCTCCGTCTTTCCCACTCACACTGCAGTCACTTTTGGCCAAATACTGGCGCTCATCCCCATTGGCTTCAAGCTTGCATCTTGATTATCAGGTTTGGCTCCGACCCTCCTCCTTCTCTCCCCCGTCCGGCACCCCTTTCCACTTCCTTGCTGCCGGCCCAGTCTCTCTCTCTCTCTCCTTCTCCCGCCCCCCACTCCAGTTTCTCCTCTTCAGGCCAGTTTGTGCATTT
Organism: Pogona vitticeps; assembly: GCF_051106095.1. Taxonomy (NCBI): domain Eukaryota; kingdom Metazoa; phylum Chordata; class Lepidosauria; order Squamata; family Agamidae; genus Pogona; species Pogona vitticeps. The sequence goes on from NC_135800.1 coordinate 8,164,355, forward strand.
GAAATCAGCCTCTGATCCAAAGCCTGCTTCCAAAGCCGGCATGAACAACAGCCAGCCTCTATGAGCAGAGCAGAGCCAGAGGATAGACAGGGCTGCGCAGTGACTTCCTTTTCCTCCGTTTCTTGAGCGCTCTCCGCTTCTCGAGAACCGCAGACTCAGAATTTACATCTGGGCGGGCAAAACATGGCCCTCCAGATGTGGCTGGAGTGTGACTCCCATTATCCTATGCTGAGGAACGTGGATGAGTCGCAACATCTGGAGGCCCATGCCTTGCCAAACTCAACTTGCTAGATGCCTGAACCCTCCCTTCTCCTGCGTGGTGCAACCTGACGTTCTGCATGAGGAAGAGGATGTGGTCCGCTAATGAGCCAAGCAGCTTCTTGCGACCGAGGTTGGGGGAAGCGCTCAGGTGCGCTAGAACTCCAGCAGGCTGCCGGGGATGGGAGGTTTTTAAGAGGAGACTCATGGAACGTGACATGCACTCTCAAAGGGGTATATGTGGACTTATTCTTAGGAAGGTAAAATGAAGGCGATCAAAGACCCGTCTGAACCAGGATTCTGAGTGGGACCTTCTTCTTTGCAAACACAAAGTCATGGGTTTAAGCTCCATTAGTTCCAGGTTAGGGCTGGTCAGAATCCTGCTTGAAATGCTGCAGAACCGTGGCTGCCTATCAGAGCTGGCAGTATAGGGTGGATTGACCAAAGGTCTGACTCAGCCCAAAGGAGGCTGTAACTGCTTATGGAACAGTGCCCGCAGGATGAGCGTATGCTTGCCTCCCCTAGTGTTGGAAATACAGACGGATCCTGTCCCTGATACCGGAGGGGACGTCTCGCTCTCCTCCGGACTAGTAGCCATGGATGGTCTGAAGTGCCATGTCTTTGTCTAACCATTTTTTTACAGGTGTCCAAGTTGGTAGCCACCCCTACCTCCAGTGGTTATGAGTTCCAGGGGTTAGCAATGTGCTACGCATTCATCCCATTTACATCCCATGAGTGCCGCTCAGGCTGAGACCCCGCCCGCTCCAACATGTGGGTCCCTATTAGGCACTTGTGTTGGTCTCTTTCTTTTTCTGCTTATGTGTTATTATAGTTTCTTGTCCTCTGCAATCATTATCATCGTAATGAGTATTCCGCATCGTGAGTGCTGTAAACTTTTGCTGTAGAATTTACTTCCGTGTGATGTTCAGTTGAGGTGTCTCAATGGAGACAGAAGAGGGAAGAGCCTCTCTTTTCGTTGCAGGATAAGTCAACAATTCCCTCCATCATCTGTCAAGACCGAGGGATGGGCACCATCTGGCCTTACAGATGTTTGTCAGAGTGTAACTCCCATCAGCCCCAGCCAGCACTGGACTGATGGAAGTTGGAGTCCGGAGGCATCTGTAGGGATGCCTGCTGGCCACCTCTCTGTTTTGTAAAAAAAACAACAGGGTTTTGTAAAAAAACAACAACAAATCCAACAAACAACACAGATTTAAAACTCCTTGTGCTCTTCTCTTTCATGACGAGGGGATTTCCATCATCTGCGGCATAAGGGAGACACCTGCTGTTCATTCCCTTTGTCTCCATTTCACATTCTCCTTCTCTTTTATTTTAAAGTATTTGGTATATATTCATGGGTCTCTCTCTCTCTCTCTCTCTCTGTGTCCCCCCCCTTCCAGGGTGCCCGAGGTTCTGATGGACTTGTGGGTGAACCAGGGTCACGAGGCGCCAAGGTGAGTTCCCTTTTCAAGAGGTATGAATCGTAGCATCCTTGTTCATGGACTTTGCCATGTCGCATGTGGGCATGCAGCTTGCCAGTTGCGCTGGAAAGAGAAAACCAGGCTTTTAAAGACCTGTGCAAAGCAGAAATTAAATCTGTTTTAACTAGCTAGTTTGAACACAGGTTCATGACAGAGACTGCATTTTAGAGAAGGAGCTTAGACAATGCTTCCTGCTAGAATTTATTGTTAACTCATTCACTGGAAGTTGTTGCTGGAGAAGCTTAGAAAGATCAGTAATAGGCTAGTCCCTTCTCTCCGGCTATATACGTTCAAATAGAGTATGCATATGCAGAATATACATTCAAAAGGGAAGGCATACGGAGAATAAAAAGTAGGAAGGAAGGAGGCCAAGAAATATCAATCTCAGTTTGATTCCTGTAATGACCAGTTAGATGTCAATGGGTGAGGTAGGCAGAGAAAACATCTGTTCCTTGATGTTTCAACAGGAAACACAATACAAAATAAAAGCAAAAAAGCCCAAAAAACAAAACATTGTGGCCCCTTAAAGACTAACTGCTATATTTTGATGTAACCTTTCCTGGATCCTGCCTGCTTCCAGTGTGATGGCTTGGTTGTGAGATGGCCACAGTGTCTATTGACTCAGGGGGGACTCTGCTGCATATTAGGTTCTTATTTCATGTTCTGTTGCTACGTTCATATTGCAACTGTCATCCAGTAAGTTCAGTGCACTGTGTGTGGCTCTCTTCTTCCTTGCTTCATCTTTGTAATAACCCTGTGAAGTAGGTCAAGTGAAGGGAGCAGGAATGTTCCAAAGATCACCCAGATCATTTCATGGCTAAGCAGGAAAAAACCCAGGTCTTCTGAGTCCCAATCCAGCCTTCAAACCCACACATCACATGACTGTTACTATTAAGTGTGTAGTTCACCAGATTTAGAAAACGAATTGGTCCAGTGTTGGATGTGTTGGATGTGTTCTGAATCCAGCATTGTTCCCCGGAGAATTTCTTCCCCGGCTTGGAAAGTACAGTGAGATTTTGCGTAATGGTGCCTCATCAAAATGGTATCTGTTTGTCATCCAAGTCCCGGCTACTAGTCAATGTCTGGACAGGCGAGTGTTTTCCAAAATAAACCTTGAATACTGTGCCAATTCCAGACCGAGTCGATGGAGGTTTCCCCGTCACTGCTGTGTACGATCCAAGCCCGAATCTCCGCAATGCACCATTAAATGCCTGGTTGTGGGAAAGGGTTCTGTGACGTTAGGAAGCCGGGTTTGCATTTCAACCAGATGCTACCAGCAACCAGCCTGTCATAAGCCTGAGAGGTGGGGAGGTCAGAATGCTGGACAGGCCCTCAGGAGAGGGCCAGTTAGAGGACTAAACGAGGCCATTTCGCTCTTTGTAAGAAGTGAGCCTTAGATACGGAAGCCTTTGGAGCATCACAGCCAGGAGGAGACCACCTGGACCCCTTATGTAGTTTTTGGTTTCCAAGGGTCCCCCAGCCTTAGGCTGCCTGGCCACTGATAAAAGGCCAGCAGCATCTGGATGACCACAAGGTCCCCATCCCTGATTCCACATGTCAGCAAAATAAATCCATCTCTTTTTGGCCCTTGTCTTTTCCCTCTCTTCTCTCATTCACACACACACCCCTCTTTCTTTTTCTTGCTAACAGGGCCTTCCAGGAGATCCTGGCAAAGATGGACCAGATGGGCAACAGGTAAGACCAATGTACAAGACCCTCTAATTTTCAGCCCCACTGGGCTGGGCTCCACCTCTCTCTCTCTCTCTCTCTCTCTCTCTCACGGCTTTGCCCCGGTGTGTGTGCGTGACTCTGACACACACATGCCCCGCGCAATCACTGCGCAAAGGAGGAAGACAGCTGCGCAGAGGGAAGCGGAGTTGTGCATGTGTGCACGTGCACCCAGCTTAGCAGGAACCTTTGGAGTTGCCCGAAAAAGGAGTACTTGACTGATGTAGATCAATACAGGTGTGAAACTGGATCTCGGCTGTTCTCAGTGCCTCCAGCAAGTCTTACTACGACTCCCTGAATAGCTTTTTAAAATCTGGACCCCTGGATTGTTTATTTTAGTTTTTTCTTCTTCTTCTCCCTTACTTAACTTTCAGTGGAAACGCGAGGACAGGACGTGCCTCAAGAAACAAGGTCTCCTCGAGGTGGTATGAAAACCAGAAAGGACGGCTGGAGCATCTGAGTCTCTCTCTCTCTCTCCAGAAACAAGATTTTTTGAGAGAGCGAGACAGATAGATGCTCCAGCCATCCTTTCTGGTTTTCATACCACCTCGAGGAGACATGCTTGCATTTGGATGGGAAGCCATTGCTGTGATTTTTTTTTTCCAGGGGAAAATTGGAGAAATGGGAGAGGCGGGATCCCGCGGCTTCCCCGTAAGTAGGAAATGCATCCTGTTTTCTAGCAAAGCTTGTCTTCACAGTTGGGCGAAGGGCAGCACCAGAGGGAGTATCTTAGCAGACAAAGTCCTGCTTCTGTGTCGCATCGAGGGGAAGGTGTGACAGAGCATCTCCCACCACCACCACATTGCCTTTTGACCTTTTGTGAGAGTTTTCTTCAAACCCTCCCTCCCTCCACACACACACACACACACACACACACACAGAAGAAACATCAGAACAATAATTGAAATATTCCATTGGCTTTGACCCTTTTCCCTGTTAGTTGGAGGCACCCACCGTTTAGTAGGAACGTGGTGTGTGTGTGGCCCTCCAGATCCCCTTGGATGTCCACACTTGTGGTTCAGATTGCTTTCTCCCCTAAAAGGAACCAGGTTTTCTTCCATTTCTAGTCCCTGATGGCCTTCCTGCTGCTCGGTTGACTATTTACAAGATGCTGGTGATGCTTGTTAAAGAGGCGTGAAAAGTCGCCTTCCTGCCTGGAACTCGGACTCTTCCTTGTCTTGTTTCGTTGCAGGGCGTCCAAGGACCTTCTGGGCCTCAAGGAGCGAAAGGTCCTTTGGGAGACCCGGCAAGTACCCTGTCTGGACTCTCTCCACCCCTTTTTTCCCCTTCGCCACAATCCCTTTCTCTCTGGGCAACGTCGGAGAGTGACTGCATTTAGGACCAGAGGAGGTGGCTTTAAACCCATCCCAATCATTCTATGATTTTCTCATGCTTGGGTTAAATCTCGTTTGGAGTCCGGGCACCACAGATTAAGGAGTGTATGGACCAACGTGGAGCGCCAGGGGAAAAGCAACCGGCAGGGCAAAGGTTCTGCAAAGCCAGAGCTGTGGGGGGAACATTTTTGTGGGCTGGGTCTTCCCACCCTGAAGGAAAAAGAGAGGAGAATAGAGTGATCTGATGATAGCCAGTCAGAGCAGTGGCCGCAGGGAAGAGGGAGCCCATGTGCCATCTCCTCCTCCAGAGGGTGGGCCTCAAACCCATAGATTCACAGGATGAAAAGGGAGATTCTGACTGTGGTCAGGCCGGTTTTGCAGGAGAATGGGCTCCCCTTGCCTTGCAGTAGTGCTGCCCCCCCCCCGGCTGTATCCCAGCTCATTCTAGGTTTCTTGACCCCCTTGCCCACTTTGTATCCCTTTAACCTTGTGCGTCTCTTTTTCAGGGACCTCCGGGGGCACAAGGTCCACCGGGGCCTTTGGGAGAAATGGGACACAAGGTACAGTACCCTCCCCAGTGACAGCCCCCGGGGCCGCTCCGTTCCTGCCTCCTGGCCATCCGCTCCCGCCCACCCGTCCTTCTGCATTAGGGATCCTCCAACTGCGGGGGACGCCCCTAAGACAGCGGTTTCTGAACCTGGGGTCCCCAGATGTGCTTTGACTGCAGCTCCCAGGAATCCTGGCTGGCAGAGCTCACGGTGAAAGCCTCTGGGCGTTGGAGTCTAGGAACGCCTGGGGACCTCAGATTGGGGGAACCCCTGGTTCTGACATGCATATTGTGAACCTAGGGCATCCACAATGGCTCTGTGGAAATCCCTCCATCTTAATCTCACTTGTCCAAAGGAAAGCGGGTTGGCCTTTGGGAGGTGAGAGGGCGCCTTGGAACTTGGGACTCCCACCCCTGCCATCGGGTGATAACAACAAGGCCATCCCTTTTTGGCTTCGCTGAGCAAGGGACAAACAGCCTGGGGAAACTTAGTAGGGGGAACGGGTGGGGGGAGCAAGGGCTTTGGCAAATGTTTTGGAAGCTGAAAGAACAGTGGAAGAGACCCTTGGGGATGAATGGTTGGCTCTTCGGCTCTGTTTCTACGGAGGCCAAGGTGGGGAAAGTAATTACGCTGTCACTCTCCCAGCCGCTCTGCTCTAGAAAGCCCGGCTTTGATCTTGCTCCCTATTTAGCTAACAATGGCTTCCCCTTTTTCCCCTCTTTCTTCTCGCTCCAGGGACCCCCGGGCGCGGTGGGACGGCGTGGCCTTCCAGGTGAACCAGGCATGAAGGTAAAAAGAAAATAATACGGATGTGGGGGAGTGGGGCACCCTGCACTGCCCTCCTATGATGGGGCGCCTGCTTCAGGCTGCAGACAGAGTGGGACCTTTGGTTTCTGCATCATCTGTCCCACAGTGTTTTCCTTTTTCCCTTCTTTTTTTTTTTGGACAAAAGGGGGGAAGAGGCTGTTCCTTAGAGGGGGCCCAAGAGAAAAGAAGTCAATTGCCCTTTGCTTTTGTCATCACCACCATCATCCTCATCAACTTAGAACTGCAGAACTGGAAGGGACCCTATGGACTATGGAGTCCAGTGAGGCATTGTGAGGAATTGAACTCCCAACCTTTTGCTCTGCAGCCAGAGGCCTTACACCCCTGAGCTGTCCTAAAACACTCTCCCCCCCCCAGTGCTCAGGCTGAAGAAACTCATGCGCAGAGATGGGGAAATCCTGCCAGTTTCATTTTCTGGCCTGTGGTCTCCCTGGTGCAGGTGGGGTTTCTTGTCCTGGCCTCCTCCACCCAGGGAGAAGGCAGGCCTGATGCCAGCGGTCGTCAAAGTAGGGCTGGTTCCAAGGTCCAGAAGCAAGTTGCCCCCCCGTGCCCTAGGAGTAAATCAAAAGAAAGTGTTGACAACTGGGGGAATCTTGGTTGAACGGCAGGTTGAACTCAGAGGTCCAGGGAGGCTCCTGGAAATCACCCACGCCTACAGGATGTCAACTACTTGCCCTCCGATCTAAGGTCCCACCTTCGCCACCCTGGCAAGCCGAGTTAATGGCTCCTAATACAAAGGCCACTGTACTCTCGGGGACTTGGTCTTCCCCTCCGGAGCTATTTATAAACTACCCTCCACCCCTGCCACCAGGCTTACTACCCTTTCCATCTTTGCTGGAGCTCTGCTACAGCGCCTACAATGGCTCACTTATTTGGGGATGATATTCATTTTTCCTTTCAAGCTCGTTCCCCCTTTCTCACCCCATGGGTCCGTTTGTCTTGGCAGGCCATCCAACACACCCTTCTGGAGTGGCTGCTGCCTCCTGACCCCGGGGACGCCTCTTAAGGTTTCAGCTTCCCTGTTCCTTCCTACCGTTTGGCAACTTTCTCGTTCTTCCAAGGGAACAAAACTCCCATAATTTGCCTAGATGGCCGGATGCGCAGGGAACAAACTCCCGCTGTGTGCAGGGAGGAGCAGGGACGGCGGCTTCTTTCGGCAGCTGGAAGGGACTCGCCAGCAAACTCGTTTCGAGGGATGCTGGCCTGTCCTAAGCCTCCTATGGTTTGCAGAGGGACCGTTCCTTAATGGGAGATTTCCTTTTAAAATAGCCTGCCACTAAACGTGTCCTAGTATCAAGATTTATTGGTCTTCCTATGCAAACAGCTTGGCTGTGTGTGAGCGTCTGCTGTGCTCCTGGCCTCCTTCAGGGGGTCATCTTGCAGCACACCTGTCATAGCCAAGCTCCGCCCCCCGCCTAGGTGTTGCTGGGCTCCACCCTAATCAAGCAGGCACCGCCCCTGACCTCCCAGTCTTCCTTCCTTGAGGCTCGAGGTTTAACTGGGAGACAAAGAGCAGTGCCTTGTCTCCCTTGGGGAGAAATCAACCTGCAACCCCCAGGCCGCGGGGGGGGGGGGGCGCCGACTATAAGAGGTATGCTCAAGGAAGAACCCCGAAGAACGGGAGCCTCAGATTTACTTCATAGGTTTCCTAATCTGATAAACATCCTAAGAATGTTTGGAAAGGTTCATGAAAGTGGCTGATGCTTTTTTTTAAAAAAATATTAACTTTAGACACATTTGGGTGGGTGGGGGGTATGGTGGTAATGTAGTAAACTTAACAGCAGCTGCTTTAAAGCAAGAGAAACTTGTTTTTTAAGAATAGAAACGGGCATAACCTTACAAGAAAAAGTGGAGAGGGGGCAAATCAGCCAACTTTATCCATTCCATTAAAAAACTCCTAATGTTAACCTTCAAAATGCAGTGAAAACAGAATATAATGGTGCCTGTATTATTTGGGGAAAAAAACACAACATCATGCTGCAGGTAGTGTCTTTGTGTGTTCCATATTCATTCTAACCTTAGCTTATTAACATGTACTCAAAGCTGCCTTTTTAAAGGTCTCCTTTCTTTGTTTGAATTTGTAGGGTGATATTGGACCGCTTGGGGTCCCTGGAGAACAAGGCCTCATCGGACAGCGGGTGGGTAGAAAGCGCCAGCTTTCAGGCTGCTTGATACAGATTATGCTAAGTGATCTTGTGATAAACCCTCTGATTCCCACAACCGTTCAGTCTTAGGGATGTGTACCGTATGAAGGGCTTTGTAGACCTGGATAGGGTGTGTTTGTTGGCGGGAGAGTTGTGGGGGGGCAGAGATCAGCTGATTATCAGGTGCATTGCAATTCAGGATTATGGAAGTCACCATGAGCAGCAGAGAGCTCGAGACAAAGGCAGTGAGGCTGGGATTCAAGATCATACTCCCATCATCCCTCTAGTGGCTTCCAAAAGGACTCTGGCTCACCCGGGGAAATCTTTTGAGACTTGAGGTGATGATGACAGGGTTTAACAATCCGCTTACGTGTCTTTTAGGGTGATCCCGGTCTTGAAGGCGACACTGGCCCACTAGGACCAGATGGGCTGAAGGTACTAAGCACCCCGCTTTTCTAATTTTAACCGTGTGGAAGGTCTCCTTGAAATGAATCTCCCCTTCTTCCAAATCCCCCTTCCCCCCCCGGAAGGGAGTCTGAAAACATTCTCTTCTCATAATGGGTTTCCCCCACTTGTGCTGTTTTCATTCCACACTAGACTTCGCCGCCACGGCATGAGACAAGGGTTTCCACTCCAGGAACATGTCCATCTATCCTAGAAAGTCCCGCCAAATAAATAAAAATATCCTGGTGTCAGTCCAGCCGTAATTTGCTGCTCTTCTCAGCTGCAATCCGTCATTGGGCGTCGGAGCTGAGCTAGTCCTCCCTCGCAAGATAACCCTGCAGGAAACCAAACGAAAGCAAACCCTTCGGCTCTGGTTTTCCTCCCCTTTCTTTCAAGACTTTATGGAAAGTTCCTTCCCCATCTGCCACTAAACCAGGCGGTGCTGCTTATGGCCCCAGTTCTTTCCCATATATATATATCAGAGAGTGAAATGGGAACCTCCTGAGTAGATAGAAGCAGCACCGCTTCAGAGGGCAAGATGAGGCAAGATGGGTGAGAGGGTGAGGCTGCCCCTAGAAAAATTATGGTGGCATGCAAAGCCCGCCAGCGCAAGACGAGAAGAAACCTTCTATCTACGGGCCACTGTAGAGACAGACCGTCTCTCCCTGCCTCCCACCAGCTGCTTTCCAGCTCAGTTTTCCCTCCCTCGTTCCTCGGTTTGGTACCCTTTCGAAACCCTCGCACCCAAACCCGGCGCAACGGGGTGCTGTGTAGCCAAACAGCAATGGACAGCCTGCTCACACGCGTTTTACTCTTTCAGGGAGACAAAGGGGAAACGGGCCCAGAAGGCGAAAGAGGCGAGAAAGGGCAAGAAGGCATCAAAGGCAAGGAAGGGCCTCCTGGCTATCCCGGAATCACCGGCCTCCGAGTGAGTTTGCAGGATCACCTGCTTTTCATCCGCATTGTTTTACTCTACTGTTTAGCCATGCGGGCATCTCTTTCGACCCACGAGTGCCTTAATCCGCGATAGCGGTTTTGTCTGAACTTCAGCTGTGTTGGTTTTCGAATACCCTCCAAGCTTCCTGGAAGGATCCGGTCATTTTCTTATGTATGGTGATGAAGCAGTTCCGCTTCATCCATGCTACGTCAAGGTGCTGCGGAAATTGTCCTCGTCCAGATTTCTTCTCCAGAGTTTGGATCCCAGCATTAGCCTGCCCCTGTTTCAGAAAAAGGAGCTGTTGTGTTAAGAAACCTCACAACTGAATGGGGCTTCGAACCCAAGTCTAAGACCAACCCAGTGTTCCCAAATCACTTCACCACAGACAATATGTGTTGCCCGGGTGGTGGGTTTTGGAAGCCTAAAAGATGATGGGTGAAAAGTGGTGGCATCAGGCACATGACGTGATGAGTAATATCTAGCCTCCGAGCATCTATAAAAAGGAAAGAAGGACCCAAGCTCTCATGTGCTTCTCAAGAGTAACTACGTATCCCCCCTTGCACGAGCAGCATCGGGTTATATAGTGGTAACCAGCAGGCGATGTCGAATGGGACTTGGGAACTGCAAGCTTTTAAAATGTATTTTTTTTAAAAAAAGGGTGATGCAGCCAGGATAGTTTTGCCGGCTTGGAATCACTCTCCCTTGTTCTCCTTTAGAGCAGCATCAGGGTGCCGTTTCATGTTTTTAGTACCCGTTTTTATAGAAGCAGCTCTTCTGAACGACAACAGAAAAGCACACACTCTGAATAACTGACATGCTAGGTCAGACAGCATATAGAGCAGCCGGTATGAACGTGGATTCCTTTTGGCTCTTCAAAAGGGGGGGGGGGGTTTGCCAAGCTATTCAGCCGCAGTGCTACAGGGTTCATAATGTGTGCAGGGCAGTGAGCAAACCGCCAGAGTGTGCTTGTTGGGATCCGAATGCATTTCCGCTGTCCCTTATTTTGAAAAGCTACAATGAGGCCTGAAACAAAGCAGGGGGGGGCAGAGAGCCCCACCGTGGCAAGGCTGCTGTTCCTCCCCTGTGGTTCTGTGTGTTCAGCTTGAATGCGGTAATTACACATAGAAATTACAGAGAGCAATCAAATGCCCAGCGATGGCTTGAAAGACAAGGAGGGAGAAAGGCTGGAATAAGATGAGATGCGGGCTCCTTCCATAAAGACACGTCGTTTCAAAACCTTCAGTAAAACCAGTCTTCTGTGGTGGAAGGATCCTAGCGGAGAGGTATAGAACAGTTTCACGTGCAAAAATGTCTTGGGCTCAAGTCACTCATCCTCCTTCCTTCTGCTTCCACAAACATGTTCTCCTAATTTAGGGTCCCTTCTTTTCTGGAAGGAACTGAGGGTCCAGAGCCAGAAAAACAAGTCCCAAACTTTGCAGGAGCAATTGTGAATGGAGAGAAGTTTTTGGACTACAGATCCCAGAATCCTTTGCTTGACACGATCATGCCGAGCCAGAGAGTCACTCTTGCACACTACGGTTGAGCTGGCACTTATACTTCTTCGGCATCATTATAGCCGTGATCTAAACTCAAGTGTCTCGGTTAAGAGTCAGCAAGAATAGCAAAAGGAAGGAAGATCCCTCGGGATTCTGGGATCTGTAGTCGACGGATGTAACTTGTCCAAACTCTCTGAGTGTGAGGATAGAGTCCAGTGCTTGCATTGCCCAACTCTCGGGCACGTCGGTCTTCCTCCCAGCTACGTGAATGCAAGGGCTGATTCACCGCCACTCATTCAGACATGTGCCCGCGGTCGAAGTGAAGCAGAGATTCCATTATATAACCTCCGGTACCTTTCCAGCTGCTGGATCCATCCTGCCAGGAGCTGAGTGTAAGCCGTCCCATCCCGTCGACATTCCTCTATAAAACCTCCTCTCTCCTCGGCTGCGGGGGATCCAGCGTTTCGTTTTTTCCTCCTCTGTAGTACAACGGAGGAGCCAGAAGCCGCGGGAAGCGCCTGCCAACTGGCAGAAGCCTGCGCCTGATGGGTTTTCAATTGCTCACTCTTGTTGAGTGCAGCCGCTTTTCATAACACGGTGCCCTTTTTTGCAGGCTGGGAGTCTTCGGTAGCCAAAGCTTGTGTCGTTCCAGGAAAGTAATTGCAGAGTTCATATCCAACATGTTCGGTGGAAAACAAGAAAATCCCTGTTTTTACAAAGAGGCAGGAGATGAATCTCTCGGTTTTAGATTACTTCTGTATTTTAAAAACAACAACGACAGCAAAACCACATTGAGTGTGAAAATAATTAATTACAAGTGATGGCCACATCTATAACTAGCTACATTTTGGGTAACAAGAGTGTAAGTAAGATATCTTTTGAAAGGAATGTAACAAATAGATACGAAGTCATTTTTTGGGTATAATGCCTGACATTTTCTAGTTAGCTTCAGCGGGGATTTTAGGCAGTTTTAGAGATATTTGGACAAAAATATTTCCAGTATTATGTTACTCTTTTGTTAATCAAATTGAAAAAAGAATATTCGGTTTTTGTTTTATTGATCCTTTGCATTTTTTGTATTTTCAAAGTACAGTATCACAGTCGGTCGCCAGAGGGAGCTACATAATATTTCCCTGTGATTCCCTCTCAGTAACGGCAGTACGTTAACAGAATTAATGAATTATTTTTGCCTGTGAGCATCAATAATGATCTTCTGCCTAGTCGAGTAGTTGATGACTTTGGGAAAAGGAAAACATTGTGGTTTGGTCAGTTGTCAAACAGAATTGAGAACTGGTTTTATAAATCATGGTTTTTCCTTCCTTTAATTTGGGTGGTGAGTAGACAAGTCATGATTCATGTCACCCTGGATTGCTCTCCCTTCAAAGATCTCCTGATTTTCGAGGACGGGAGTGAATTTATGAAGCTGACGGCTGTAAAAAGACATTAGAGGCAACCTGTAGTTGGAAGAGAAAAATCCTGAAGGTTGTCGGTATCTCAGTGAGAGCATTGTTCACTTCCGGGACTTTGCAAATTAGCTTGCTTTGTTTTTTTTCTTTCCCTTTAGGATTTAAGTATGGGCATTCTTTCAGAACCAGAAAGTCTGCCTCAATCCCATCTCTCCAACACTGATATGCTTTTGGCTTTAATGATGTGTTTCTGCTTCTGAGTGTTCAGGAACAGGGAGTGAATTCCATGGCATTAAGTGCTGTCTGAAAACTGCCGTCAGTGGTATCTTTGCAAAATATGAGTGCTATGATTGCACGAGAGTGTTGGCGATCATTCTTTCTGGCCCAAGGGAGGAAGTTCGGGGTGTCTGTTTTTTATTGAACTGGATGCAGTCTCTCTGTACCCCATGGCATCACGTCCCCGGGCACAGTGACTGGTTGTCACCCGAAAAGAGCGCTAGCTTTGTGCTTGACGAGGAGCCCGCCCCCTGCCACCTTCTCCCTTCAGCCCTTGCCCTCCACGGAAGGCACTCCTGCTCTGTCTTGCGCTCGGCGGCGTCCCACCAGCCGGGGTGGAGCTTCAGGGACGAAGGAGGAGCTGGCAAGCTTTAATTAAACCCCGGGTGGCTCGGCCCTCTCTTGCTGTGACCGTTGCTCCCTTGGCTATGAGCCGCTGCAGGTAAGCAGCGTCTGCAGAACGCTGTCCTTGGTGCTGATCTTTCCCCCCACCTGCTCTGCTTCATGTGGTGCCGGGCAGGGCCTTACCGTTCCAGGAGCAAACCTCGCGTCCTGTTTTGATATCTCCTCAAGTAACCCTTAGGAAGGGGTGGCCCTGAAGGTTTTTGTGCTCAGGCCGGGCTTCTGAACTAGACCCTACTGGTCTTGACTAGCATTGGGCTTGTTCTCGGTTTCTAAGCTCTGGGCTCTTAATCCTGTCTTAGCCTCAGAGCAAACCCAAGATATTTGCCACCTGAGGCAGAAGATGGCACCCTGCTTCCCATTTCACCTGCAAAAACCAACCAGAGTTTCGGTGGAATATTTGTTCCGCCCTGGTGATGGGGACAGTACCTTCCGTTTCGCCGGAGGCTAGCAGGACAGTAGAGGTTGTCTGGCACAGGAGAAGAATCGGAGGAGTGCTGGGGCTGCCATTTCTTCCCTCCATATCCCTCTGCATCTGCTACTGGAAATGACTGCCTTTCTCTGCCTAATGGTAGGGCCAGTCCCGTTTTAACCCTCTAGCTTGATTCCTCCTTGCTTCCTGGTTACCACTTGACAAATGCCTACGTGAAACGAAAGACTGGTTTTTTCCCCCTACCTTGAGCTAGCTGATGGGTCTCTTGTGATTGGATGCCATCAGTGGGATAGATTGGGTGATCTAGGGAAAAGTTGTTACTCTTCGGGAGTGATCCCATCTGAGGCAGGGAGAAGGGAATTTATTTTCCCAGCTAGAACATATGACCTGAAACAGACGCTGAAAATACATGCAAGGCTTCTGAAACAATAAGACGTATCAAAGTGTTTCAAGGCTGCAGAGCGCCCTTCTCTCGGCCAGCTGGTTTTGAGCCAACAAAAATGAACTTTGGAAGCGAATTATTCTCATTTGAGGACCGCCCGTCGCAGCGGGTTTTGCCTGAGAGGACAAGAGCTAAGAAAACTTGAGGCAACGAACCGGAAAGGATGATGGGAGATGCCAGACTCTACTGTTCCTTCATATTGTACTAGTAGTTTTATTTTTTTTCTTTTCTAGTTCCACCAAAGGAGTGACGCTTAACCCTTCAGAAAATGAAAACAACAATGTATTGTCTCCTTTTTTTGTGAAATGGGCAGGCATCCCTGACTGCTTACTGCAATTTTTGGGGAGTTTTCAAAGAACTTGCTATGTTAAGCCTGTTTCGCCGTGTGTAATTAAAACCAAAACAAAAAGGAAATCAAAAGTTCTGTGAAGACTTTTCCTAGACATCTGCCAGGAGGCATATTAAGATGTAAGGTGTCAAGGAAGTGTTTATTCAATGCCAGCAGAGAAATCAAATGCATTACACACTAAAGGCATTAGTAAAGAAGTCTGAATTTCCAGAATGCATAGAATCACTTTTATTTGTTGTTACACAAAGCACCATAAATAACTGATGTTCTGTTCAAGTTTCCTTTCTCACACATTTCCCTTTGATGACCCTTTTATCTCAGGAAATACCGTTTCCTTCTGCATCTGGCCTGTCCGTATGAGGAAAGATTGTCTTGTGTACTTAAAGGGGAGGATGGTTGTGTGTAATTGTTTTATAAGGCTTCTTTGATTTGCATTCCATGGAATGGCTTTTTCCCCATCTTGCATGAAACTAGGAATACTAAAGTACATGGGCTATTTTAATACGCTTATATAGCTGCTATATTCTAACACTTGGTTCTATCTCAAAGTTACAGTGGAGAGGAACGTCCGCAGTGGCATCAGAAAAAAACACATTTATTTCAGGGTGAAATTTTGTTAATTATTATTAATCATTAATCATTAATCATTAATTATTAATTAATTAAATTATTATTATTATTATTATTATTATTATTATTATTATTATTATTATTATTATTATTATTATTATTATTATTATTATAACCTATATGCCACCCATACTACACATGCCAAAGAGAAAATAATCTGTCGTGCCTTTTAGTACCTACTTACTACATTTAAATCTGAGGAAATTCAGTGCCATTAAAGCCTCTTTCCCTCAGCCTCGCTCTCTTGATGTCACCTTTTTGTGAATTTGATGCAACAAAAAGTTAGGTTGCCATTCAGTCGTTAGCCCCAATGAATTAGCCCCACGACAGCAAGGTCCTTGAATCCACAGGATGTTGGTCAAACATAAGCTTACACCATGAAGTCAGTGTTGGTAAGCTTACGCATGTAAGTAAGCTTATATTTACAGTGGTGCTTCGCTAGACAGTTACCCCACGTGACAGTTTTTTCGCTAGACATTGACTATAGCGATTTGCAAAACAGTGATTCCTGTGGGGGAATTTTGCTGGACAATGTTTGGTCCCTGCTTCGCAAACCGATTTTCGCTAGACGACGATTTGCTTTTCGCTAGACAATGATTTCGCTAGACAGCGATTTCAGTGGAACGGATTATCATCGTCTAGCGAGGCACCCCTGTACTGGGTAGAGCTCTTCCAGTTAGAACGGGCAACGTGATCCAGCCTCCAAACTCTTAAGCTCACAGTTGCGAACCAAATTAGGTTCTGTGAGACTGTCCTGAGTCCAGGGGGCCATCTGGCTGTGGGTTTCAGAGAGCTCTCCACTGAAAAAAAAATCACATTGCCAACCATGCAGATGGAGCAGGGGCGAGGGATTTCATTCTGTGTCCCTGTTTTTGCGATGTCCGAGAAACTGTTCAGGGGAAGAGAGCGCCTTGAAACAAGACAATGGAAGGGCACAGGATTTGGCTGCCGGGACCCGGATTGCGCCATTCATGTTCTTAATGTGTTCCCTAGCAGCTGTTCCTTTTTAGTACTAGCAATTCTTTGGCCTCCCGCCTGGGGGTTACAGGAATCATCATAAAACGCAGTCCCTCTGATCCGGTGCTCCGAGTGATGAAATGAGGATGAGTCACATTGCGTCCCTGGGAAAATACCTAATAACGCCTTCCTCTCGCCCCCGCCCCCCCGCTCTTCCCCCCCTGTTTCCTTCTTTGTTGGATGCCGCTCAAGGACAGGTGCATCCACAGAGCCACCCAGAGGAAATTAAGGGGTTTTCTGGACTATTTTGGAAAAAGTTCAATAATAACATGAACATGGCTTCTCTCCTTTCTTCAGGGACCAGAAGGCAAACCGGGCCGACAAGGGGAAAAAGGCAAAAACGGACCGAAGGTAGGGGGTTCTTCCTTTTTTCTTACTGCTAGGGATGTCCCGGAGCATCATCTTCCGCTTCCATTTCGAGTGGGGCTGGCCCTGGGAGTGAAACGACCTATGAGAAGGGATTCATACTCCACGTGATTCACCCGTTTCCCTTCCCACAGCATTTCCTGTGCAAAAAACAAACAAGCCTAAAAAAAAAAATCAGATTTACAAATTAAGCCCCCGCTTATGCCTTCCAAGGACCAATCACAGAACAAAACACACTGAATATAAGATATTTGGATGAGGTTGTTGGACAAGCAGACTTTTGTTTTTAACCACTTGAGGGAGTGCTTCTGCAAATGTACCCTCTTGATGGGCTGACTAACCTTCTCTCGAGGCGAACGTTGATTCTGAGGTGCTAGACTTTATACTGCGGCTTCTTTACCTGACATGCTGGCTCTCGCGTTGCGGCCCAGATGCAAACCATTGATAGCCCTTACACTTGTCTGGGTCCATCTTAACGGTATCCTGAGATTTCCACTTTTGGTGAGGTGCCTGCGCCTTCCTGTGAGAGAGCCTTGGGGGCACCACCTGGGCAGGAGCAGAGAGTCCTATGGGTCTCCCCAAACGATCAACCCCTACGACCCCACTGGGTCATGGGATGGCGGGTCAACGTGGTATCCAGCCGCTGTAGCTGTTGCAGCACAGGATAGCCTTTTTTTGGGGGGGCGTTTAGCAGGCCTTCCCCTGACGTCTGCTCTGTTTGTGTCTCTCCAGGGCAGCAAAGGTCACCAAGGCCAACTCGGGGAGACGGGCCCGGCTGGGAGGACGGGATCCGTGGGGACTCAAGGCCCGAAAGGGTCCCGAGGTACCCGAGGACCTATGGTGAGAATCGAGTGGGGGGCTCCTTCTGTCTCTGTCTGGGGAGGGGGCCAGGATTCCATTAGCCTTGCTTTTGAGCAGAGATGGGGGGGGGAAGGGAGAAGAGGAGCTTCCTCCCAAGGAGATCATGGATGAAGCCACCAGCGAGGACTGTGCAAGGACACAGCTGACCCTTAACCCTTGTGTGTGTGTGTGTGTGTGTTCCCCCCTCCCCAACAGGGTTCTCCAGGAAGAATGGGTGTGCAAGGTGAGCCAGGCTTGAAGGGCTACCAGGTGAGTCTTTATTTGTTTGTTTGTTGGGCTGCTTGTCAAATCAACCGTGCCGTCATTATTATTATTTTTTTATTTGTTCAATTTATATCCTGCCCATCTGGTATATTCTACCACTCGGGGCGGCTTTCTTGCGTTGCGATGGGCGTTGAGGCTGGACCTCCCTTGTCCATCTGCAGGGCCGGTCAGAAAAACAGTCTGGCCCGTTCGAAGAGGTGGAGCCGTTTCCAGGATCCCCTACTGATGGCATGTTCCTTCTCCTTCCTGTCTCCTTTAGGGTCACACGGGACCACCCGGCCCAATTGGACCGCCCGGGCCCAAAGGCGAAAAGGTAAATCAGTAGAATCTATGCGATGTGGCAAAGTTCAAGAAAAAAAATGTTAGAGGATGCTGTGACAGGAACTGTAGGTTCATTTCCCCCTTTAGGCCAAATCTGCGGATGGCCTGTGTGGTGAAAAGCCAGGGAGGGACAAAATACATGCCAACTGGCTTTCCCTCCAGACACACAGTTCCTTCAAAGCTCCATGACTTAGCCATCAGACTTGCAAGCGAAACCTGGGTTTACCTGTTTACGAAAGAAAAACAAGCTAACTCCAACATGGGGAGGTGAGAAGGGCTCATTGTCCTTTGTTTCCCATTCCCACCCACCCCTTGCAACAACCCAGCCTTTGTCCTGTTCTTTAATCACTACATCATCCTACATTGTGGCTTTTCTCTCTCTCTCTCTCTCTCTCTCTTCCTCCTCTTGGGAGCAAATCTTCAGTTCCACTTACTAGAATCCAAAAGAGCTCCTTAATATGACTTAGGACAAGCACAGCTGCACTGGATTTGCATTAAGTCTAATATTCCACGCAGTGTATATGGTTATGATCTGCACTTTGCTAATTCACAACTTGGAACGCTCATCCCATGATTTGAAATGTAATCTGGTTTTATTATCCAACATGGGCTTAGTACCGCACAATCCTTGACCATCTGTTAAAGATCTCAGATTGTTCACAAGAGGCTCTGCCATCTGAGTATAATTCCTATATTATTAGTTCCGTCTGTGAGTTCGACGCTTTGTTAGCCTGTTTCCCAAAAAGCAAGTTCTAATGGGAATCTGGCAGGGAGGTGGTGTGTGTGTGTGTGGATACGGTGAGGTGTTTTTGAAAAGATCAAGTGGGGATCTAGTAAGAAATGTTTCAGGGGACATTCCTTTGTATGGAGAAAGGTCTTATGATCCCGGTTTGTTCCCGCCCCGAGTGGTGGGATCCCTCTGGATCTTGCCTTAGCCCGGCATCATCATAACATTTGAGCCAATGTCCTCCCACGCCTCCCTTCCTCCGGTGACCTTGTCTTTAAGGGTTCACGGCCTTCCCGTGGTGAGGCCTTAAACTAAAACAAGGCACAAACGTTCATTCAATCCAATGTGCAGAAGTAAACGCTGCAATACGCTGGCCAGCATGTCCAACTGGGATGAGCATTGCTTTTTGTTTGTTTGTTTTTTTGAGGCTGGTTTGTTTTCTGACTGGCAGCTGTCTCTCACTCTTGGCCGTAGGCAAGGAGCCTAAGGAGACTTTCAGATTCCTCAAGGGGTGCCTTGTCGAGATAAAAAAAACCACCAAAATCGTAGCGGACGACATGTTTAAGCGAGCCATATTTACATTCGTGCTCGCATCCACCCTTCTCGGAGGGCTGGCGAGACACCTCTATGGCGCTTTCAGGGACTTGCATCCCGATGCAAAAAAAGGAACGAAGGGAGAGGCCTTTCCCGCCTCCTCTCCTGGCCCTGGGGAGGTTTTCTTTCTGGCCTGTTCTCGCAAGCTCTCCATCCTTCCCTTCCAAATTTCTACGAGGGCTGTTTCAGCCTTGCGTCGAAGTCCCACACACCCTGTTTCCAAAGACGGCAGGGAAATTCCTGTCTTTTGTCACTCTTCTCGCTGCACCACTTTCTCCTGCCCCGGGCCCTGTTTTTTAGTGGTTCAGTAAAGGTGTCCCCCTACTCTTGCATTTGTGTCACCGTGAACCACGGGGCGTTTCCTTCGTTCTTTCCCATTTTCCCTGGCGTCCCAGCCAGCCACAAATCTCCCCTTCCAATGTTCCCATATCCTGGGAAGGGAAATAGCGGGATGGAAATGGATTTTGGATGCCATGGGGAGGCAAGCAGGGCTCTCTCTCTCTCTTTGCATAAGGGAAGTGCAGGAAGCAGGCAAACAGGTGCCTCTTTTCTGACCGGCCCTGGCATGTTTCATCTTTCACCTCCTTTTGAGGCAGCAGGTTGGTTTAGTGGGGTTCGGGGCAGGCCCTGGGAGCTGCAGGAGGGGAGGGAGTCGCTGGGGACTTGGAAAAAGGAGCCCGCCACTTGACTCACCTTGCCAAACAGAAGGGCCATACCTGCAACCACCCCCCCCACTGCCCCTTTAACCTACGGATGTTCGGTGCAATGCCAGCTAACGAACACTTCCGCTAAGGGTTTTAGAAGGGGTAGCTGTGTTAGTCTGGGCAAGTGTTATAGGTAAAAACAAAGCAGAAACAAAAAGTAAAAAAACAACAACAAGGTAAAAACGCGGCGGTACCTTAAAGACTTAATTTTTATATTTTTTTTAATGTCTTCATCAAGCTCACATTCGGGGAAAAATTACAAAAGTTAGTTTTTAAGAGGCCACTATGTTTTTACCTTTTGTAAACTTCTTATTTCTATTTTTGCTAAGGCCAAGGATGCTAAGGGATATAGTAATTCTATATTACCTTGCACGGTGCTGTAATTTCATTTGGATGATGCCTGTTGTCTTTGTCGAAATTTACACCCAATGAAGGGTCATGGCCTGATCTCAACCCTGGTGCTCATGTTTGCAGGGAGAACAAGGTGACGATGGAAAAGTCGAAGGGCCCCCTGGACCGCCTGGAGACAGAGTAAGCGATCTCTTCTGTCTCCATATTCATTGATAAGCTGAAGCTTCCTGCAAGTCAGATGATACACCCCGTATCCTCAGCTAGGTCTGCATACCTAACAGAGACATGCAAGAGAGCTACACTGGAGAGGCAGGTCATGTCCTGCTTTGAAAATTCATAGGATGCCGTGTTTGTAAATGTGTAAAATAAAATTCCCTGAATGTAGAAAGCTAGCTCAGAAATGAGTGAGCTAGACTGGAAGCTTTCTTCCTGATGTCATACTGTCTCTTTATATCCTGCCATTTCCTCAATAAGCCCAGACTTTGGCTAGGTCGTGTAAATTGGATTAATAATAAATTGGATTAATAACAAAAACAATAAAATGGCCATATTACACTTAAAATGTAAGGGGGAAAAAGAAATCAAGATTTACAAAACTTAGAAGGTAGCAATTAGTGTCATTAAGAGCTGATTTATTCTACACTCTTCCTTCCACCTTCGGCGTTCTCTGGAAAGGAGAACTTTTAACGTTTGTTGGAGGAGGAGAGTACCTCCTGTAAGAAGAAGAAATCCTGTAACCTCAGGCCACCCCCAAACAGGCCTTGCTCTCAGTGACTGCCATGACGTCGCCTCCCCAGGGGAGGGACGCGAGCTGGGGCTGGGAGGAGCGTGCTTGCATCTCATGTCTCCCCTTTTTTTCTGTCTCTGCCGCTCTTTCGTAGGGTCCTGCTGGTGACAGAGGGGACCGTGGCGAATCTGGAGACCCTGGTTATCCTGTGAGTCCTTCTCCAAATCCCTGGTTAGGAAATTAACCATCTTGGGAAAAGTTGTTTCTGCTCTGTAATGTTCCACGGTGCTGGAGCCGGTCGGCCCACTAACCTTTTAAAGTGAATCTGGGGGTGTGTCTGCTTGCCCCTCACCCTGAAGAGGACCTGTAACACCAAAGAAAGAGGACAGCCATTTATATAAAACTGCACATACTCATTCATAATGTGCACAACATTAGAAAATGATTTTAAAAAAAATACCTGGGCAGGGAAGGCTGGAACCGGGTGACTTTTGGGGCTTTTCGCTGAGTCGGCCGTCCAGGTCCTGAATGTGGTGGAAGAGCCACTTTGGGGAGCTCACCATGGGGAGAAAAGAAAGATGAAAAGGCTGAACAAAGGCCCTGGTCTGAGGATCCATAACAAAAGCATGTCCTTCGAAGCTAATATCTTCGTCATCTTCAAGAGACGGGATTCCGGCAGACTTTTGGAGCCCATGTTTACTTCCTGAGGACCAAATACCGAATAAAGCAGGCTGGTTTGCAAACTATTTGAGGTGCAAAAAGTTCATGCTCTAGTTGGACTGGCTTGGAACGGGAGTCCCTCAAGATGTTGGGACTACCTTTCCCCTCAGTCTTGATCTTTGGCTGTGTTGGTTGAGGATGACAGGAGCTGTATCGCCTGAACATAGGCTAGCCTCTGCCAAAGCCTCGTTATTGCTTTACTACCTGAGAAATGTCTGCATTTCTCATCACTCGGATGCGTTGCAAGAGCTTAGCATGGTTGGGCGTCTGCCAGGATCCGTATCCCAGTGCCAGCCCTCAGAACGTCCTGGATCCATCCTGCTATTGCTCCTCCTGTTCCCTCTGCCTGCTCGCCTGACGTCTCTGAGCAGCGACAAGAGGGCTCTGCTCTATCGCATGAATCGTCGCTTGCTCGCCACGTGACGATAAAGTACACATTGGGTTATAAGGAGGAGATCTGGTAGTGACAACATGAAGCATAGCTAAGACTTGATTGTATATAAGCAGGTTCTCATTATGATCTCTCTGTATCTAAGAGCCATCCATCAAACCGGGTCCTCGTCTTCGTAGCCCGCGAGGTGTTGCTTAATTTGGACGAACTCCTCTCACAACTGTTGGTCCTTAAATCTCACGCCTGAAAGATTTAACTTGGACCCTCTCTTTCTTTTCCCTTTAGGGCCAAGAAGGCCTCGACGGAGAGAGAGGAAAACCCGGCCAGCAGGGGCTCCCTGTAAGAAACCTGTCCTCGCGATTTCTCCTTCTGAAATGTGTTCTCTGCTTGCATGAGAAATGTGTTGGAGAGAGCAAGAGGGAAGCGGGATAGACCCAACCCGGGTGCAGGAACCGACTCTCCCGAGCGCACGTTGACAAGCACGGTCCTGTGCCTCGTTTCCTGGGCGGAGCAAGAGCCGGTCGTGACCCCCCTCCCGATACTCTCCCCCCTTTCATGTCCGCTCTTGTTGAAACAAAAGGCAGGCGGAGGGGCCTTCCTTAACGAGAGATGTCTGTCTGAGGGGACCCCCCCCTTTCCACGTTGCCCTTCGTGTGACCCTCCTGTCCCTTTCTCTTGTCATAGGGACACCCAGGACCACCCGGGCAACCTGGGCTGAAAGGATCCAAAGGGAGTCCGGTAAGGTTTGGCAAGACAACACAGCTGGCAGGGCCACCGGCATGAATCTTGACCAGGCTGTCTTAAATTCCCAAGGGGCAGGATAGTGGAGGCAGGGGTGGGGTGGGGGAGTTTCCCGAAGGAGTGGTCCACTTGTATCAGGGCTGCAACCTTCCAGTCTGCCAATGGAACACCCCAAATCCCGAAACCATATCTAGGGGAGAAAGAAACGTAGGAGGAAGATCTACCCTTCAAAGGTAGGGGTCAGATCGGATGATCTTTGAGTCACCCAGCCCTCCGCCCTCAAAGTGGCACTGCCCTCACGGAGACTCCTGGAGGTATAAGCAACATTTCGTCGCTTGGGCCTCTGTTTATTCTTCTCTTTCTCTTTTTGTCTTTTTAAGGGCCAGAAAGGAAAGGAAGGGCGAAAGGGTGTCACCGGGAGCAGAGGTTCGCCGGTAAGGGCTAAATACAGTGTGCCTTCTCTTCTCTTCTCTTCTCTTCTCTCCTCTTCTCTCCTCTTCTCTTGTCTTGTCTTCTCTTGTCTTCTCTTGTTTTGTCTTGTCGTGTCTTCTCTTCCTTTGTCTTGTCTTGTCTCATCTTCTCTTCTCTTTTCTCTTCTCTTCTCTTCAACTCCCTTGTCTTTCTTGTCTTGTCTTGTCAGCATTCAATTAAGCAATAGTGGTGGTGGTGGGTATGCCAGGGCAACAGTGCATGGATCTGGTGTAGCTCTGAGCTCCCTGCCTGCCCCCGCCAAGCTCTTTCCTACAAAGAGAGAAAAAAAAATCCTCAGAGGTTAAGCTTTTATTGATTGGGAAGGCAAGATGTTAAGTGCCACTTTCCAAGCCAGCAGGGTTGCGGGCTGCTAGTCGACCATGCAGTAGCAAAGTTGCTCCATATGCTGTGTGGAGGAGAGCTTTACTATGCCCGTGTCTATGTCACCCCGACCTTCCGTGACAAGGGTCTTTATTTGTCTTCTCAGGGTCTTGTTGGGTTGCCCGGTCCTAGAGGAGTGATTGGAAGGCAGGGTCAAGAAGGCCCCCCCGGAGTTGATGGGATTCCTGGGAAAGACGGCAGCCTTGGGCAAAAGGTAAGCCGAGGAGATGGACCGCCGTGCCCCTCTGAAAACATCGCTCTCCTGCGAGGCTGGAGGTTAAGGAGGGTACGGGGTAGCTGGGGCTTGGAGAGGAAACCACACCAGTGCTCTCTGGCTAGGGTTTGGCTAGGATCAAAGCTGCCCGTCAAAGCTGATGATACCGTGTTGGATGGACCAGGGTTCCAGCTCAGCAGAAGAAGACAGCTTCCTGCCTTCCTACAACTCTATAAACTGGTGTCCTGCTAGCAGTAGTTTAATGTGTGAAGCTTTGTTTTCAAAATTTTCTGCACGCCGCCCTGGGATTGCCTTTGATGTTTAAAAATAAAAGAAATAAAAGCAACCCATGCTAAGGTATGAATCCTATCATTACTACTACCACAGGGACTGCCACTGGTGCTTAGTTATCCTTCACTTATCATTCCTCTTAAATGTGACTTTCCAAACTCCCGGGCAGCAAAAAGGGCAGTTTTGTAGATCAAGCAAAGGGATGCCCTGTATCCCAACATTTCAGGGAGGGAGCGCTGTGGTCGCAAAATGCCTACAGCTTTTAGGAACGGTGGTTTGTGAAGTCTGAATCCAGCTGCTGTTTCCTGATGGTTCTGCCCTTTAATCCAGATGTGTATTTTAAAAGTGTTTATAATTTTAAGGGCAGATATTATTGACTATTGAATATTGAGGAATGCTTAGTTTGGTTTATTGCCGCTGGCAGTCTTGGATGGAAGATTTTTTGGGGGGGGAAGGGGGGGCTTTATTCAAAAGTCTGAGCATCCTCTGTGCTTCCCAGAAAGTTGGAGATCTGCCACGGAAACGGTCCAATTCATTCATATAGAAGGGAATGATATGTGTATTAAATGTGAGCTCAAAAAGCAACACCTCAGGCTTGCGAAATACTGATATTTCTGCCAGTCCAAAACCTACTCAGTTCACTTTTCCACTGCTATCGGAAAAAAGCATTTGGAAAAATCGGGTGCGTGAAATCTTTCTGGGTTTGAGCTAAGACTTCTGGTGGGGGTATGTTTGCTCTCTTCTTTATTTTTATATATGAGATGGCTGAATAGCTGTATACAGATACAAATAGTTTATTTAGAGTAGGCCCATTGAATCGACTGGTGAAGGGAAAGTCTACCACCCTTAAATCCCAATGATTTGATGGGTCTACGCTGGTGGGTACTTGTGGCTGGATTGAGACTCCCAAGTTCTCCATCTTTCCTTGTGTCGCCGATATAAATACAGAACTGAATATCTGCTCTGCTCTCCTCTCCCCTCTCAATTAGGGAGAACAGGGGGATGATGGGGAAGAAGGCATGCCAGGAATGGTGGGGAGAAGAGGGAACCCCGGTGTCCTCGGTCTGCCAGGAGCTCAAGGCCCCCCAGGATTCAAGGTTGGTTTGCCTCCTCCCCCTTGCCTCCTCCTTCTCGCCCTCCCGCAATTACTTTACAGTTGTTGCAAAGCCGCAGGATCTGGAGTGACACCAGATGCCTGTCAAGGAGAAGCCATCTCCATTAGACGCTGGTCAGTCTTAGCCCTTGTTGGTTTTGGAAGACTTTGGGAATTGGAATTTCAGCAGGCAGCGCTTCGGTCCAAAAACCCGGGAGGGGAGGGGGGGAGAATCAGCGCCTTTCTGCTCTGCGCCAGTTTCTCACATGTTCATTCATAAGCCCCCTTCATCCGGCTTCTTTTTTTTAATGCATATAAAACAGAAGGAGTAGTTTTGAAACACATCTTTCATAAAATAGGGTTTTTTTAATATGCGTTTTAATCTAAACTAATGACACGGTTGGATCCAGGTACATTTTTTGGGGGTCCAAGAACTGTGCTGCATGCAGTTCACGAAGCTTGTTCGCCATCACGCAAGATGCTTTCCGCCCTGCGACATCCCGCCGTCCCCTTTTTCCTGCCGGGTTTCTCTCTGGGTCGCCGTGCTGGCCCATCTGCCCTAGTCCCGTCCTTGTGGCTCAGTCGCGCTCATCCTTGGATGTTGGCCTTAGAACCCAGCCACTTTGGGGCCCCACAATCCCAAATAAACTCTCCCCCACCATCTGTCCAACTGGGAAGATCTTCCAGTTCCCGGCCATGGCCTCAGACAGAGGGGCTCAGCAATACCTGGCTCTGCCAGGATTGAACCTTAGCCTTCTGCTTGAAAAGCTGGTGCTTTCAGGCTTGCTGTCTCATGTGTATCTCTGCATGTTTCCTTGCGGTTGTTTTTTCTAACTGCATGGGGGGGGCGGAATTAAAGGGGAAAATAGGAGAAGAGACACCCGGGAAGATTGCTTATGAATGAATTGGGGGGGCATTCGTTATCAGCTGATCAGTGGACCTTACCCTTGTCTGTGGCTGCCCCCTAATGGCTGCAGTTAGGACTGCACCCTAACTGCCAAGGTTGATCTGGAGCCCTCTCTTGAGGTCTCTTCCTTTTCCAGGCAACGTACCTACTTTTCTGATAACTGGGGGTGGCAAACCAGAAGCAGGTCACAGGCGTATCAGTAACGGAGAGAGGTCTTCTTTCTTCCTGGCACTCATCAGTTTGGAAGTTGGCGCCGGTTTGCCCTTGGTGGGCACGGGGATTCAGCTCAGCCGTGTTTGAATCCTCCATTGAGCGTGGAACCATTACGTTTGGGACTACAACCCCCCCCCCAATCCCTAACCGTTGGCATTTGTAGTCCAAAACAGAAACTTTTTCAAGCTCTGAACTTAGGTATCTTTTCCAGAGCATGTTCCATTGAGTTTTCCTTTGGCTGATGCAGATGCTCCTCTCCTCCACCCCACCCCCACCCCCTTTGGGCTTCTTCCAGGGAGAAAGCGGATTGTCTGGACAAGCCGGTCCCTTGGGCAAACGAGGACTCCCGGGCGGGATGGGCATCCCTGGAAGCCCTGGTGATCCGGGGCCAAAGGGGCAGCCGGTGAGTAGAAGCCTTGGAAATCGAAAGGATCCTCTGTCTGTCTGTCTGTCTGTCTGTCTGTCTGTCTGTCTGTCTGTCTGTCTGTCTGTCTGTCTGTCTGATCTATCTATCTATCTATCTATCTATCTATCTATCTATCTATCTATCTATCTATCTATCTATCTATCTATCTATCTATCTATCTATCTATCTATCTATCTATCTATCTATCTATCTATCTATCTATCTCTGGCCTGTTACCTATGTCTAAAGTTTTTATATAATTGCAACACTTTGTAATTTCTGCATTCTACTCCCTTTTAACTTCAACAGTTTAGTTCCTTACTTCCTGTTCTTTCTTTCTTTCTTTTCTTCCTTCCTTCTTTCCTTCCTTCCTTTCATTCTGTTCTTTCATTCTGTTTTTTCTTTCTTTCTTTCTTTCTTTCTTTCTTTCTTTCTTTCTTTCTTTCTTTCTTTCTTTCTTTCTTTCTTTCTTTCTTTCTTTCTTTCTTTCTTTCTTTCTTTCTCTCTCTCTTTCTTTCTCTCTTTCTCTTTCTCTCTTTCCTTTTTTCTTTCTTGCCTGCCTGCCTTCCTTCGTTGATTAAGAAAGCAACAGGCGGCCACCCCATTGGAAACGGAAGACTCCTTTTTCTTTTTTGCTGCAAGAAAGAGACAAACATGCATTTTTAAAAATAGTGTTCCCGCTTTAATGCCTCTTTTCCCCAGTTCCTTGGAAATCTGCGCGCAGCTCTGTCGCTTCCAAACCGGGCTCGGCCTTGCCAGACCGAGTCTCATGAACATGGCAAGGAAACGCTTCCCAAGCGCCAGAGAGGATCTTACGAGGCTGCAGCGGGACCGGCCCCAAAAGACGGGTGGTGGAAACCCCAACCTTTTGAGTCATTTACAACAAGGCGGAACAAGGCCCTGTGGAATAGTCCGGGGAGTACAGTTGAGCTCCAAGGCTGCACAGGCCGTAAAAAAAGGGGGATTTTTTTTTCCATTGATGAGATTTCTGTGACTCATGGAGGGTCATTCTGGCCCATGTTTTCCCTCCAAATGTTCCAGCAGGCTTCACCGTTTTCTTGTGCAAAGGTCAGGGGATGTGAAAAAAAAAAGTCTGCGTGTCGACGCAGATCACAGGGTGTGTTTCTGGGCCTGGAATGACTTGTACAGCTTGTCCTTCAAATGCTGCCTCCTGGCAGTGCTCTCTCATCCCGAAAGCACCCTCGCCCCACGGGGGGCAAGCTAGTCTCAGGATCCAGAGGGCGTGGGAGGGTCCTCAGCGGATCTGGCTTGGATCTGTCCTTGGTGCGTGGAAGTTGTCAAATGGGGACCGGCTTGCTGGAACTTCAGGAGGCTTTTGCAAATTGTCCCCCGACCCACTCTCTCGGCTTTTAGGTGCTCGGTTTGAGGCGCCTGCCCCCAAAGCACGGGACAGTTACTTTTTCAAGTATAACACCCGGAACGTCATGCCGGCCTGTGGATTCTGGGAGTTATAGCCCAAAAACAGCACCGGAAATGGGGGGGGAAGAACCTTGGGACCGCTCTCAGCAAACTGAGCAAGTCAGCCCGTCTGTTAACATCTGGGGGCCCCAAGGATTCCCCCACCCGAGACGAGGAAGACGTGGCGTCCAAGTATGTGGGTGCCTTTGCAAGTGTTGTTCCTAGTGAACCAATGCAACCTGGGGGGGCCCTTCCTGCTGCTTCCCTAAGCCCCCCCAGAACAGAATTCTCTGCCCGGCCCCGCTGACCCTCGTGCCGCTTAGGGAGTTCTTGAAAGCCTTTCTGGTCCCCAACCCAACTGTGCCAGATTAGTAACGCTGGGTCCTTTCTCTCCACCGCTCGCTCAGAAGACACTGTTGGGCCAAAGTAAGAGCAGCTGGTTTTTGACTCTTTTATATAAAAAAGTCACTTCCTCCCACTTCCACACAGCTTGGCTTGTAGACGCCGTCGTTGCCGCCCTTCCAGCTCGGGGGCCGTGACGGGTTTTGCAGCGCTCAGCGGTTTAAGCGGAACATTTCCATTCACCTAGTCTTCTTCTTCTTCTTCTTTTTTTTTTAAAGGGCGACTTTGGTGAATCGGGATTTCCAGGGATTGCGGGCCTCTTTGGGCCGAAGGTGAGGCCACGGGGGGGGGGGACACATCAATAACCTGCTGCTTTCGGTTCTTCTTCGAGGAGAGCCCTTAGCAGCAGCTGCAGCGGCGGCGCAGGGCCTTTTCTTTTTCGGCAAGCAGCTGCTGCACAGCTGGGGGAGTGATGTTGACACAGCCCAGCCAGCTGGTTGGAGGCCAGCCCCACCGATCCTGACATGGAACAACGGCTAGGCTACTGGGAGGCTAGGTGTTGAATGCGGTGCGAAAGAGCCCTGCCATCAGCTCCTGCCCGTCGGATGGCTTGTTTAGATCTTTCTCCCAGATGTGTGGGAGCTGCTCAAAGAGAAGAGACCCATGCATGACTAAAGTCACGCTCAGTCCTTTTCAAAGGCCCTGCATGCTAGGCAGATCCTTTCCTGCAAACTGGAGATGTTTTTAATATTCTTGGAACTGGGCGGATAATGGCAACTTCCAGGAAAGACCCAAGTGGCTCGTGACTGGAAGACATCATAGAACAGCGCTTCCCAACCTTGGTTAACTGACGTGTTCTTGGACTACAACTCCCAGGCATCCTGGCCAGCGCAGCTGGTGGTGAAGGCTTCTGGGTGTTTTAGTCCAAGAACATCTGGGGACCCGAAGATTAGGAACCAAAGGAGTAGACTGTGAGAGTTGTCGTAGGCATGCTGTAGAAACCCAGGATGCTATTAATGGATTTGTCCTGTGCCCTTCTTCTCACACACGTGCATAGTCTTATGGAGGGAAACGCCTGGGAGGAGAGACGAGTCACTTAAATGTGCAAATGAAGCCAATAACGTCTGCTTGGACTCTCTGGTGTTAACCCAACTGTTGGGTCGGGATGGTTCCTCTCCCCAGGTATTTTATAGTGTTTCTTAAAAGACACCCAGTTCCACCTTGAGTCCCACATCCAGTGACTCTCCTGGGTGGTGGCAGAATGTCTGGAAAATGGCTTTTTTTTTTTGCTTCTTCCACTACTCCAAAATGGTATCTCATTCCTGAATGTCGTTTAGAATTTTTTTTTTGTTCTGAACTCAGGAATGCATGACCCTACCCTAAGCTTTTGTTTCTAGTCACGAACCACCTAGCTCCTTTTTCTGATTTTCTCCTTTGCGTACAGTTCGCCCCCAGATTTAAGATCCAGTGGTGATGCCCTTAGTTATCAGCTACATTCTGTTGCCATGCAAGGTTGCCGTTAGCCAGAAGCAGGGCTTTCCTCTGTGATGGCCCCAGGGCAGTGGAAAGGACCAGGTTTTTTTTTATGCTGCCGCTATTGCTTTGTCTATCTCAAAGGTAAATTGCTTTGAGACCATGCTTGTGTGGGAAAGTAGTTTGTCAATATTATAAGGCTGTCTCACCAAGGTACCTGTTCTGGGCATGATGAACAAACACGTCCGCTTTGGCTTTTCAATTAAAACATGGCAATGTCCTTACTTATAAAATAAATTATGAGGTTGTAAGCATAACAGTGTGCCCATGTGTCTGGGGCTTTCTGGAATTCACAACCAGTCTTTCTGTCTCTAGGGACCTCCTGGAGATAATGGATTTAAAGGAATCCAGGGCCCAAAGGGGCCCCCGGGCCTGATGGTGAGTAGATGAGACGCTTATGTTCTCTGCCTCACCTTATGGTCTGGCTCAGTGGCTCTCCTAAGGAGCACATTGCCCCTCTGCCTTTGCCACCTTGCTGAGCAGTTCTGCCAGCCTTTCCGCTCCCCCCCCCCCAGGTGCCCGGTCCTCAGCCACCTGTGAACTGGGGATAAAACAGGCTCCTTCCAGATGCCTGCTGTGCGCACGGAGCGAGGGGTGGAATCCTTTGCTGGCTTCGGCCATCGAACGCACTGGCCATCTCATCCATTTAATAAACCAGCTAACTTCTCTGTTCTCCGTAGGGAAAGGAAGGTGTCATTGGCCCGCTGGGCATCTTGGGTCCAACAGGAAGTCCCGTAAGTGTCCCTCTTGTGCCTTCAGACTTGGGTTGGGAAGGCTGGCCCACGGGCGGAGCTGGCGTGGCGTCGCGTGGACCCCGGACTCAAGGGGCGCGGGTCCGGAGTCTCGGCTGCAAAACTCCGTCGGTGACGTTGGGCCCGTCGGTCATTCCTTCAGGGCTGACCCCGTTCCTGGGCTGTTCCGAGGATAAATGAGGAGGGAGAAAGCCAGTTAGGCAGCTTTGATTTGGGACTGTGACACGGAGGGAGGGAGGTCACCTTCTTTCCGATGCCTGTTGTTCTTCTGAAACTGGCAATGCTTGTTTCTTTGGGTTAGGGCTGATTCACCCGCTCCTCTCTGGCCCTCTTTCCTTTTTTGCACATGCAAATGTTTTGGATTGAGGTGTAATCCACGCATGTGTCCATTCTTTCCCCCGCAGGGCCCGAAAGGAGAAAAAGGCAGCCGTGGTGAAACGGTGAGTTATCCCTTACAAAAGCACACCCCAATCTGTTCTGTTCTGAACATCAAAGACCTACAGTGTGAACAGGCCAGGGGGTACATCATCATCAGCATCATCCTGGCATTCTGGGAGAGCTCCCCCTGCTTGCTGCGAGCAAGGGCTGCTTCTGATGCCAAACCAGGACATTATGAATGTGCCAGGGTCCACTTCCAGTCTGCTTTCCTTCCCATTCAGGGTGGGAAAGATTATAAGGGGGGCACTTCTCTCACCGCCCCCCCAGTCTTAGAACGCGTCTGCACCAGGCAGTTTAAACCCGCTAGATCCCCCTTTTATTTATTTATTTTATTTATTTAATTTATATGCTGCCCACACTACCCAAAGGTCCCTTTAAGTGCCATCCAACAGAATCCTAGGGTTTGAATTATGGGGAGGGCTTTAAAATTAGAGCACTAGAGAGCTTTGAACGGCAGCTGGAAATGTCAAGCCCATCTTGAAATGACAGACCTTCCGATTCTGGAGAAAGGAACCAGGCCAGCCGGAGAGGGATCAAACAGATATCATAGATGCCGTCCCAGTCCTCGGCTGCTTTGTAAGCTGGCTTTCTGTTTTCCAAAAGAGGTGTTTATCGGCTGTTTGTAGAGCCGTTGGATGGCTTTGCATTGGCGTCCACCGGATGGGACGGCCGAAGGGGCTCTTCTCTCGATGTGTCCTCCCTCACAAAAGAGTGGGAAGTGTGGGTAAACATGAACACCCACATGACATCTGTGTTGCATTTGCCTGTGTGTATAAGAGCAAAGGCCAAAAACTCAGCAAAGGTTGACATTTACCAGGAACTCTTAAGATCTTTGGAGGCTTGCAAACAAATAAACACAACAAATCCAGAAAATTAAAACAGTAAGTCACAAGGCAAACTCCTGCAAATAATCCGATTTTAAAAACAATCATTTGTCACGTTGATCAGTGTTTCTTGACATCCTTAAATGAACGAGCTGTTTTCACCTTTCTCTCTTCTCTTCTTCATCATCTTCTTCATCTTCATCTTCATCATCATCATCATCATCATCTTCTTCTTCTTCATCCAGGGATTGGAAGGCCCGAAGGTGAGTCTTTTCCAGCTCCTGACCAGATGTTCCCCTAAACAGGTGGTAGACGGTTGGCGTGTTGAGCAGAGCAGGGGGGAAGGGGCCTTTCTCTGTGTGTGTGTGTGTGTGTGTGCAGGATGTGAGAAAGAGGGGTCGATGCCAGGCTAAAGCAGAATGGAGTCAGGTGGATTAACATGCCAGCCAAGCACAAAACGCCTCTCCGGGGAAACGAGGACAGTAACTGTAACCAGTCATCAAGTCAATTCTGACTGATGGCGACCCTTTCGAAGGTTTTCCAGGTAGAGAGTGCTCAGAAGGTGGTTTCCCCTTCCCTCCTTCCGGGGGTGCCCTGGGACCACTGTGCAGCTGGCCCAAGGCCACCCAGGCCGGCTCCTCTCCCGGGAGGAATCGAACTCTCAACCTGTGGCTCCACAGACAGAGACCTAAGCCAGCTAAGGAAAGGAAGAACACCATGACCTATTAGAAGAAGGTGGACGAAAACACGAAGCGGTGCTGAGGCTGTCTTGTTAGAAGGCAGGGCTGGGCCAGGTGAACCAGAAACCGCCTTTGCTTGGCTGATGCCCGCAGGGCCCATCGGTTTGGGTTCGTATCTTCTGGTTTCAGAAGGGAGTCACTGTGGTTCAGACCTTCAGCTGCCCTTTGAGCCCCGGCGGGCCGCTTTGCCTCTTTCGCCCATTCGTTTTGCCCACTGCCCTTCTGCTGTTCTCCTTAAACTGTATAGGCTGGGGAAAGCCTCTGGTCCTCCAGGTGGGCTGGCCTGAGACCCCGCCTGCCATGGCTGTTAACCTTACAAGTCATTTGTCCTTGCTGCTGAAATCCCATGAGCCTTCCAGAGAAGCTTGAGTTCGAGAGAGACGGTCTTTAGCTCCCCAAATCACAAAACACGTCCCAAAGTTTTGCAGACCTCAGGAGGTGGGAGAGTCAGATGCTTTTCAGCAGTTAATGAACGCTGCCTTCGAATCGTGGCTTATCCAGTGGGTGATCTTCTTTGCTAACCCCTGCCAATCTTGTCTTTCCAGGGTCCCCCTGGGCCTCGTGGACCCCCAGGGCCTCCGGTACGTATTAAGGACACTGTACAGACCGCCTTCCGGGTGTTTTGTTTTATAAAATGGGTGGCAAGAGAAGGGGAGATCCTGTGAGCTGCCCTCCCCAGAAAACTGGCCGGCAGATAAAAGCTAGAGGATCCAATGAGGAGGAGGGAGAGAGGATCTAGGTCCAAAGTGAGAAGAGCCTCAAGAGGACTAGGAACTTGGAAAACTGAGGCAGAAAGCGGCACCGCTAATACCCCTCTCCCTGCCTCTAGTCCGGCCTCGCCTTCTACCCTCCCCACGAGCCCAGAAACAAACAAGCAGGCAATTTAAGGATTTGCCTGAAACCGAGAAGAGCTGGAGAGGAGCCTGACAGAGACACTAAGGGAGAAACCCCACAGGAACCAACCCCCCCCCCCGTCCTAAGCAAAGGGTGTTGCAAAGGGGGCTTGAGGAGGGAGAGGGTTGGGGGAGAGGTTGCGCTTTTTTTGGTGCAAGAGGAAAGCAGAGAAAAATAAGCCGAGCCAGACCCCGCTTGAGGTGGAAATGAAGCTTCTTCTGTTCAAGGAATCAGAGCTATATCCCTGGGGATCTCTTTGACGCCTCTGATGCCTTGTCATTCTTTATTGAATTTATAGGGCCCACCAGGCATCCCAGTGACACTGGTAAGTTCTCTGGAATTTGATTTTGCTTATCATTTTGTATTTTTTTGGGGTGGGTGGGTAGGCCCATAAGGAGGGGGAGCCACTGTGTTTGGGTGCATTGGCTCTTCCTAGTGTTAAGAAGCAGGAATCCTCCAGGCTTATTTCTGACAAGGAAACCTCGCCACACACTGCAATATTTCCCCATAGCACTCCCACATGGGTTTATTTGTTCCAGGAAATATTCCTCCCCCCCTTTTTTCCAAGCAAACAAAACTGTACCAATTTTCCTTGGGACATGCAGCGCTTTTCCTTGCTGTCGTAACTCTTTTGTTTCGCCATCTAGCAGGCCAGTTACAAAGAGGAAGAAACAGGGAGAGAAATATTTCTGTTTTCTGTTAGTCAGGTTCTCCTGTTCCTTTATTGGTTGGCCTCAATCAAGGAGATCCCGTTCATCATTCTCAATGGAAGGTCCCTCTTTCTGGAGATCTGGCCTGCCAAGCAGCCTTCCAGTGTCAAAACAAAATGCAGATGAACTGCACGGAAAAGTCCTAAAATGCAAAACAACGTGGCAAATATCGCCTCTAGTTTCTTCCTTAATCCTAATCTCCAAAGGTCCTCAGTGGCACTAACTCTAGGTCATCTTTTCCCTCCTTCGACTCTCTTCCATGTGTCCTTGTTTCTTCCCCAAACAGCAGCAAGACGGCTTTGGTGCCGCTTTCCAAACCGCGATGGGTGCCAGCACCGTGTTCAGGCCTGAGGTATGTCGCAGGTCACTCATCAGCCCTTTCAGTTTGGGCTGACTTCATGATCATCCCCAGAGAGAGAGAGAGAGAGAGAGAGAGAAAACCCCCCCCCCCAAAGAATTACAAGAGGAAAACAGAGGTAGAGTGAAACATAAGCCAGTAGAGATAACTCGTAAATTTAAGACTAACCTGTTTAACCCCAAACATAATCATTCCATAACCCCAAGTCAGAAATAAAACATAGTCGTCAGAAATACCCGCAAAGACAAACATCTACTTGACAACACCATGTTTTTTAAAAAGGTGCACGTCTTGTTTAGCACCGTTAAGAGGGTGTGTGGGTGTGTGTTCTGTGCTGACGTATAGCAGAACGGACTTACAGCGACCCTAATTGGGCTTTCAAGGTAAGTGAGATACTTGCGGAGTGGTTTCACCAGTTCCATGGTCCCCAGTTAGTTCCCAAGGCTAAGCAGGGATTCGAACCCTGGTCTCCGGAGTCCTAGTCTGTCACTTTTAGTAACCACATTAGGAAGGCGGCGGCTCATTATTTTACGACACTTTAGACTCCCTCAAAAATCCCCCAGTCAACAGATTACAATGACTTGCTCTGTCTCTCTTCTTCCTCTCTGCTGGTTCTTCCGGACAGAGCTATCCAAACGCCGACCTTCCAGTGCTGGACCAGGGAGGGGAGATCTTCAAGACTCTGCACTACCTCAGCACCCTCATCCAGAGCATCAAGAGACCCCTCGGAACGAAGGAGAACCCTGCCCGCATCTGTAGAGATCTCATGAACTGTGAACAGAAGATGCGGGACGGTAGGTGCCTCCTCGTCCTCCGTGCGGTTGGCGGCTTGTTGGCCTCGTTTAGCATTTGCACTGCTGAGCCCTGGGTCTCCGGGAGTGCAGGGCCTGATCCACAGATCGGCAATGCTTCAGGTCGGGAACAAGAGACAAATAACATTGTAGGACCAAGAAGTGGAGCATAGGGGTGATTTCCTGCGTCCTTTGGGCCAGCGCCATTCTTGTGAATGATGCCCAACCACTTCATACCCGTTCACATGCAAAATATGGTCTTGAGGAAATCAAGAAAATGTGGAACGATGATGCATGAAGCAAGCAGCCAACATTCATGAACCGAGTACCTCTCGCCCTCTCCTTGTGTCATGTACCAAATGCCTTCTTACCTTCAGGCACCTACTGGATTGACCCGAATCTCGGCTGTTCTTCAGACAGCATTCAAGTCACCTGCAATTTTACCCAAGGAGGACAGACGTGCCTTAGTCCCATCACCGCTTCAAAGGTAGGCTGCTGGACTCTTGGTTTCAGGCTCAAGGTGAAAGGTCATTAAGTGTGTCTTGTTAGTATCTTATCTAGTTGGGCTTTGAGTTCTAGTCTTGACTGTGGATTTCCATTAATCAGGTGGACTTTGACATTGGACAAGTTCAAATGAATTTCCTTCACCTCCTGAGCTCTGAGGTGGTCCAGACCATCACGCTCCACTGCTTGAACAGCTCTGTGTGGCAGGAAGGCGCCTCGGAGACATCCGTGCGTTTCAGGGCTTGGAACGGACAAGTCTTCGAAGCGGGAGGGCTGCTCGAACCCCACGTAGTGGCGAATGATTGTAAGGTACAGAAACAATTACAGTATTTCATTCACTTTAAAGTATGAAGAAGCGCAGAAGGAAGGAAGGAAGGAATGGGGGCAGACCAAGGTGTATGCAGCTCACAGACAGGGACAGGCTTGACCTCACCTCCTGTTCACATATGAGGCTGGTTTTTTTATATATATATAATTTTGTGTGCTGATTTTTTCCCCTCGTTGGTACAGCTTTGTTAGTGGATTTTGCTGTAAAGCAACAGCGCTACCTATTGCCAGTTTGCATGCACTACATGATTCTCTGGTGAACTCAAGAAGGGGTTTTCGTAGATGTTGGCCGCGTCCATGTCCAAAACGGGAGAGGGCTGTGTGAGATTTCTTTGAGGAACTTATACGTTGCAGTTCAGTGTTAGAAGAGGGAGTTCCTTAACTGCTGGGAACTTCTAGTTTTCATAGCAGGGATTTTTCACAGCTCCTGCAACTTCCAAATCAGCTTTGCCTTGTTTTGTAATTGGGACTCTGGGAGCTAAGCGCCAGCCTTGTTTGCAAATCTGACTCTTCAGCCACAAAAGTTGGCCTGAATCCCATCTCTGCAACAACAACGAATTTTGGCATCGAAATGACAGGCTAGCTGTCACCTATAGTTTGGCCGGCCTAAGATTGACAGATTGATGGAAGCAATTCTGAGCTTTCAAGGCTGAAAACCCCTTCATCAGAGGCATAGAGCAAAACTGTGTGGATTCACGGATTTCCGTGTACATGGAGTTGCATGATTCGTTTGCATGATTCTTCTTTTCCTGTGCTTTAATAACAACAAAGCTAGAACTATATCGCTGCTCCTGCAGCTCCTGTTAAACCTGTTGGAGGGAGTGCAGGGGCCTGTGACCCCATCTACCAAAGAGCTACTTACAGCTGCTAGTGGGTGGGCTAAATACACATCCCCCCCCAGCCCCACTCATCTGATCCACTTTCCCTACCAAGCAAGAGCCCGGATGCTGAAATGCTTTGCAAGAGAACAGAACTTCCTTTAATTTCACGGTCACAACAAAACCAAACATTCTCACATCCCCACCCAGACAAGGAGAAGATGCGGATGAAACCTTTGAAAAACAAACTGCAAGATTTCAAAGAGACGTGATGTAGTACGTAGTAATGAGAGATTTCAACTCTCCTGGTATCTGTTGGGAGGCAAATTCTGTCCATTGTGGTCCTTCCAAGAAATTCCTGGCTTGTGTGGCTGATAATTTTCTCCTACAAAAAGTGGAGGAAGAAACCAGAGGAGCAGCTGTCCTAGACTTGATTCTAACCCACAGAAGTGTCAGGAAAAAAAGGGCCTTAAAGTGGGAGTGGGAAACATGTGGGCCTCCAGATGGGGTGGAAATATGAGAAGTGCCATGCAAAATGGGATCCCAGCAGCTTTGGGAAGATTTATGTTGTCTTCTCGCTTGCTTTCTTCCCGCATCTTCTGCTTTCAGATTCAAGATGGGCAGTGGCGCCGGGCTGTCTTTATGTTCCGGACGCAGGACCTACACCAGCTGCCGATTGTCAATGTCTACAACCTTCCACCTCCCGCACTGGGGAGGCAGTATCGCCTCGAGGTTGGCCCCGTGTGTTTTCTTTAAACAGTGGCCTCGGTAGTCCTTCGAGATTTGGCTTCTTTCTTCTCCTCCTTCTCCTCCTCCTCCTTCTCTTTCTCCTCCTTTTTCTCTGCCCCTATCTCCTCCTCCTCTTCCCCCTTCTTCTTCTTCTTCTTTCTGGAGATGCTGCATCTTTGAAGAAAGGGCTCACTTGCCACCCAAACCTCGTCACACTAGAAAGCCAGGCCGTGAGCCTTTGGGCCATGAAAAACCACCGGGAATCCATGGTCTCTCAGACTCTTGTTCTCCAGTGTGTGGAAAAGAGAGCGAGAGAGGGGTGGCTTTTGTGGATACATGACTTTACCAATGGATTGTCGGAAGCTGAAGTGAAGGCCAAATTCCACACCCAAAGATTTTCCTTCTTTCAGCCAAAGAAGACGTTGTCCCACGGATCACGCAGGGAACCTCAGATCTTCTTGCGTGGTCCTCGTATTACCAAGTGTGACTTTCCAGAGACTTGTGTGACACTTAACAGGGCAGGTCTTTGTGGAACGAGAAACAGAAGAGACTCGGAGAGACACGTTTGCAAACTCTGTTCATCTGCTTGTTGTTCTGGAACAGGAAGCATATTGATGTGCAATATTAGAAAGAGAGAGAGAGGGAGGGAGGGAAAAGAAAAAAAAGGTATAGATATAAATATAAATATATATATATTATTTAAGGCAAAAATAAAACCAAGCGAGATCCTTCTTCCCTTGAGCAGGGGTAAAAATCCCTTTTCATGTGTATATGAGGAGAGAACACTCCAAAACAGGAAAGAAATGATAGGTGCTAAATAAGAAAAAAAAGAAAGAGAAAGAGAGAGGGATTGGTTTGTTTAATTTGTTTCTACCTCTCACTGTGAAATATCTGGTGCTCTTTTATTTTTTAAAGAAGTGTGTTATTTTATATATGACTAAAATATTTAAGGTTCGAAGAGGTGCTATGGTGTCTCATCACAGGCCCTGGTCAAACTCTCAACATCATCCTCGTCGGTGCTTTCCCTTTAGAAACGTGAGCAAGGGAAAAGCAGCGGGAGGAGAAGTCGGGGGGGCCCTGTGATCCTCAGCGCAGTCCCCCTCTCCACGTCAGTTGACCTTCTAACTTAAAAGTTCGTTAAATATTCTATGAGGTTTTGTACGTCCTTTGGAATATCCAGGTTTTTTTTTCACAAGTCATTTTGTCTGAGTTGTATAAAATGTAGCTTTAGGACATGAGGTTTTTCGTTTTATTTTGTTTTTATAAGAGCAAGACCTGGGCTTGTAAAAGGAATTTTTTTTTTTTTACAAAATGACACATTTCTCTGCTTTCATATATATATATGTGTGTGTGTGGGTGTGTGTTTATGTCTGAGTGTTGTGTGTGTTTACTTGTAGAACCTACCAAAGCATTAGGCTGCGAAGCAACCATGAAAAGGGTGGGCGGGCGGTAATAATAACGAAAGAGTGCTAAATCCGCATTAGCTTTTGTTTTTATAAATAGTTTGACAATATTTCTGTGTCGACTCTGGGTCTGTTGTCCATGCATTGTCTTCTGTCTATGGTAACTCCTGGTTCTCTCTATTTGTGCCTCTTTTTTTAAACAATAGGGTAGGGTGGGTGGATGGGTGGGGAGACCCTCTTACCAGAGTCCTTGACTCTGAAGACACCCCCCACACCATGTCAGAGGTACCTTGTCGCTTCTCCACCCAGCCAGTGGATGTCTTTGTTTTTCGTTCCGTTTTGTAGAAGCCTAGACTCTGTATGTAAATTTGGAGTTAAAAAAAAAAACCACAAGAAAGGAGGATTAATATTATGATAATTGTTCTATTCTATATAAGGAATGTAATATTAATGTAATCGGGCTGTACTGTACTGAGTCGCTTTGGTGCCTTTTAAAAGTTTCTGTGTTTCGTAAAATATATGTGAGTCTAAATCTATGTGTATTTATTTATTTTTTGGTAGAAGATCGAAAAAACTTTCCTTGGTTTGCTTAATGTAGTGGTTATGTGTTGTCCGGTCAGAACCAACTCAGTGACCCTTAAGGTAAGTGAGAGGTTGAAGGAAGGGTTTTACCAGTTCCAAACCCCCAGTGAGTTTTTGTGGTTGAGCAGGAATTCGAACCCAGACCTCCTGAGTCCTAATCCGACACTCTCTCCACTACATCACTAAACCACAGCTCCTTTTTTCTTCCTGGCCTTGCAGCTGTCGGGAGAATCCCCGGGCCCACGAAAACAGTCTTGTCACGGAGAGCATTGCAGGCATGTTCAAGCATCAACCCACCCCCCATCATCTCCCTCTCTACTGGGTGGCCAAGGGCGGGAGTCGCAGGAAACCACATTTGGAGGGTGCCACACGGGCAAAGTCCTTATTCTTTTTTTGGGTCGCCAACCATCTGAAAGATCTTTTGGGGTGAAATGATCAAAACGGGCCCTTCTGCTGCTCATCTGGCTTTCAGCACCCTAACTCATTCATTCTTTGTCTACCCCCAAAAAACACATGAAAATAAATATTTGCAACCCGAGGCACTGAAACCGAGGCATCTTCTTGGTGGCGTTTTTATTTCTTAACAAGGGGGAACAAACAAAGATGCAAAAACTCAGTCCTGTCATTGCCAGTCTGGCCATCCTATGGCTTTTTTCCCTGTGAGACCCAGGTGGGCAAATTATAGCCCTCCAGATGTTGCCAAGTTGCAGGTGAACAACATCTGGGTGGTTTTAGTGTCACAGGAAACACGGCAAAGGGATGAATACATTTCGCGGTACATCTTCACTCTCCTAATCCAGAAATTAGATTTCTGCTAATGAGAAACGTTCCCAGGGTGAAATGCCGGCTACCTGGAGGCAGGCTTATCCAGAAGAAGGAAACAAACCCCTTTTTCGGATAGAACTTTCCAAAGACGACCGCTGGAGGACAAAATAAGCATTACAGTTTCTGGCTGAAGAGTCAGATTCCGCAAACTCCCCTCTTCCCCCCCCATGTGAGAGTTTTCAACTCCAGCATCCTGCGGATGGATTAGACAAGAGGTCCCATCATCCCCCGCCACCAGGACAAGAAATGCAGCAGGGCGATCTGAGTTGCTGGGCAAAAATCTTCAAACTGTTCCCTCCTTCTCTAGCGACCTTCTATAGACATGTCGTCCTGGAGCCTCCATCACTAGCTTGTGGGCGATGGGTGTTGTGGCTCCTGAAAGTGTGGGTCCTCATCCTCGCACCACTGTCTACCCCCCCTCCCCCAAGAAACCATTCAGGTCAGGCATCTCGGCAGAGGCAACGGACTAGTCTTTAAACACAGCCACCAACACCATAGGTGGTGTTTTATATAATAGGTGTGGGTGTGCATTTGTCTGTATATGACCAATCGTCATCATCTGAGACCTGCAGGACTGGAAGGGTCCCCAGGGGTCAAACGAGTCCAGTCGCTGTCAAGGAGGCACCGTGGGGGGAATCGAACTCCCCACCAAACCGCAGAGCTCTCCAGCGCACCCTATCTGGCTTATGTATGTATGTAAGGCAGGGGGTGGGTGGGTTTTTATTCCCCTATGTGCCAACCTACACCAGGGCTGGCCTGAGGATTATTTTTCCTTTGTAATTTAAATAACATTAAAATACAGAGGGTGTAGGACTGTGGCTTGCCTGAGATGTTTTGCTGCTGGAGGCAGAAGAGCCCAAGGTGCCCCTGACCTCCCAAGGAACTGAGGGGCCTTGGACCCCTCCCAAAAAAGCCAGACCCAAATCCTTTGGGTCCACCTGGGAGGAGACCCCTTGAGGCATTCCTCCCCAGGAAGCCCATCGTCTCAAACAACTAGCCACCTTTCTGGGGCACCCCCAGGGAGGCTTCCCGAGGGGGCGACCTCGCTCTGCCCACCTGGAGGGCCAAACACGGCGAGCTTTCACTGGCACAAGAAGCCCAAGGGACCTCTTTTCTCTTTGGCTTTTAGATGTTAGGGCTGCAGGGCCCCCTAAGCGCCCCGTATTTCCTCCGAGAAAGGAGCCCATCGCCAGAGGCAGCCTTTTCCCCCACTGAGCACCTCGCACAAAATAAGGTGGTGTTGCTTGCTAGCCTGAAGCTTTTCGGAGGGACGAAAGATAACCCCCGTTTGAGTCCTTGTAGGTTCGCTTTTTGCTCCTCCACCTTAAAAGAAGCATCTGTTAAAAACAAACAAACAAAAACCTGCCACACATACAGTTCCACCTAGTGATGCTGACCAGACTAGCTCTCAAAACCCTCGTTGACCGGTCTATTGCCTATGTGGCACCTCAAGGCCGACTCGCATTAAGGCTGACCGGGCACCAGGAAGAGGGGGGGCTTTTGCCCTGG
Source organism: Pogona vitticeps (assembly GCF_051106095.1). Classification (NCBI taxonomy): domain Eukaryota; kingdom Metazoa; phylum Chordata; class Lepidosauria; order Squamata; family Agamidae; genus Pogona; species Pogona vitticeps. The sequence continues at coordinate 8,206,746 of NC_135800.1, forward strand.
CCATGCGGGGAACCCTTTGGAAAGAACGGGGTCCTCCGAAGAGGCCTCCTCATTTGTTTCCCTGCACAAATGGGGCAGAGGCTTGGCGCCTCTTGATTGACTGCCAGGCTTCGAAAAGGTCCAAATAGGAAAAAGGAAAGGGGCCAATCTTGACGGCCTGAATGTCACCCAAAGGCTTTCAGTTGCCGACTAGTGAGTCTCTGTTTTTGGCTTGTTGAAAAGGAGGGGTGGAAAGGGTTTCCCAGATGAGCAAAAAATGGTTATGCTGAATATAAAAGAGACAGTGTCCTATTCCTTACTTTCTCAGGTGAAGAGTGGGTGGGTATGTCGAGGGGGGTGAGGAAGAATGGACCCCAACTGAAAAAAACAAAACCCCCAAGAGATTGGATTTGAGGACAAAGAAGGCCTTGTGCTTTTCCAACGGATGTTGCCATTTTTAAAAACTCTTTTTCCTGCTCCTTCCTTTTAATACCCATCAAAAGCTCTCACCAGGTGGCAGTAAAAGCTTGGTGGGAGAACCCAGGACTTTTCTTTCTTTCTTTCTTTCTTTCTTTCTTTCTTTCTTTCTTTCTTTCTTTCTTTCTTTCTTTCTTTCTTTCTTTCTTTCTTTCTTTCTTTCTTTCTTCATCAGGGTCTGGAAAGGGGATTTATTTTTATTTTTTTTGCCAGAGATCTGGTGTCCATCTTACTTTCCTTCCTTTTAGTTATTATAGTTAATTTGCTCCACTAATAAAGTTGAACTAGATGTTGAATCAATGCAAATCTTCAGTTCTTGCTTTTTACATATACACTAAAGGCATTTTTTTAAAAAAAATTATTATTTCCAGAGTAAGGTGAAATGAATCCAGATAACATATGAATATATCAAGTCATTTCTTATCACATATTATCTGTACTTATACATATCATTACATTAAGAACTTCTGTATCTGTTAATTGCCTATATACTTCCAACTAGAGTTATTTGACTATTTTGTATTAAAATTATCGCATTTGGCTTTCAAGTTATAGAACGGATCCAGTTATATATAGGTTCCCATTTTTCAGTTGCTTTGAAAGAGAATTCGATCCGAGAAGCAACCAAAAGGCATTTTTTAAAGTTTTTTTGTTGGCTGTATGAGATTTTTTTTTTAAAAAAAAAAACACCCTCTGGTGAAGAGGCGGTGTATGAAGATGTGTGACATACCATGCACTAGCCAATGGCCACTATGCATATCTGCCTTTTTCCTGTAAAAGACAGGATTAAGTTGAACCACTGCGGTTCTAGAGTGGAACAATAATCTCATATTTGTCTATATAGCCTTAACAGATCCTGGAATGATTTTATCTGGCATCCACTTTCATAGTCCGGGTCCTTCTTAAGATTCTACAAGGATCTCTTGTTATTCCTGAGACTGATTCCAGACCAATATGTTTACCCGATGGAAGAAATGGCCGGGGGTATCATTCTTACACATTTTGCTGGGTTTCTCTGTGGACATTTTGCTTGTCAGTGTTGGGAACCAGAAAGCGTCATTCTTTTGCCTTCTGTCTCCTCTCCCGTTTGGGGTTTCTCTTTTCATTGCCAGGCTAGATGTTAACCACAGAGACCTATATTTAGTTCTCGCTGGCTAGCTAGCTAGCTAGCTTGCTCCTAAGCTGCAAGGAAGAGGTCCCAAAACCTTTCACCAACTTCTCACCGTTTTATCAGAAAACGAAAAACAATAGCCACTTATGGGTGCCTTTGGAGGAAGAGGCTATAGCGGTGGCAACTTTCCAGCTCTTTCGGGAAATGGGCTTCTGTCCCACTCCGAACTTTCCAGTAGCAAACATGTAAATGGATGAGCAAAGATGATAGCGGGTTTGGCAGAGCAAGGCGCCCTTCCCCGGGGGGTGACAAGGCGTGAGGATGTGCAAAGAAATTCAAAATGCCAGGTGGGTTCCAACAGGATCATCGTTTCTCCATTTGCAGGCACGAATCTACATTGGCATGGCGATGAATTTAGATCTTAGCAGTTTTAGGGTTCTTTGGGACTCACTGCTCCCAGATATTGTCCAGCCTGCATGGCTGCTGTTTTTTAAAAAAAGTTTAAAATTTGTTCTCCGAAAACGGACAAAACAAACCTAAAAGTTCAATAGGTAAGAGGCCCACTGTTTAAGAGTCAACCTAGCCAGCTCTGCCACCTCTTCCATCACTATTCCCCAGATGCAAGCAGTTGACTTGATCTCTAGCAACAAACCCCTTCTGCTTCTTCTCTTCTCTATCAAAAGTGGGGCATTCCTGCAGTGAATGATTCTAACTGCCCACTCAAGACCCCACCTCACCAAAATAGCTTGCATCACAATAGCGGCAACAGGGTCATGAAGGTCTGGGTTCAAATCCCCCCACTCAGCCATGGAAACTCACTGGGGGAGAGGAATTGGTAAAACCATTCCTTAAATACCTTTACTTACCTTGTCAGCCCTATTAAGGTCACTGTAAGTCAGTTACGACAGGATGGCACAGAAGAACCACCTATTGCTGGGAATATCCAGACCTTGCTCCTTCCACAAACGGAGAAGGAAATCTCAGATAAAGCGACTGTTCCAGCTGGTTAAAAATTCCTCATCCTTGTGGTCCAGCTCTGCACTCCCTGGATCCATGATATTGCTGATTGTTGCAGTTAAGGATTCCAACCCTGGACTGTTCAGCTGCACAAAATCATAGAATCACAGAATCCTGGGAGTTGGAAGGGGCCCTCGATCAATGCAGGAATCCATGTCAGAGCAGGTCGGACAGACGGGAGTCCCATCTTCTCTTGAATGCCCCCAGCGTTGGTGCACTCGCCACTTCCTGAGGTTGTGGGTTCTGCTGTCGTACTGCACTAACAGTTAAGACATTTTTTCCCCCAGAGATTCATCTTGCCTGAGTTTTGGACAGAGCCGAATGGCCAGGATGGAGAGCAAAATCAGGGCTTCAAAATTAACCAGTAGGATTTCATCCAACCCCCCACCCCACCCCGCTTCGATCCATGGCCCTAATGGGTTCACCGTTTGCACATCAACACCTCACTGCGGTTCCTTTAAGACTTGCTGCCACACAAGGGCGTCTCTCTCGATCATTTGAAATACGTCCAAGTTTTTTTTTGTTTTGTTTTCCTTCCCATATCTAGATCGCAGCACAAAGTCACCCAGACACACCCGGGCGTCCCGGCCACGTGCCTCGGTACTTATCACAGCAATGTTTTCTTTGTCATGGTGAGGGACAAGGTGGTTCAAGAAGCTGTGGGTGTCCCCAGAAACCACATCTCATTTGGGCTTAAAACAGAAAGGTGGGTTCCTTTCATGCCAAAGATGTTAAACAGCTATAAAGGCAGATGTTCTTGCCAAACTTTTCTGTTGTGAAAGCGTCTTAAAGCAGGGCTTCCGCTCTGTTCAGAAACCTTAAGTTGCATAATAAACAGCCCAAAATTTATTGAAAGTATTATTTGCTTTGTTTGCAATTATGGACTTGCTAATTAGCACAGGGGATGACATCACCTGCCATTCATCTCTTCCTGCTCCCTCTGAGCTTAGCTCCTCAAAAATATGGGCTTTCTTAGCATCCAGACACAGTGGTGAGGTATCATTGTTGAAACACCAAGCATGCTGCTGTGGCTTTGATCTTAAACAGGTAACGAAGGCCTGTTAGCTTTACACAAGACCCGCTCCTGAGGACAATAAAATTTCCGGGACTGATTTATGGATACGAATCAATCCAGCTGCCTGCGTTTTTGACTTTTCTTGAGTGTGTGCATGTGGCAGTGCTATTCTGGAGCCTGAATCCACAGGATCAAAACCTCCGGACTTTCTGCCTAGCAGGGACTGCAACATTGCTGGATTTACCCCCCCCCCCTCTCTGTTTTTCTTTTCTTTCCTGAGCTTAGCTGCAACCCTCACAGCAGTTGGGAGAAAAGAGGGGTTCCCCAGAACAGTCTATTGCTCCCAGTTTCCCCTGTTTTCATGTTTGAGCGTGGTTTAGTTTTGAATGGGCAATTAAGAGCCATTATCTTTACAAAAGATGTGCTCTTCATTTGTGGATCGGAATCGATCCAGTTGCCTATATATTCGGGGAGAGTCGATCAGTCCTGCCTACAACTCAAAATTCACCCTGTACAGCATAGAGGGAAAAAAAAGGCTTGGGTCAGTCCTTCAGATGCACAAAGTTCAAAGACTATGCCTAGCTTTTTATCCAGAATATGTGACACTGACCTGCTTCCATGTCCCTCTCCTTTTTCCTTTCCATCCCAAACCAGGGCAAGTCGCGAGATTTCCTGTGTAGGCTCCGAAACGCCAGTATCTTTCCAAACCTCACCCCACGCATCTGCAGAGCAGGGAACAGATAATGACACACTGCAGGCCTGGAACGTTCCATTAATTGCTCCCACTAATTACTGCCGCCCCGGGTTCCAGCCTGCATGCCGCGCCGAAGTGAGCAGAGAAAGGGCGTCAACCAGCCACGGGCCGGCGGCCTGGTTTTAAAGCCTTTTGTCTTTTTCATCCAGTGCTCGCCCATCTCTGGCACAGCCCTCTGAAGACCCCTTTGCCCAAGCAGCTAGCCCACATTGAGTGTTGGGAGAGTTAGCCAGCTAACTCGCTCTAGCAGTCCCAAGTAGAGCGGACTTATGGAATTGGCTGGCAATTTGGTGTCTGATTAAATGCATTTATGTTGAATGTACTGGGGGGGGGGAAGTGGTGCTTGGGGTTTGGCCACGATAGCCAGAGAGGTTTCCTTGGGTGCCCAGGCCTCCTCTTTCACAAACCACTGCCCTCTAATTGATCGGCCGCCTCTCTTTGAAGGGCGTCCCGGCTTTAATGATAAAAGAAGGGAGAGCAGGGGAGCCGGCCTGGCCCGCGGAAGTCTCCACCTTCAGCAGCTCCAGCCTCTTCTGGCTCCCTATTTCTGCTGAAAAGCATAGGAATGATTCTCAAGTGCAACACACGAGATTGACAGAAGCCTCTTAATGGACTAAGACTGAACCCAAGAAAAAGGATGGTTGTTTTTTTGGATATCTTAAAAGCTCTGAATGTTCCAGGGCCCCTCTTCGAACAGGTCGCCCCCCCCCACGACAAAAGGGGGAACGCCCCATGGGGTGGGGGCTAAGGGGGTGTCTTTCTTCCTTTCCAAAAAAACCCATTTTTGCCGGCCATGTGCATCTTTGCCATGGGTGGAAAAGTCCTTCCTTTACCTCCCCTCGAGGCCTTTCTGTTACACCAGGAGGGCAGGGCAGAAGATTTCGGGTGTCAGGCAAATGCAACCCTGCAGCCAACCCTTGCATCATCATCATCATCATCATTGTCTGCCAGGGCGGGACTGAGAGGTTCAGGGGATCCCTTTGCTGGCGGGGGGGGGGCCTTGCATGGAGGTGGGCAGCACCGACCACCCCTTTCAGAGCAAAATACAGTCCCAGAAAAGATTGCCAATTTCTAAGGAGCCCCCCCCTCCCCCCAGGCTGCTGCTTGTCGCCCTGGGGCTGCTCCGTGTCCTCTGGGCGTGTGCAGAGGGCCCGCACCGCTCTGGCCGAGGCGACACCTGCCCAAGGCTCAGGGGGAGCCCTCTGCCGCCCCCCCGCCTCCTTCATGCCCCCCCTCAGGTGACATTCATTGCCGTTTTATTTTTTTCATTGTAATTGTTCCACACCTGTGCGTGTGCGTGTGTGTGGAGGGAGGGGGGGAAAGGAAAGAGACGCGCTCCCCACCCCCCCACTCCGCGGGGTCCTTTGTTCGCCCCGCCACCCGGCCGCGCGCAGGAGGGGGAGGGGGAGGGGGAGGGGGAGGGGGAGGCGCGCCTCCGCCAAGACCGGGCACGCGCCTCGAAGCGCACAAAGCGGGCGGGCGCGAGAGGGAGGGAGGGAGGGGCGGGGGCGTCTCGGTCCTCTCCCGCCCCCCTCCCCGCCAGGAGCTCGCCCATTGGCCGGCGGGGGGCCCCCCGTCACGTGGCCCGCCCGGCCTCCCCATTGGCCGCGCCCCCCGTCCGTCCCTCCGTCCGTCCCTCACCCCTCCCCTCACCGGTCCCTTCGCCTTTTTTGCCTCAGGCGCGCCTCGCCTCGCCTCGCCCGCCCCGCTCGCCGGCCGGCCGTTTCTCTCGCTGGGTGGGCGCGCGCTCGAGGAAGGAGGAGGGGGCGAGGAGGCGGAGAAGCGAGGGGAGGGGCGCCTGAGGAGGAGGAGGAGGAAGAAGAGGGCAGGTGGGCGCCGGGAGGAGGAGGAGGAGGAGCCCCCCCCAGATGGGGGAGAAGATGCTGCTGCTGCTGCCGCCGCTGTGGGGCCGGGGGCCGGGCGAGCCCCGAGGAGACGCCGCCGGCTCTGCGCCCCCCGCCCGGCCTTAGAGGAAGAGGAGGAAGAGGAGGAAGGCGCGCCCCCCCCACCTTCCCTCAGCCGCGTCCCCCCTCACCCACCCCCGCGCGCGCTCGCCTGCCTGCCTTGCCTGCCTCGCCGGCCGGGCTGCCTGACGAAGGGGCTGCCTGAGGAGCGGCGGCGGCGGCGGCGGCTCGATGGGGGCCGGGCGGGAGGAGGCGGCGGCGGCGGCGGAGGCGTCGTCCGGGGATCGGGAGCAGGCGGGGGCGTCGCGTAGCCTGGCCGCGCCATGAGCAGGAGGACCGGCCGGGCGCCCGCGGGGCTGCTGGGGCCGCTGCTCCTGGTGGTGGTGGTGGTGGTGGTGGGGCTGGGGGGCTGCCTGGGGGGCGAGGCGGCGGGACCCGGGACCCCTTCGCCCTCCTCCTCGCCCCCGGACGCCCCGACTCTGCTGCCCCCGCAGCCCTCCCAGCGCCCGCAGGAGGAGGGAGAAGCCGCCGCCGCCGCCTCCGTGGCCCCCCCCCGCCCCCCCCCGCGCCGGGCGACCAGGAGAAGAACGAGGAGGGGGCCTTGGCCCAGAGAAGGGGCGTCGGGGGCGAGGAGGAGGAGGAGGAGGCGCCCGCCGGGCCCACGGGGGCCCCCCCTCCCGAAGGCCGGAGCCCCCACGGACCCGAAGCCCCCTCGGCCACCGCCGCCACCCCGCCTGAGGGGACCTCGGCCACCCCCACCGTCGGGCCCTCCTCCGCCTCACCTGCCCCGCAGGGAGAGGAAGAGGAGGAATTGGAGGAAGAGGAAGAGGATCGGGACCCGGAGCTGGTCGCCCACAGCGGGACAGGTGAGCGCTGGGGCTGAGCTTTGACGCCCTGCCCAGCCTTCCTTCCTTCCTTCCTTCCTTCCTTCCTCGTCTCCATCCTTGCTTCCTTTCATCCTCAGCTCCTTCCTTCCTCCCCCCCCCTTTGTGCCACCCTCGCCAGGGCCCTGCGAGGTAGGCCAGGTTGCCCCAAAGGCGGCTCGCTGGTCCTTGGGATCTGGCCACGCCTTGGAGACCTTGGGAGGCCGCTTTCCCAAGGAGTGGGAGAGGCATCCTCCATCCATCACTCTCCCCCTCCTCGGCTGTCCAGCATCCTCACAACAGCCCTGTGAGGTCAGCCAGGCAGAGGAGGGAAGGGAGAGAGAGAGAGAGGGAATCTGCTCAAGGTCACCCATTTCAAGGGGAGGATTTGAATCTGGGCCTCTGGAGTCCAGATCCAGCCCACTAAGGACTAGCCACCCACCCCTTCCAGCTTGCCCCGAGCCTCAAGGTTAAGGCAGGATCTGTGAAGGTAGGTTTCATTTATATCTGATTTACTTAATAGATGCCACATTTCTTCCAATGGCCTCGAGGAGCTCTCCTGCTCTATGCCTTATCCTCAGCACCACCCCTGTGAGGTAGGCCAGTGTCCAAGAAGGGTCAGCCAAGGGAAAGGGATCTGCAGTTTTCCCATTTTTCTGGGCTGGAAGGATCTCCTTTTACTCTCCTGGAGCCTCAAGGGCTGGGGCGGGATGGTTTTTAATTGTTTGCTCCATCTCGGGCTCCTCTTTTCCTCCAGCAAGCTCAGAGCGGCTCCTGCCCCCCCCCCCACTTGAGACCAACAGCCCTCCGAGGCAGACCTGGTTGGGATCCACCAAAGGTCACTCAGTCGGCTCTTCCGCCTGAGTCTCCTAGCCGCGCCGCCATCAACATGGATGGGAAGGCATTTGAGCATCAAAACAAATAATTGCTGGTGTTCACATTTGCATCAGCAGTTTTCTGCATTCTGTTTTTTTTGGGGGGTGGCGGCTGGGTGTTGCCCTTTTTGCTTCAAGTTCTCATAGGATCTGGATCCACTTCGGTCCTCTATTATTAATCTTCATGGTCATTTATTTATAAATATCTGTCACTGGTAGAAATTTTGGATTCAATGAGTGGCTTCTTTTCATCCACTTTACCCCCCCCCCCCCCGGGACTGTTTTCACAAAAGACACAAATGTGCTGAATGATTTTGAGGCTTTATAGGATTGTAGTATGATTCAAATTATTGGCTTGTCTGAAGGAGGAAGGTGATGGGGATAGCAGGAGGCGTTTGAAACCCAGAGCATAGATAAACCGAAGACGAAAGCACTTAATGAAGTGGTTTGAGAATTCAATTCTGGTTTTTATATGGGTGAATGTTTAGGCTGTTTTGAAGGTGATGCTTCTCGCACCCCCTCCCCTCCCCTTTGGCCAGGATTTTTGACTTTGGTCTTATTTGCTGGCATTTTCTGCATATTCCAAATACAGTGGACCCTTGACTTACAGACGGCTTGACTTACAGACTTTTTGAGTTACAGACTCCTCTGGCTGCAAAATTTAGGTTTGACTTGCAGACTGAGATTTGACTTACAGAGCAGAAAAAACCCAAAATGGAACAAAAACGGCCTGTTACAGGATTAATCGGTTTTCAATGCACTGTAGGTCAATGGAGACTTGACTTACAGACTTTTTGACTTGAGAACCGCCTTCCAATACGGATTAAGTTCTCAAGTCAAGACCCCACTGTATATTCTCTGTTTTCCCAGAAGCTCCTCCCCGCATGATGGATGGTAGAGGATGATGGGAGTTGGCTCAAAGGCTCAAAGTTTCCCTTCTCTTGTTCTGGTTCGGTGCCCATCAGCCCCCAACCAGAAGGACGGGTATTCAAGAGTCGTGCCCTTAGAATCATGGGGCCGGAAGGGATCTCATAAGGCCATCTAGTCCATCCCTCTGCTCAAGGCTTGTACTCCAGAACAGTTGAGGTTATCAGGTGAGGGACGATGATCCTGCTCTGACCAGCATAACACACTAGTGCTGAGAAACTATCATGAGGTGATTCACACAATTGTGCAGGAGCATGTATTCCCCCAGGTCACACCTGTGTCTTTTTAACAAGCCTCCCATTTGTTTATGGATGGAGCCGTTTTGGCTTCCTGTCAGAGCTTGGAAGCTGCTTTTTGAACTGACTGGGTGAATCCTGGAAGCGGAGATGCATCAACAGCAACAACAAGAAACTTTTCCAAACTGAGATGGCTATTTGGACATATTCAGTTTTCGTTTCCACAAGCAGTATGGAAAGATGTCCATTTTTGGGGGGTCTACAATCCCCAGAATCGTCAAGCAAGGAAGGCTGCAAAATTCTGGGTCATGTAGCTTTCCTTCTTTAAGACACAGTTTTCCAACCTTGGTCTCTGATGGAAATGCAGTGGGGCTTTACAAGAGCATCAACCGTGTCCCAGGAAGGAGGAGAGGAGGAAATTTTATTTCAGCAAATAGAAAAGCAGCCGGCAGACTACAGTAACGCTGAAATCATGCCTCTTGTAGGTGGGGAGATGCATTCCACCTGCTTTGGAAACCTTTTTGGAGTATCTGGCCCGCTTACAAAAGGACAGATGGATGGAGGAACATCCTACTTTTGATCGGAAGCCTAGGAAATGGCAGGTTATATATAGGACGAGAGCCAGATTGTGTTGGGCCTCAGGATGGGGAGATGAAACGCAGAGAGAATGATGAAGCTTTTCTTTCCAGAGACTGCATTCACACAGAATGATGCAAAGCCCAAATCAGGTTAGCGGTATATCCACCTTCTGTATCGCTGGAACCTAAAACTTGGAAATTGTTACAAATCCAGGTGTCGTCCAGATACGTTAAAATGGTTAACTGTGGTTCTAGAAGTTGTCCTTTTAATTGTTGCAGATCAATTCTTAGACAGCTGTCTGTCTGATAAACTTTGACTTTGATTCCTGCATTGAGCAGAGGGTTAGACTAGATGGCCTTAGAGGCCCCTTCCGGCTCCTTGATTCTTGGATTTTTTAGAGCGTGAGCAGATTAAACAACGATATGTATCTTTTTAATTCTCCACTTTTGGGGAGTGATTTAGGTTTTTTTTAATGTTTGGCCTTTTTTAATTAGTGGTTAAGACAGTGCGTTTTATAATTTTCACCAACAGGTGTGGGAAACTGATTAATATTTAGAGAGGGTTTATTTTTTATTTTTTGCCTTTGAAGGAAGGATGGGGCAAGAAATAGTCCTTTCTGTGCGAAACCTCTGGGATTTGGTGACCTGGACCAATTAAAATAACATTCACGTCCTCAGATCAGCTTCTCCGGAACCCTTCCAGCATGTCAGCCTACAAGGCCCATCATCCTTTTATGGCAGAGACTCCTTGACGGTTGGAAATCAACTGGAGGTGCGAGGCTTTTACCTCCGGGAACGGCTTTCTCTTTCCCTGTCGTTTTTGTACATTCAAAGGGCATAATCCTGGCTCCCTGGTTCCCCAGAAACTACCCTCTTCTGTATATGAGAGGTTGGATCTCTTGGGTTTGTGTCAAGAGGAGCCTAGATGGATTATACCTGATCCGCTGAGGAGGTTGGTGGATGCCGGCTTGCCACACAGTGAACTTGCGATGGACTCCAGAGAGCAGGGGAGGAGAGGTGGCTGTACGTTCCCTAACAACGGCCTCTTTTTCTTTCCACTGCTCGCTCGCTCTTCCTTGCTACCTTTTCCAGTGGGGTGGTTCTGCTCGTGTGCCGCTGCTGCTGCTGTACCTGCTTTAGGAGTCCGGGCAGCTCTGTGGGTTGGAGCACCTGGCTGCGGAGGCCGGGAGTTGGGAGTTCGAATTGTGCCTCTTCCAGGATAGGAGCTGAGAGCCCCCCACCGGAGTGCGGCGCGTGGTTGGTGATGGTGGGGGTCACATGCCCTGCCTTGGACACACACTGGTCTCAGAGCGCCCCCCTGAAGGAGGAGCCGCTTAACTACTTCAGGGTAGTTTCTACTCTTAGAAGACCCTGGGGAGGGACACGGCGAGTCAGAATGGACTCGATTTAACGCACAAAATTATTATTATTTCTATTGCGGATGGTCACGACGCTCTCCACATCCCACCGGCCGGGTTATGGGCAGGGCTGCACTGAGCTTTCAAATCAGAACACTCCCCCCCCCCCCCCCCGTTTAGAAAAAAAAAAGGGAAATCTACTTCTTGTTTTGGAAACTTAAGATCTAAAAAAAATCACCTTTCCTTTCTTGACGTGCTTGAGAGAAAGTTGAACACTCCCACGAGAGCATCAACAACCCTAGCGCTTTAGCCTGTTTGTATCAGGGCTGTGTCTCATTCTAGGGATAACGTCTAGCCGTCCCATTGTCCTTCTGTGGCTTATTTTATTCTTGTTCTGGTTTCAAGTCTGCCACCTTATCTTCTCCCAGCTTTTATAAAACATATTGGTTTCCGTATCCCTTTGCTTCTCCCTCATATTTAAGAGGATTCCTCCCTAAAGCTGGCAAAGCTCTTTGAAGTTCAGAAATGCTAATTATAATGATTAATGTCTACAGCCAGTGGAGCTGCTCCGCACGCCTTCCGGGGCGGCTTTTCCTGGAGAGGGTGCCTTCTGGAATGGTTAGGGCAACTGGCTTTTAAATGTTTAGCACTGGTCCTACCTCAGAGGGTGAGAAAAGGATGGTGTGAATCTCAGAGAGGCTGAGATTAAGCATAATTCTTGAAATTCCTCCCTAATTTATCTCCTCCTGGATTTGGTGTGTTCTCTTATGTATTATTTACCGTAAGATGAAACTGGACCTCCGAGGGTGAATTTTGCGCCACTCACCAAACGACAGATCCCAGTTTTTTTTGTTTTTTTTTTTTAAAGACAGAGCCTTGTCAGTTACAGTGGTATTAAACTGCAGTGCAGACACATTTTGCAGAGTTTTGGAATCCAGTGTGTTTGGATTCATGCTGATCTCAGGAGTTCCCCCCCCCCTCCAATCTTAGTCCTTGGGTTTGTGGATGAATCCTTCCACAGACAAATCCTCACCTGTCTTTTTCTGTGAAGCTTGCAAACGTCAGAGAGTTTAAAAAATGAATAAATTAATAATAAAAATTAATACTCTTCGAACTGCAGAGCTGAAAGGGACCCTCGGGGTCATCCAGTCCAGCCCCTGCCGAGGAGGCACAGTGGGGGGGGGAATCGAACTCCCAACTTCTGGCTCTGCGGGCAGATGCCAAGAACCCCTGAACTCCCCAGCAGTTCCATTTAATGAGGGATGCTGGTTCTTCACCTTTTCCTTCTCTGGACATCTTTGAGTTGAAAGGCCAGTCTGGGTTTTTACCTGTGACACTCTGAGCTTGTCTTTCCTCGGTTGCCCTCTGGGTAGATCCCGCCGATGTATTTTCAGGCGGAGCCGTCTGTCCGAGAAGGGTGCCAGAAGTCCTGTTCAGCTTGCGAAATTTGGCCGGCGTGGAATGCAGTGGCCGGACGGGCTTGCATAATGGATGTGGTCCTCTTGAGCTGTTTGCCTTCCGCGTATTTGCGCTTCTGGAATGACACAGAGCAGGCTCTGGAATCTGGTCTTGTGCAGATCTGCTCAATTTCCTTCCATGCAGCTTTCTTCATGGTGGAAACGTACAACCCTCCCGGTCTTGGTGGACTACAGTTCCCATCATCTCTCACCATTGGCCGTGGGATTTAGAGAGCCCCCTCCCTGCTATGTCGCTCTGGGTTGCCCAATTGCATCCAGTTTATGGGTTTCCAAAATATGTGGGATGTTTAAGGATATTTGCCGTCTCTCTGTGACTTTCAAGGGCAAGAATTCGAACCCAGGTCTCCTCTGAGTCCTACTGTGTCACTCTGTCATCTGCCCCCATGCTGGTTCTCTACGGTGTTGCAATCTGTGGGGCTTAGAGAAATAAGCGCCAACTTCTGTATAGAAACTGTTGTCCGGAGATGTGCAACGGTGCTCAAACGGTGGCTTAGAAAACAGCGATGCTTTTTGTTTTTGAAAATATCTCTACCCCACTCTTCTGTTTCGAAAGCAGCTTGTTAGAGCGCTCACAATCAACTCCTGATAACAGTGTATGAAATAAATCAATTAGGCCATTAACAGCTAATGTATTTATTTAATACAGGATCTACTCTGCCTCGAAGATGGATATTTCTGGGGCAGCTGATATTTAATTTATTTTATTTATCCATTTAGGGATGATGTTTCATCTTCCCGCAAAAATGTTCCAGGGTGGATAATCTATGGGTCTCTGCTTCCACCTGTCCTCTCTTCTATTTGCACGGCACTCTTGTTTCTTATTTTGCATCTCTGCCTGTGAATCAGTGGATAGAGTGATGGTCTAGGACTCGGGGTGGGGGTGGGGAAATGGGTTTGAATCCCCGCTCAGCCATGGGAACTCACTGGGGTCGTGGCACTGGTAAAACCATTCCTTAAATCTCCCACCCATTTGGAAATCCCTATTAGGGTTGCTGTAAAATGTTTCTGACTGTGGTAAGGATTGTTGCTCCCCTCTCTCCCCAAATGTTTTTGCAAAAACACAATTAAGCAGCTGGTTCTTATGAACCGTACACGTCAAGTTCAATATCTCGGAAGGTCATTGGGTGGAAAAGAAATTGAGCCACAAAATCCATCCGTCAGCTTTGGAGAGCCGGAGACGGGCCCCCGAAGGCACTGCCGGGTCGGTGTGTTTGCACAAACCTTTGTTTGCAGGCAACGAGAGAGAGAGAGAGAGAGAGAGAGAGAGAGAGAGAGAGAGAGAGAGAGAGAGAAGTTTTTCCACGCTTGTCAACTTTGGCCTGCCTGACAAGGGCGTTGTAAAGGTTGCCAGGATTTGATCTGCAAAGTGAGCCTCCTTGGGAAAGAAAGCCCCCAAGCTGGGCGGGCCTTCCAGAACTTGAAACTCGGAAAAGATACAACCGGATCCTTTTTATACCTGATCACCCATCAAAAGAGAGAGAGATGCTTCATCCGTCTGCCAGCGATACCTTTTCTCTGCTGAATTAGCCGGGGTTTCCTTGACCAGCCCTTCTGCCCCCCCCCATTGCAATGCTCTTGCGCGCTCCCTGCCCCAAATCGCCTTCCTTGGAGGACAGCCTGCCTTCAATGAATGGAAGGGCGTGTTTTCCCATTTCCACCCTGTATTATTTATGGAAATGGCGGCATGTCGCGTTGCATAGCTGATTAATGCGGCATGAATTTTTAATACGCTCATTTTTAAGTTGTGTGATCTTTGCTAAGTAAGTCTGCTGTCTTGTGTTTTGTTCCCTGGCTTAACATGCTGCTTAATTCTCGTCTTCCCTCCCATCATCAAAACTTCCTTCTCTCTTCCCCCCCCCCCCCCCAGTTTTTGCTCTCTCGACATTTCTTTTCATTGGCGCTATTTTTAGTTCGGGCAGCCTCGCCGTTTTTAAAATTTATTTATAAAGGAAGATTTTACATGGGATGAAGGGGTCGGGCTGGTCGTATTCCGCCGGACGGGGTATTCTAAAAGCGTTTTTATTAGAAGAGACTTCACAAGACTGTCGAAACGGACCATTACTTGGTTTGGGACATGAATTCCTCTGACTTGGGCGTGTTCAGCAGGGCTGGGGTCTAACTCTCATTTCTCCAGTTCTCAGACACATGCATTCATTGATTTATTCATTCATTCATTCCTTGCCCGAGTCTCAGAAAAACTGACTGGTCTGTCCCTTTTGGAGATTTTTTTAAGAGACATTTTCACATTGTTTTCTTGCTTTGGTTTCTACTGATGTACTACCAGGCCATTTTGTTTTTATTTACTCTCTGGGACCTCATAAGGCCACTGTGGTCTTACTGGCACAAAGCTTGGGTCTCTTCAGGTTTTTGACTTTTCTTGCTTTTTTTCCAGTTCACAGAGGCCCTTGATTGGCCTCCGCATTAAGCTGATTAACTCCAAGCATTTCAGAGCGTTGTGTACCCAGACTCAGCTTTGAACAGACCTGACCATCATGGGGGCTTAAATTAATCCTGAATCCGGTGGGCCTGTTTCAAGCAGGATTAAGTCTCGTTTCAACTTGCGGGGTGGGGGAGATCAGCCCTCCCCATAATAATACATTGTCTTGTTTTAATGCTTACAACAATCTTAGAAGGTAGGCCAGTTTTACTATCCCTACAGGTGGAACTTGGGATAAAATCATACTTTTTCCCAGCATATTCCATTCTGCCATAATCCTGCTACCCCCCAAAAAATTTATCCTTTTTCTTCGTGTAGGCTAAAGTTTAATCCTCCAATTTAATGTGAGGGCTTTGTTTGCACCTGAAACATTATTTTCAGTGAAGTTCCTTCTGCTTGAGCAGAGACTTTTATCAGCTTTAATACCAAGACTTAGTTAAAATGGTGGGGGGGAGTTGTCTACCCTTCACCTCCATTGACAGACAGCGTGGCATAGTGGTTATGGCATCTAATTTCTCACTTGATCTCAAATCCTGGTGAGAAAGTTGGATGGCCGATTCTCAGCCTATCAATACTGGGCATAGCAGTGGTCAAACACGGCTTTTTTGCTTTCTTTTAAAATGCATTGCTGCATAATAAAACCAATATTCACCGTCCTTCTGTTTCTTCAGATTTTCTCCGTTTGACAAGCAAAGCCTGAGCACACGGAATGTTCACAAACATTTCGTAACGGCCTTCACTTGAACAGTGTGCTGCCTTCTCATTTCAGGATACTGCTGCCTTCAACTTGCGCAATGAAGAACACTTTTAGAAGAGCTGTTCGGGTTTCTTGGCCCCAACTCTGCCCCCCTTATTGAAATTTTTGCAGTCAAAATCTGCTTATTTTTGATTGCAATATTAAAATATTTTAACTCATGGCCTCGTTAATCTGCCTGTGTCCATAATAAGCGCCCAGACAGATAATCCGAAGCTGGTGTGGGCTTTGCAGATAGATAGTAAATTATCAAGAAGGCTTATTTTTGACTTTTTTGCTGCAGCTTTTTATATGCTGTAATGCTTTCTTCTGCCAGAGTTGATTTAAACCGTCACTTGTGAATTCACGTAAGCCGTTGAGCTGAGACGGTTGTAACCTCTCGGGCATATTCTAGTCTTTTAAGGCAAAACAAGCTTTAAAACAGGCTTGTTTTGTAAACAGCAGCTAAAGTTCTATGCTGTTTTCTCAAACTGTGCGGGATGAAGTTCTGTTCTGAAAAAGGCAGCTTTGACTTGTGGGCGAGAGCAAATGTTCTTTGTGCGTTTTTGACGAAGATTTCCCCAGACTCTCGAAACATCTTCACCGCTGGGACTTAAAGCAGTCGGCGTGGAGAAATCCAGACTGGGAAACATGCTGTCTCAGGCATCGGGCTTTGAGTACCTAAATCTTTAAAATGCCTCTGCTTAGGGGAGTGGTTTATAAATGTTGTCACCCCTTTTCCTGAAGGAAATCCTTTGTTGGTTGTTATGAGTTTTTCGGGCTCTTTGGCCGTGTTCTGAAGATTGTTCTTCATACACCTGCAACAAAAACACACTGATCACCATAATCACCCATCTCCTGAAAAGGACAAAACCTGATCCCACAGTTATAAATATTCAACTCCCAACAAACTGCACCAGAGCACAGAGTTCTGACTCCTGTCCTCTGAAGAGGCCGGCCACAGAGACTGGCAAAACGTTAGGAAGAACAACCTTCAGAACACGGCCAAAGAGCCCGAAAAACCCACAACGATCATTAGATCCCGGCCGTGAAAGCCTTCGCGAATACATTGAAACCCTTTATCTTTGACAGCTCTCCGGCAGGCGGGTACAATGTGGTCTTGCCCATACTAGAAATAACTGGACATCTTCAGTTTTGTTGGGTCAGAGAAGAATTTGGGGACAGTTTCCTCGAGGAGCGAATTTCAGCCATGGGTGGAAAAGAGAAATGTACAAAGTTCAGAGTTCTTTCTGCTGCTAAGCTTGGAAAAGAGGGCCTTCACCTTTTCTAACGGGAGAGGCTCAAACTTGGGGCTTGCCAGTGGATGGAGATGGGGGGGCAGTTGGGTATCTCAAGAAGGACAGAACAGGGCATTGTAAGGGCCAGCTCCTGGGATTTGAGCTTCCCTATCCAGGAGATAATGCCATTTATGTGGACCCCGATGTAAGAAAGGACGTTCGCATGTTCTAGAGGTTGCTCCCCCGCCTGCGGACGGCTTTTTCTTGACCCTCTAGAGACAGGGCCTTCTCTGTGGTGGCCCCCCTCTCTTTGTAATCTCCTCTGCTGTAGTATCCGGGGAGCACCGACCCACCGTGGCAGGCTGAGGACCTCTCCCTGCTCCTGACTGATGGGGCCGCCCTGTTCGAAAACTGTTTTGATCTTCTGGTTTTCAGCATCTTAACTGACAGTGGTTTTACCTGCTTATGGAATGCTTTTTCTCTCTCTCCACGAAGGGCTTTGCTTAAAAGACAGGCTTCATTAGGTGTAAATTTCTCATGTTTCAGACCCCGCTCCCGCTTGTCTCCTTTTTTTGTTTGTTTAAATGCCTGTGTTTTCAAAGCGCATTTATTTATTTATTTTCCCTATAATCAGTGACGGGGAAGTGATCCAACTGCTGATTAAACGGCACTGTTATTAAAGAAAGAAAGTGAGACCGTCTCCAGAAGAAATACCTGCTCTGGGTGAACCCTAGCAAGGACCTTGAAGGCATCATCACCCTGGTGGAAAAAACCCAAACCGGTGTTTTGACGAAGCTACTGGAGAGAGAGTGAGAGAGAGAGAGAGGTTGCTATAAATAGAAAGGACTCTCGGGAAGAAAAAGGGGATGTGCGAATATTAAAACAAAGAAGGAAAGAAACTAGAAATGACAGGAGCAAACAGCTCTGTTCGGTGTGATTAATTTCGGGGGAATTTTGTTTACAGAAGCCAGAGAACCAAGATCGGGTCTCTTTCCTTGAGCCCGCAGACATAAGATTAAATCAAATACCTTTTCCACTCTCCCCCCCCAAGACTCGCTAGATTGGGGTTGAAGTGTTTTGGGAAGAAGAAAGCTTAGGGGCCTCCGAGGTGGTGGCGGTGGTGGTGGGTGTGGATCGGACAGGATTAATCCAGAAGTGCCCTGCCGTGTGGTCTGTCTTCTCAAGCTGTGGGGTGGCGGTGTGGTGGGGTGGATTAATGGGGGGGGGGCTAAGGGGGAAAAGACCACAGAGATGACGGGCGGCTCGCTTGGCTCATATTATTCATGTCTTGGGGTGGGTGGGAAGCACACAGACTTTGCTTGTCTTCGGCCGGAATCTCTTCTCTCTCCTCCTCCTCGTCTTTGCCCAAGCTGGCACGGATGAGGCAGGGTCCTCGGTCCCCCCCCCAAGACTCTGAGCAGATTTTGGCCTCCGTTACCCGAGGGGTCTTCCTCCCACCGTCATAGGGCTGGCCTGCCTGGCTTGACCCCTGTTGCCTCTGACCCTCCAGCAAACCGTCCGAGGTGGGGCGCTAAAAGGACAGGCGTCCTTGCCATCTGCTCCCGGATGTTTTTAACTGGGGATGGGGACCCACACCCGCAGAGGCTGAGGCTTAACAGGTATGGTTCTGACGGAGAGACCCGGGCATCCGGTGACGTGGCCCTTGGGCGAGTCCCCCCTTTGCTTTTCTGGGTGGCTGCTCTTAAGTCAACCCGAAAGGGTTGGTCTTAATACTGCCTGGAGCCGCCCAAGTTTAGAGAGGATTTTCTTCAGGGCCGCCCCGGGTCTGGCTGATGGGGAATCTGGGTTTTGTAGTCCCCAAAATAATGTCAGTATTTTAATATGAGTTGGTTCATGTCAATGTTTCCTCGAAGCGCCTCCTTTTCTGGAACCGATGCCGTTTGCGTGGATGAAAAGCCTGCGCGGAGTCCTAGAATAAAGGGAAGGGTCTCCCCATCAATCCTCTCCTGAAGGCAGAAACGCCGTGTAAGAAGGGAAGGTGCCTTTCGCTCCGGGACAGGCGGCTTGACCTTCCGGCCCCCACCCTGAGATGGCAAGGAAGCGGAGGGTCCCTAATCACTGGGTCCCAAATGCCCAGCAACCCGTAGGCTTGGACCACTCCCAGGAACAGCGTGGCTGTGGTGTTGCACAGAGGTAGACGCTGGGTGGCATTTACGCCACGGTCAACGGCGTCAGAAGCCCTCGGCCATCCTTTTCCAGGGCAGGAGAAGCTCAGAAGCTCAGCCCAGGAAGCGTCTCTTGCGCAGCCCGGCCCTTGGGTAACGGCAGCTGTTGCTGCAGCCTCGGCGCTCGGGTGGGGAGGCGTGTGGGTGTCACGATTATTTGGTTTTTGCCATGGCAGCGAACGGGAGGCTAGTGCTGACCTTGTAGCCACTGTAGAGGAGCAACCTCTCGTAAAACTGGCAGCTAAGCAGGAGAAGGAAGGAGGAGGATTAAAAACACCACCTTGTAATCTCCAAAGAAAGCCCTTTGTACACGGTACAGGAAGCTAAGATGCCTAAACTAATTAAAGATGCCCTTAGAACTGACTTCCATGTTTACAGATGTGCATGCTGCCGCCTGTCTCTAGCAAGGAGAGCCGCAGACAGGAAGCAACCTTCTACGAAGAAGAAGGAAAGCTGTAAGCCTAAGAGTACCAACCCAAATTTAGATCTAGAAAAGACAAGCAGAGTGGGAGAAAGGCCCAGCAAATCTATCTGTTCCCAGCTCCTTTGGGGTAGATCATTTGCTACATGGATTGATGGTGTTTTCTGGTGGGGAGGGTGAGTGACCTCCCCTTTCCCCCCCAAAAAACCCATCACCAGTTCCCAAAGCAAAGAGAATTTAAACTTCAGCTTCTAGAAGCAAAGAAACCGGGGGGGGGGGGAGAACTAGCTTTGTGAGTTCTGTTCTTCAAGGACAAGCTGGACACCCAAGGGGCTGGCTCAGGCGTGCATAATTTCAGCAGCCCTCTTCAGCCTTGCTGAGCTCTCTGAGGGCGCTCCAGAAGTTGAAGAGCAAACTCTGCTCTGGCTGTAAGGAAGGTTCTCCGTGGAATATTCCACCCCCCCCTTTCCATTCCTCCCAGCTTCCTGGTGGCTTTTGCTCCGGCTTGACAGTAGAATGTCTCTTGACATTTTGGGAGGATTGCCCGTGTCTGTCTGATGCTTTGCCTCCTCTCCTCACCCCTCAGCTGTTCCCTGTTCTGGAGGGCTTGTTTGCACCCGGAGCAAAATTGGAGTTTTCCATCCAGCAGCTTGGGGGGGGGGGATCCTCTACAATTAATTTTTTAAGAAAGAATAAGGTGAACCAAAATTGATGCATGCTTTTGGAATGCAGCCCATAATTCAGGTTGCAGAGAAAAGAAGAGGAAGGGGGGGTGTTAAAAGGATCCTTGGGTGTACCGGATCCTGGCCATTTAATCTCTGAAAACTTGCAGCTTGAATAGCTCAAAAGAGACAAGCCTGGTGCAACCCCCCCCCTTTCTGTTTTGCCATTTCCTCTGCAAGAAGAGGGTAAATGAGGAGACGAGTCTTGTTCCCAGAACTTCCATCGCGCTTCTGCCAACTTGTTATTCTGTTCATTGCACAGAGCTGTCCTGGCATTTATCTTTTCTGTTTGTTTGGCACGGGCCCTTCGCTCCGGAGCCGTGACGCAGCGAAAAGCCGGCCCGGGCACAGCGGCAGCAGCAGACGCGGTCCGAGCGGCTCCTGATACCGGGCCCGAGGGCTGACGTCGTCCGGAAGGGTGGCTCCGGGCATGTCATGGCACAGCGGAGGCCTGATAGCAGTGCCCCCGGGTGGCACCTGGGCGGGTCGGACAGAGCTTTGCTGAACGGGAATGACGGCATCGTCTCCCGTGGCTTGCCAGGGTCAGACCGGCCGGGCTGGTTTTGCCTCCCTTTGGCTCGGTCCGTTTGCAGGGTCAAGGTTCAGGCGGGACAGATGGTGCCTGGTTAGTTAGTTTCTCTGTGCGTGGGGAGGCACTCCCAGAAAAGTAATCCAGTCTTGATTCCATTTAGATGACATCCGGTTTTGCTTCACTTGTTCCCTAACTCAGTGTATCAGCCCCGGTCTTGATCTGTGGGGTCGTGTTCCGTTGGCGATTCGGCTTCATTTGCCCTGTTCGCTTCTATCTTGTCTAGAACCCTTCGACTGGGTCTCTTTCTCCCCACAACAACCCCCCCCCCGCCCTGTGGCTCCTGCCCCATGCAAAAGCTCCTGCCCTAAAGGCTTTATGTGAAGTTTTAATCCCAGGCGAACTGACAGTTTCCTGTCCTTTCAGAGAAGCCAGACGGGCAAAACAAGGCTTTGATAGCTTTTCTCACTGCACAGGAGGAATGTTTGTGAACATTCTGTGCAGGCAGACCAGAGGCTTCCTGGCTTTTGATTGCAGTATAATACAATATAGATTTGTTACTGTTGTTTTAAACGGCTTTCATTTCTCTACCTAGTTCTGAGGTTTTTTTTTTTCCTTTCCGAAAGAGGAACAGGGTAAAATATCATGGTATGTTTTCACGGGCTTGATCCTACGCTCTTAAGTCTGTTTGAACCCGTTGAGATGATTCATGTTCCCTGCCACCTCTCTTGAACTGCAGCCATTTCTTTTCTTTTTTCTTTTTCTAAACTTTGGGAAGCCTTGTTGAGCAACAAAGCAAGAAGAGGGGAAAAAAAAAACCTTATGAAGTTGGGTGCTCAAGCCCTCCTCCAAACGGGAAGCAGAGCAGTTGCCGATCAGAGGAACCATTCTTTTTATTTCATTTCTTTTCTCTGGGCACGGAGAGGTGATCTCCCGATGGGTACCGGGGGAAAAAAACAGAAGCTAAAATGGGAACATTTTATGTAACGTATATATATTTGAAAATAGTAGGTTTGAGTGTTGAGGAACCCACTCAAAGTTTTCACGAAGGGAGAAGTTGGTTTCAGGCCATCAAGTTGGAGGGTTTTAGAAGGGAATTAAATGGGCTTAACCGGCTGGAGAGCTCAGTGGTTTAGTTCGTCTGCCAGCAGAGCCAGAAGTTGGGAGTTCGAATTCTCCCCCCCCCCCCCGGAGAAGAGCCAGCCTGGGTAGCCTTGGGCCAGCTGCACTGTGGTCCCAGGACACCCCCTAGAGGTAGAGAAGGGGAAACCACTTTGGAGATGATTTATTTTTACCCCGCCTTACTCTTCGAAAAGGACCCAAGGTGGCTTACATCATTAAAAAGACAGTCGTGATGATGATGATGATGGATTCAAAACTGGTACCGCTGGTGGTTTTGCGGATGGTTCTTTGATATGTGTCTCCAGGTAGCCCGTACGGGAAGGTCTTGAGGCCGTTCTGCCCAGGCTCCTCAAAGACGCTCGGACGGAAGACGTTGGGGTTGCACCCGTCACCGGTTTGGGCTAGCCCAGCCTTTTTGTGGGCCCTTCGCCCCGAAAAAAAGGGAAGGGGTCTGGTTTACGGGTGAGTCAGCCTGCATGGGCGTGAAGGGGAAGCCTGGCAGATCTCCTGCAGCGGTGGGACTTGCCTTCGTTCCAGGGAAGTGCTCGTTTCTCCTTGTCCTGGTGCTAATTTTAAAAAGGGCTTTGAAGAGCCATCAGGGAGGAATCCGTTCCCTAATGACTTCCCTCCACCAGGCCCCTTATCAGGGCCGCCTTGTAAGGAACAGCCTCTTATCTTGTCTTGGCGGACTCCCCGTTTCGGGAGTTAATTATCGCTGCCCGTGCAAGAATCAACGCCGTTCCTTTCCTTTCCAAAGCTCCCCAGATCGAGGGAGGAGGCGTCCGGCCGGTTGGCCTCTCCGACCCAGCGGAGTCCGCTCTGGGTGGCAGCCGTCGGGGTCCCAGAAGGACACCGTCTTGATGGCCTGAATTTGGCCCCTGTGTTGGCCAGGTGGCCTCTTTTGCAGAGGGCAGTCCGCTCTGCCAAATGGTCTCCCCCTGAAGAGCTGGCTAGTCCTCGCTTTGCCTGTGTCCTCCAACTCGGGGGCCCGGCTCCCTGATGGGGGTCAAAGTGCCTGTGCAACCTCTTTGCAAAGAACAGTCCTCTAATGTGTCTCTGCATATATAAACTAGTCCATGGATATTATGCATATCATGGTAGCATCATCCCCTTTGCCTGTTGTTGTTGTTGTTGTTGTTGTTGTTGTGTGATGCATGGCCTCTGTGTTTTGGGGTGATGTGGAAATGCCCTTTTTCTGGCCAAGGGAAGAGGCAAAGGCTTAGCTGAAGTTTCAGAAATCTCCTGCTTGACAGTAGGGTTACACGTTCTGTGCAAGTCAGTTTCCTTTGATCCTCTTTTTTGATGGCGCATATCCTCTTTTTTTGAGCGAGGTAATAAACAACTGCTTTCTCTGCCCCTACCACCCCGACGGGGTATTTTGGATGAGGATTTAGCATGGGGTGCTGACGGCCCCGGCATCCGCCAATCCCACCCATCCCTCCATTAGCTCAATGGTTTAGGGTCTCTGGTTGTGGTGCCAGAGGTCAGGAGCTTGATTCCTCCACGGGGTCTCCTTGACAGAGGCGGGACTTGATGATTCAAAGGGTCCCTTCGAGCTTTGCTGTTCTAAGATGATGATGATGATTTTTCTGGAGCCTGGCTGTGCCAAATGGAAGCGGCTCCATTTGAACCATAAGCAGACAGACAGACACACATACATGCTTAAAAGGATGAGGTCCAGTGCTTGGAGGTGCCTTTGTGTATCTTTCAACAGAGCAGGGCAAATCCTTCTCCGGCCGGGTGGCAGGAAGCACACCGCTCAGGGGGTGCCTCGGATCATCCTCGGGCGAGGTGAGAGGCAGGAGACGGCCATGCGGTCTGGGCTGCAGGGCTGAGCGCTCGGTCCTGGCTCAGCGTGCAAAAGGCAGTTCTGTTCGCCCACAAAAGCCGAAGGAAGGAACAAGTTTCACAAGATTGTAGGAGCCGACTCGGCGTGTCACGGAGGGCGCCTGTCATTTCTCCGCAGCTTCTCGCGCGCCGGAGCCTGGAAAAAAATCAGGTTGCTGTCGGCAACTTCCAGCAGAATAAGCCACGCTGGTCTCTTGCGACACGGACGAGGAAGAGCCTCGGGCCAGCTTTTAAAAACGAGCCTCTGTCGTGTGGTGTAATATTTGGGGCCTTCCGCTCCTTGAGAGATGATGGTGGAACAAAGCCAGCTGGCTCTGAAGGGCCATGATATATATTGTGTGTTTTTTTGGCCTTGTTGCTGTCCTAGAATGTGTGGGGTGGACTGGATCCCTGGAAGGGAGAGATCGGTGTTCTTGGGTGTGGCGTTTTCTCGTGTTTTGAAAATGCAAAACAAGGGAATCACCACCCTTGGAAGGTGAAAGGAGAACGGCAGAGCCTTGATGGGCTAGGTTTCTTGTTTCAAGGACACTGGGCTGTGGAGCCAAATTTAACAACCACATTCCTTCCTACTCCCCTGCCTCTTAACGGTTCATTCCAATCCCACCTCCTCTTCCACCTGCAGACCTCAGTTTGGCCTCCCTTTCTGTGAAGTGGGGATAATAGAACAATAATGGAGTCCATCCGTGCTCGGTTGTCATAAGGATGGCATTGAGACTGTCCACACAAAGCACTTTGAATGCTTAGAAAGGATGTGCAGATCTTGTGTCAATCGCAGTCAAAATAATGTGCGCAAGGATGAGGCTTGAAAACTTGGAAGAGTTTCCTGATTTGCGATGACCCGAAGCTACCCCTTGCGACCTGTGGCTGGTTTCAAAGCTGTGGTCCAAGAAAGTAACTTTTC
This sequence comes from Pogona vitticeps, assembly GCF_051106095.1. Classification (NCBI taxonomy): domain Eukaryota; kingdom Metazoa; phylum Chordata; class Lepidosauria; order Squamata; family Agamidae; genus Pogona; species Pogona vitticeps. The sequence continues at coordinate 8,231,455 of NC_135800.1, forward strand.
TAAGTGGTGATGGTCTAGCGCCAATCTCTTTCTCTGTCGGTCTGTTTCTCTCTATCTCCCCCCCCCCACCTTTTATTTATTTTCTTTGGTGTTTCTGCAGAACCAATCTCAAATACAAGACCAAAAAAAAAAAGGGTCACCCAGATTTAAACACGGCAGCTGCTCTGTCCTTTTCGGACCGATAACGCTTGCGCGGCGGAGGCGTCAGCAAATTTGCAAGCTTTGTGCTGAACTCGCTGTTTGAGTTGACTTTTTAGGTTGTTATTTTATTTTTGCTTTCTTTTTTTTTCCAAAAGCAGGGGGAGGGGGAAGCAGAACAGTTTGTAGATCGGCCTCCATTGGGTACAAAAGAGCCCTTCGACATTGTGGAGGTAGAGGGACGAAGGATGATACCAGATGGGGACATTCCTTGTCCTCTTCTCCTTGCGGACTTTGAAAAGTTACTCTGGAGACAGAACGAGGCAAACGCGTTTTGCCGGCTGAGGTGGGGCATCAGAAAGCATGGCCCTCCAGCCTTCCCTGCTCATGGCCAAGGTTGTTGTTTATTCATTTAGTCGTGTCGAACTCTTCGTGACCCCCATGGACCAGAGCACGCCAGGCCCTCCTGTCCTCCACTGCCTCCCGGAGTTGGGTCAAATTCATGTTGGTCGCTTCAATGACCCTGTCCAACCATCTCGTCCTCTGTCATCCCCCTTCTCCTCTTGCCCCCACACTTTCCCAACATCAGGGTCTTTTCCAGGGAGTCTTCTCTTCTCATGAGATGGCCAAAGTACTGGAGCCTCAGTTTCAGGATCTGTCCTTCCAGTGAGCACTCAGGGTTGATTTCCTTCAGAACAGATAGGTTTGTTCTCCTTGCAGCCCAGGGGACTCTCAAGAGCCTCCTCCAGTGTCACAAGATACCCACAACCTAAATCAAGCCAAATTACTTAAGATCCTGTTCCATACCATACCATTCCATACCAGTAAAACTGCAAGAATAGCGAAATTTGACAGCTGTATTAATTTGCGGTGCATTCATGACGGCCATTGCTTCCTGCCTGGGGCAGTGCCTTCACTCTGCCTTACAGTAGGGCCGGCGCCCAGGTTGGAGGGAAAAAAAGCACATTGGTCGACTTCAACATTCGTAGCCCTCCCAAATAGCTTTTGCAGCTTGGTTGCCTTGGTGTCTCTCCCAGATGGTTGTCTTGGCAGGGCTGGCGTGCTGCAAAAGGAGGAGTATTAGGGGGTATATATGCATTCCATTGAAAAGGTACCCCTGAGAGAAATGACTTTAAGTGCCTGTTGTGTTTGCAGATTTAGGAAGCTGCCATGTTTCAGTCGCGTTTGGTTTGTACAAGTTGTTCTGTCGAAGGCTGCGTGGTTTCCCTTTGATCATCCTTCACGGAGGGGGGATGAACACTGACTGCCAGGCGGGTTGATGTCTCAGGAGTTGGTAGAAGCGGGAAGAGGGAGGAAAAATCTGGCTTTTAAAGGACATCGAATGATTAAAAAACCGTTTTTGGGACACCAAAATGCAATTGCTGGTCCCAGTAAGAGTGGGAGGATTGCCTCGGTTCGGGAATGGTTAGTCCACATTGATGCCAGCCCCATTGATTCAGTGGGTCCCCTGGAGGGGGGTCTCAGATCTGGACCAGCAGGGCTTGAAAGAGAGCGGTAAACGGCTCATGGCTGAGTAATACGTATTCCGTCGATAAACATGCACAACATTAAGGTTAATCCATAGAAAATCCTGCTAAAAATGGATAGTTAAAACAGATAAAAACATAATGTGGAGCCAATTAAAAAAAAAGAGAGAGATTATAGCTACACCTAGGCAATGCACGGTTGTGTAATAAGCAAGGCAACCCCGAGTTACCACTGAGCTTTTGAAGGACGCAGGGTAGATGCCAGGAATTAAAATACTGGACTGGCTGCCTTGGAGCCCGGGCGTTGCTGAAATCCACCTCCCTTTTTTGCTGGACAGCTCCCTCGCTTAGAGCTCCACGCCTGGCCCACTGGACCGGCTTTGCCAGGGCGCTGTTTTCAAGCAGGGCAGCGGGGGGGTGGGGGAAAGAGGGTCGCCTGCTAGGTCTCCCCGAGTGGCAGGTAGCCTTCAAACCGGGAGAGCCGGAATAATTCAGGATTATTCAGGAATGGCTGGACCTCGACGTCACACGGTGCAAACATTCGGTATCTAAGCTCAGAGCCTTGATTTTTCTTTGTTCGTGCAAAGAAAGCTATTTTTTTTTTACACACCCACCCCCTTTGGTGCATTTTCAGGCTTTTAGCTAGGAAGTTCAGACATTGGGGTGGTTCTCATGGTTACCGTGAGAAGAGCTAATAAACCGTTTCTCGTAAAGCGCGCACACACAAGGGTTCAAAATGCTAAAAGGAAGTTTAGCTCCAAAATGGTAGATTCATCAATATCCCCCCGCCCAACATTATTTTATGCATTTATCAAGATTTTGAAATGCTTCCTGTGCCTGTAATTCCAGCAATCTGTGAATAAGACTATCAAGAATAGGAACATCTGTTCCCCTCCCTCCCTTCTTCCATTTTCCATTTCCTCCCTTCCTCCCTCCTTCCTCCCTCCCTTCCTCCCTCCCTTCCTTCCTTCTATCCATCATCAGCTCCTTCCTCCCTCCCTCCCTCCCTGGATTTTTGTAGGACCTGCTTTCTTTTCAGCTTGTACAGAATCTCATTGTTCCATAACCTTGTGTGTCGGGTCTCCCCCCCCCAAGCCCTTTACACATCCCTTTTCCCTTCCATGCAGCCCCGACCATAAACTTGTGTCCCCAAACATGGGACTGGGGAGCTTCTTACACTGCAAATTGCAGATGCCCTCTCTAGCGGCCTCAGTGGCCGAAGCTTTTGGGACGTAACCTCTGGGAACATCTGGGAACCCAAGTTTAGGATCTGTCTTGGAGCGACCCTCCAGAGCGGACCCTTTCCCAGTCCAGCTTGGAGGTCCCCCTGGTTTCTTGGTTGATCTCCCATCCAAGAACTCTCCAGCTCTCGCCTTGCTTTGCTTCCAAAATGTATGTCCCACACCCACCCCCGGCGGTGTTAGCCCGACAGGAACGCTGCGCCCGCTTCTGCTTTCGACCCTCGTTCGGCGCTCATTCCCGCCTTCCTGTTTTCCAGGCGTCTTCTGCAACTGCAGCTCCGTCGGGAGCCTCAGCACCAGCGAGTGCCACGCCACCACCGGCCAGTGCGAATGCCGGCCGGGGTACACGGGGCAGCTGTGTGACGCGTGCGAAGACGGCTACCATCGGGACCGGAGCGGCGGGCGCTGCGTGGTGTGCGAGTGCCACCCCGAGGGCTCAGTGTCCTTCTCCTGCAACAGGTAAGGAGGGAGGGACTTCGTTCTCCCTTCTCCGTATGCATTCCACTTCCGATGTCCAGGATCCGGCCTTTTGGCTGGCAAAGACAGGCAACTCCTGTCGGGGCACATCAGGGAAGGTTGAAAAGCTGTGGAACCAAAAGGGGTCACGCCCCGGAGTGCTCAGAGTTTACTTTGGATTTGGGGGTCGTTTTTTTCCGAAGGGAGAGGAGGAGTGCCCCCAAAACTATTTCATGCAACACTTGCTATTTCCTTATCTGAGAAAGCTAGATTTCCTGCTGCTGGACGCATCCAGGACTCTCGGGGGGTGGGGGATGGCAAACGTTTGAAAGCCAAGCGGACATCTTCATGGGGAGTTGGTGGGTTCTGTGGGGCTGGGAGAGGGTCTGTGTTTTTTTTGGGGGGGTGTCTGCGGACAGTCCCTCTGCCCCCAGCAGGAGTTGTTGGAACCTCCTGCCTCCAGCACTGGATGGAGAGGCTCCCCACAGCCTTTGGGAACCCCACCACCACCAGGCAGCCTGTCACCCACACCGGCCCAAGGGGCTAATGGTGAATGGAGTCCCTCTGGCTGGCCATGCGGCCTGGCGGTGGGGGGGGCAGCCCGTCCCCTGCCTGGAGCGTTGGCTTGATTTCCAAAGTGAACATTGACCTGACAAGCGGTCCCGAGGAAGCGACGCTGACCTCGCTGGACCCATTCTGGTTTTGCACAGACTAATTATTAAGAGATTGAGATGGGAGGAGGGGCTGTCTGTGTAGGATGCCTTTTCCTGTTTTCTTGTCTGTTTACTTCATTCACACCCAGCTTGACTTCCGGTGAAGGGACTTAAGGCCGTGTAGAATAGCTAAAAAATTCATAATTAATGATAAACTAATATATTCATATTCAAATATGGCACCCATTTTTTCCTTCCTTCCACAAAAGCAGAGCAGCATTTGTGTCTTTTCTTCTGTGTAATCTTCATAACAACCCAGTGTGGCAGGACAGTCAGAGGGGGAAAAATGTGTGTTTTGAGAAAACGTTCTGCCGCGATACTCAAATGCTTTCAGCAGCTAAGGAATTTCCCCTTCTAATGGAAGGTTAAATGTGATTTACATTTTGAGCCTCAGTGTTTGATCCTAATATAGGGATGGGCAACTCATGATCTCTAGAAGTTATTGGACTGCATCTCCTTCCAGCCTAGCTGAAAGTGAGGAGATATATAGGAGATATAGTACCCCAGTATGGTTTTAAATCAAGGAGATTCAAACATTAGCTGGAGACACGGAGAGCCCTGATTAAAATAATTGATTTTAATCCATTGATTTTAAGCACATTTCCCATTTTGTAATGCATACATTTTCTGGAAAAGGAATCCATGCTGGTTAAAACGAAGATTCCTGGAAATAGCCATTTTCAGCGAAAGTAGAGCTTTCTGCATAATGTGGGTGGAGAATTCACCAGAACCCTTGATTCTAAAGCTCATCTCTCTCTCTCTTGCATTATGCAGTGCTAAAACAGCACAGTAGTGACAGGAAGAATAATTTGGAAACTGCCTGTTAAAAAACCAGACAGAAAGTGTCCTGAGGTGGGGGTGGCGGCTGGACGGATCCTTTTCCAATCAGAATTTATGGAGAAGCAGAGGTTTGACCTCTCTGCTACCCAGAGGCGTTTCCCGGACCTGCTCCGGGGCAGGAGCATCCTCTGTAAAGGTTACGAATTGATTTCCAGATGGACCTCCATTTAAACAAGTGCACATGAGTGTCTCAAAGCATCCCAGCCCAATCCTCCTGCATTCTCTAGTGGATCGGGCCCTGCCAGTCCGCAGAGCCCTACGCAAAAACGTGGATCGTTTCATAAGCAACGAACGTGCTCGTTTTCTCAGTGTGGATCTTCCCGGTGGGGGCCTCTCCTGGGGGACATCTCGGCCGTTTTGGAAGAAGCCGAAAATTGTGGAAAAAGAGAGAGAGAGAGAGAAGAAAAGATGATACGCAAAACGCAGAGAGAATCCGAATGGATGGGAGGATGGTAAACCTCCCACCCCCACCGGTCAGCTAAATGAGTGAATGGTCTGGGAATGGCGAAAATGGCACGGCATGCATGGCGTGTCCTGGAAGAGGGCATGGCGGACTGGAGTCCAGGCGGCTACTGGTCCCACTGGTGGAAACGGGTTGCAGGCCCCACCGATTGCACCCAGCTGTCTCTAAACTTTTGTTGACCTTGTAAGAATGGGAGATGTTGAGAAGGATGTTTCTGATCTGGCTCAACAGATGAATTGGTGGGGAGAGGGGGATGATGGGCTTTGTAGTCCCAAGCAAGCTCTGATCTCAAAAAAACCCCCCAAAAAACACTCCTTGACCGGCAGACATCAGGGGGAGATCGGCTCCCTCCTGTTCCGTCGTGTCTTCCAACCACTGCCCATGGGTGACCCTCAAACGACAAAGCCCATTTTGAGGTCAGCCGTCCCCGAAACCCCGGAGCGGGCCGTGCCTGGTCCTGAACGGTTTAGGCAGCGTTGCGAAGGGGCTGCGACGCCCACCCTGGCACGCTTGGCATGTTGACATTCTGCCAGAAACGCCCGCCTCTTCCAAGCGGCCACGGGTCCGGGCTCCTTTGGTCGATTTCACCCTGGCCAGTCGCCTCCGTGGGCAGAAAGCGAGGAATGCTGCCCGCACAATACGGCAGTGTTTCTGGGGGAGAAGAAAGCGGCTTTTCCCCCCCTCCCGGCTCCGCTGCGTCATGTCGGAGGTGGAGGGCAGCTCCCGAGACCTCTGCACGCCCAGGCGAAGAGGGAGGGGGGGCGGGCGTCCTGCAAACACAGGCCGTGTTGTTAAGCGCCAGCCGTTCCACAGAGCTCAGCTGAACTCCCCAAGGAAAAAGATAACAAATTTGAAACTGACTTTTTTCTTTGCTTTAATAGGTTATTTCTGCCTCCTCGGTTTCCCAATGTCCAGATTAATGGACCCGGGAAAAAACACCACATAGGTTAGGATGTTTCCATTAAAGCTCAGTTTAAAGGTTGGGAAATATTGCTGGACGCGTGTCTCCGCGGAACCGCCCGGTACAATTGCTCCTCTGTGGGCTTGTCGAACCGTCGCGTAAGGCTGGCGGGAAGAAAAATAAGGGAAATTCTGTTTCAGACATTAAATCTTATTGAATGGGTTTTTAATGTCCCTTGGAGAGAAAACTAAGAGCCCTTTTCTTTTCTCCTGCTCGATCCAAGACGTTGGTTGCATTGCGACAGCTTGATACTTATTGTAAGCCCATCGAAGCCAGCGAGAGAAAAGCGGCCCCAGATACTTTGCTGCCCAAATGCAGTGGGACCCACAGCATCCATTTCGCTACATTTGATGATTTAAATAGTGACTTTTCCCCCCCTACATGCAAAAAGTCCTGCTGTTTGAGGGGGAGTGCCTCGCTCTGCCTGGCGGTAGGGCAGATTCCCTCCTGAAACATATTCAGTCTCAACGGAGTTTGGAAGCTAAACTGGGTCAGGTCTGGTCAGGGGCTTGGATGGGCGACATTTCCAGATAGCACAGCAAAAGGACAGTCATTGCTAACAGCAGCCCCAATGCATCTACTTTAAATAAGATGAACCTCTCAAGCCAACACCGGAGCTTTGACGGGTCAACGTAAGAACACCGTCCATTCCCTCCTGGGGAGGTTTTTTTTAGTTAAATCCTTGGGTCCCCCTTGCTCTGGGTTTACTCCTGCTTTTCCCAGCTCGTGGTCTTCTGGGAGTTGTAGTTTGAGGGCACCGGAGGGTCCAAGAGGGAAAATACATTTGTTAGAGACCCTCTGGAGATGTGATTTTCCTTTTAAAAAAGAGAAAGGGACATGGGGGTCTTTAGGAGGAAAGAGACTCTTAAGGGGCTCCGACAGTTTTGGCCTGCTCTGAACTGGCAGCCAAGTGAAGTTTTTTCCCCCTTTTAATCCGTGACAAGCAAACCAGGAAATAGAAAAATGCTGCCGTGGTGGCCTCGGGTGCGTGTAAGAGCGAGGGGCTTCGCTCCTGAGCTGCCGTCCCTTTCGTCTGCTGCCCTGTTGTCAGAGAACGTGCGCGCCTTTTGAAAGCCGGACGGCGTCCGAGGCCTGCTTCCCACTAGAGTAGACCCACTTACCCGGTGGGATTTACTTAAGCGCTTGACATCCCATTCCCGCAGCCGGTCCGTTGCGTTTTTCTCTTCTCTGGACCGGCAAAGAGGAGGCTGGTCTGTGGATTTTTTTTTTTAAACCTAAAGGACAAGAACTTGTGGCCGGGGTTGGGGAAGACAGAATAAAAACCCAAGGGCTTTAAGCCTCCACCATGGCAGAAGAGGAAGGAAAAAGGAGGTGGCCGTTTTTTTGGGTGGAGATGAAGACAAAGCTTGGGCCGTTTGAGAGCAGAGGCGGTCTGGACACACACACACACACACACACACACACACACACACACTTGCGCCGAACCCTGAAATCGATGAGCGCCGATCAATCCCCTGTGTCTGTGCCCCAGTTGTGGTCGTTTGTGGCTTCCCCATGGCTTGTAGAAGGGATTTTTCGGGGGCACGAGTAGTGATCCTACTCGGATTTCTCTCTCTCTGTGAATCTGTGGGTTTGAACATTCTCTCTCTGTGTGTGTTTGTGTGCCTCTGTGTATGTGAATGAGGCATTTGGGCACATTTTCATGGTTGACCTTTCCTTGGAAAAGAATTCAGGGGTCTTTACTGTACGGGGAGCTATGAAAGAGGGTCTTGTCATGAGCTTTATTCTATAGCTTCATTGATAAGCAAGCAAAGCTGAAAGATTTAATTCTTCTGCTTGCCCCGCCAGCGGTGTCAAGCCTTCAGTATAGAGATGAACATCCTGCCAAGAGAGGCCTTAAACCTGGACTTCCCCACAACCGATCCCCGCTTTTAAAAGTTTTAATCACTTCCTCTCCTGCGAAGGATTGGCTGGGATGTTTTAAATCAAGGGCTGCCGAGACCAAAGGTTAATGTGAGAAAAAGGGAAACAGACTTCCACATCCAGTTGTTAAAAAAAAAATTAGCTGTGATGGCCTGCAGGAAAAATGAAACCAGAATCTGCATTTGGATCAGTCTTTCTTTGGAAGAAGTAAAAAAAAAATGCTGCAAAGCTGTAGGCAACGTACAGGGGTGTAAGTAAAACAGAAACAATGGAAAGCAGAGATGTGGTGGGGGTGGGAAGGAAGGAAGGAACAAGGTTTGTGGCTCATGAAAAGTTAGGGAACCAAGAAAGCAGAGAAGTTGTAAAGCTGCAGACTTCCGTGTTGCTTCGCCCCATCTAATTTTTACAACCGATGAAGAATCCTGTAGAACTGTGAGGTTTCTCCCCTTTTTAAAAGAGTTTCTGAAACGCAAATATTGGGCAATTTCAATAATATCAAAAGAGGCTTTTTCTTCTGTTTTCCAAAATTAGGGAGGTGAAACAAGAACGTGTAGGGTGTGCCTGGCGGTAAGGAGAGGCCAGAGTTCAAAAAAATTTGTGGGTTTGGGTTTGAAAATAACGATATAACTGTTGCTTTTTTCCATCCGGCCGTTGTAAATTTGCACTTTCCGGGCCAGAAGAGGACATTGGTTTTGCTTCCTTACCTGTCGCCTGCTTTTTTCCCCTGGTCTAGTGTTTCCCCAGCTTTTGGGTCCCCAGATGTTCCTGGACTAAAACTCCCAGAAGTCTTCACTCCTGGCTGTGCTGGCTGGGATTTCTGGGAGTTGTAGTCCAAGAACACCTGGGTTACCCAAAGTTGTCCCAGCGGTCCCTGTTTGCATCTCTGGGGGCATAACCAAAATCAATAGTTTTTTCTTCTTCTCAAAGATGAACTCCCATCTCGACCTCTCTTTCTCTCTAGTTTCGCTCACGAGAGCAGCTTGGTTTTGGGAGTGATGCCGAGACGTCTTCTTTTACCATCTTGAGATTTTTTGCTCTTGTTTTGAAACAGCTCGGGAGAATGCCAGTGTAAAGTCGGAGCCGCCGGTAAAAAATGCGAGCAGTGTGAAGACGGGTACTCCAAGTTCAACGGGACGGCTTGTGAACTGTGTCGGTGCAATAACCATACTGCAAAATGTGACCCTTGGACAGGTAAGGCAGCTCAGCCGTTGAGATGTCTGGCTGCAGAGCCAGAGGTTGGGAGTTTGAATCCCCGGTGGGCCTCTTTGACAGGGGCTGGACTTGATGATCCTTAGGGTCCCATCCAGCTCTGCAGTCCTAAGGTGATGATGGAAATGGGAATGTTCCCTGGGGTTTCTAGGGGTGCTGTGTCGCACCCTGGCGGATGGGTCGGGGGATGAAGACCACAAGCAACTGGCAGAATCCAAAAGGTGGCCGGCTCTGTTCTTAGGCACAGTGAAGCCTCCCCCATAGGCAGCATATTTAAGTAGGTGTTTTTTTTAAAGTCATGGCAAACTTTTACCTATATTGCAAATATTTAAATCTTTCCAAATATATAAGCACCTCAGAATAGGAATAGGAAGTCTTTAAACTCCATGGCACACACATCTGGACATCGGAAAGGGATGGAATATAAGCAGTGGCTTAGGGTCTGGATAGAAAAGGGTCTTACACTGAAATTTTGGGGTGAGGTCTCCCCGCAACCCTGTTCTGGTCAAAAACCTCACCCAGCTTGGAACTTCAGCACTATCCCATTTAACAAAACTGTTCCGAGTCCCTTGTTCCAGAGGTGGGTGTTGGGTTCCCTCTAGCGGCTAGCTTTGAAGCAGCAATGAGATTTTCTCTCGCTCTCGCTGGAGGATGTTGAAGGCAGCTGTGTTTGTCCATCCCACAATATAAAAAAAAAACAGCCTGTGCAGAATTTCCAGGCTGTCTCTTACTTAGGTGTTGGCGTGGTGCAGTAGCTTTGTAGAGGTTCCTGTGTCGTGTCCGTTCAAGTCCAGGCGCTGGGAGCGTTCTGAAGCCTGGCCTCCGTGGGAATGAAAATCCAGAAGAGCTCATGTTCTGAGCCCATAAGGCTGGCGTTACCCATTCAGAAGAGCAGACCCTGGCTGTGAAACCCACACAGAGTTTTCTTTTTAAATCCAAAACTTGATTGAAGCTGGGTTACTCATGAGGTTTCCATGTTTCTGATTTCTGCCTTCTTCCCCCCCCCCCCAATAGGTACTTGCCAGGATTGTCAGGGGAATACGGAGGGTGCCCACTGTGAGCAGTGCAAAGCGCAGTTCTACCGAAATAACTCGCAACGCCACGAGTGTCTCCTTTGCCCGTGCTCTACCGTGACTTCCACCGGCAGCTGCCAAATAAGTAAGATGGTTTCCCGAAAGCTTTCGTGACATCTAGGGGAATTCTGCTCGGCATCCGCTAAAATTCAGAGCAAGCGTGATAGTGCGGGGGGAGGGGGTGTCAGCCAACCTGTTTTGCCCAGCTGCATGGAGAGATGAAATCTCCTTTCCAGAAACCCATAGGGTTAGAACCAACTGGGGTAGGGGGAGAATGAAAGAGCAGGTGTCTAAGGAATGCTCCCAAAAAGCATCTGAAGGGAGGAAACCCAACTTGGGTCCAAAATGGGCAAGCAAGTCTCTTATGAGCAGGGTGTGCCAAAAAGCGAGGTGAAAAATGGAGACCTGGTAAGTGACAGGCGTAATTAGGCGGGAGACGTTCTGTCTTCTCGTTCTGAAGAACGGCAACAGTTGCAAAAAGATTTATCCACTGAAATCATTGACCGAAGAAAAAGCTTGAGAAGGAGCCTAACAGATTCCTTTGGGTGTTCAGAACATAGCATCCGATTGAACAGTCTGGGGATTAATGAACGTTTGGCCTCTCCCATCGTCCCACCTTGTAGGGCCTGGTCACCCCACCCCGACCTGTGACAAGTGCCGGCCTGGCTACACGGGGCCCCTCTGTAACCAATGCGAGAGCGGTTACTACAGCTCCGACAGCATCTGCGTCGAATGCCAGTGCAACGGGAACGTCGACCCGGCCCGCTCCCCGAGGATCTGCAAGTCGGATACAGGAGAATGCCTCGGCTGCCTTTACCACACAGCCGGGTTTCGCTGCGAGCTGTGTCAAGAGGGCTACACCAGAAGCTCGGAAGGAGGGAACTGCACCAAGAAAGGTACCACGAGGGCTTTTTCTCCCCCCAGTTAGGGTTCACTTAAAAACGTGTCCTCTCTGTTTTAGGGCTTTTACTCATGTGCTCCGTGAGAGTAAGTCACCATGAAAACACGGGAGGCGCTGTCCAGGCTCATCTTAGAGGTTTTATTGATTTAAAATCAATCAGTCAAGAAGAAGCCATCGAAAATATAGACAGGGGGCCAATAGGGAAGACTGGATAAAACAAACCGGGCACGAACAAGTGGGGGAAACAGTCTCTGTGTCATTGCTGTGCTCACAGTAGGTACAGACCTTCTGATGTTGAAGAGGGTAGAAGGGGGAACAATCCTGATGTTTTTCTTTTTGAATGGTTAACTTCATTATAGTAATTATTGGGAAGTAATGTCTCATTCGTCTTCAAATAAGCTTGATTTGCTCTGTTATTCTGTGGCTGTTATTTTTCCTCTTGGTGATCAAAATCTTTGTAACAAAATAATCCTGTCCACCTTCAAAATACAGTATTTATAACAATAAACTGGCTTTGCTGTGTTTGCATTTTCACAAAATGTTGCAGAGTCCAGCATCAGCCCAGCCGCCAGAGGGCTCGTCCCTTCTCTTCCTGACGTGAGCCCACCCGCATCGTCCACTGCACGGGCTCCCAACAGCACCTCCATCCCGACCGCGGCGCCGACCGTTTTCCCCATCAGCTCCTCGGACAACAGCACGTCGACTCTAGCCGACGTCTCGTGGACTCAATTCAACATCATCATCCTGACCGTCATCATCATTCTGGTGGTCCTCTTGATGGGCTTCGTGGGGGCCGTCTACATGTACCGTGAGTATCAGAACCGGAAGCTGAACGCTCCGTTTTGGACCATTGAGCTCAAGGAGGACAACATCAGCTTCAGCAGCTACCACGACAGCATCCCCAACGCCGATGTCTCGGGCTTGCTGGAGGATGATGGGAACGAGGTGGCTCCCAATGGCCAGTTGACCTTGGCAACTCCCATGCATAATTACAAAGTTTGACGAAAACTGGCGGGAGAGACTGCAAAATTTACAGTGGAAGCCGATGCAGGTCCCCGCGGGAGAAGAACCAGTTGGAGAAACGTCGATGGAAGGAACTTAACCCTTTCCCCGACTGAGCTGCCAGCAGGCTAAACTTGGTGTCGTTCCCCCCCCCCCAAAAAAAAGCACTGATGGCTGGTGTGAAGAACGAGTTCCAGGAGAAAGTTACAGACTTATATTGGCTTCAGTGTTTCCCATCTGAACCCGTTGGGTGCCATGATGGATCTTGAAACGTATTTTAAAAATAAATAAATGAAAGAAAGGCATTGCTTTGAAATACAGTATATTTTTGTATGAAACGACAGCAACGTACTGAGGAGCCATCTCGGACCGCAGGAGAGACTTTGTGGATGCCGGAACCAAAGGGAAGTGTCCCTTATTTGAAAAGTAGCGGTTACTATTATAGGAAGAAGATTTTTGGTTTTTTTTCCCCCCCAGGAAAGAGGGGGGAGAAAAATGCAAATGTTTCATGCTTTGAAAGAATTTTGCTATTTAAAGGAAAATCTGATGAATATATATATATATGTATATGTAAGTTTTATGGAGCAGTTCAAATGTGCTAATGCACAGCCTAACAACAAAGATCTTGTTTCTCTTTTTGATTTTGTGAGTTTGGAAAAAAGAACTGGTGTGTGTTTGTGTGTGTGTGTGTGTGGAGAAACACCCTCTCTTCTTTGTTCAGAGGCTTTCCTTACAAAGTGACCAATGCTATTTAAAAAAAAATAATAATGCCGGAATCGGTTTATTTTCTTAGCTTTATTGAACTTGGGTTCTCCCAAAGGAGGTGATGGATGCATTTTGGCCACGCGTTTTCACAGATTTTCTACACCGAAGAGGAAAATGGCGTGTAACACAGAATGTAACGAAGGATCTTTGGCGGTGCGCTTGTAACTCTTTGTACAAAAAGATCACGGTCACGTTTTATCCGTTAGGTTTTATCTGTACAGTGGTTCACGACGTTGTAAAACCAACCAACCCCCCCACCCCAAAACCCAACAAAGAAAGCAAGTATTGTATTAAAAGTGCTGTAAATTTTGATGGCAATCGGTGCTGGAGCTGGGCCTCCAGGAAAAAAAATCTTTGCTAGTTTTACCCCCTCTTCTGATAAGACGAATTCCTGTATCTTAACTTGGGCATTACTCTAGCTTGCTTTGTTTGAATCTCTATAGCTTTGCTCTCCTCTCCTCCCTGAGCCCCAAACAAACTCCATCTTTGTGGCTCTCATACCTGTTTGGCAATCGGATATTAATGGCGGAGGGAGTTGGCAGTTACTGTTATGGAAAATGTATTCTCCGAATGTGAAACGAACATGTAGGGAGGTTTGGAGGAGCTGACGAGGATCGTAGCTTTTTCGTTTTTCCAATGCTTCTTAGCTTCTTTCGTTGTTACCATTTGCTTACTCCAGAGACCTCACCTCTAACCTCCCCGAACTCATCTTGGGAATCTGAATCGTCTCAACTCTGGGTCATGAAAGGAGTCTACAGTACCGGCAAGGTAGAGGTTCTCCATTGTTCACTTTTTCGCACGTGTGTGTGTATGTGCTTCTACACTCGAGGAATCTGCTGAAGCTGTCATGGTTTGCTCACTTCCCTCCTCCTTTGCACCCACGTGACTCCCCCCAGCCTGTTGCTCTTCAGCCTTCTCGGCTTCTTTGGGGGTGCTTCCAAAATTCAGCGTTTGGGAGACGGCGTGGAAGGGCCAGTGCAGTCTCCAGCGGGGGAGAGGTGGTGCCGAAAGTCATGCCGGACCAACCACGGTGCTCAGTGTACATTAAGTCCTGCCGTCGGCCGGTCTCCGTTTCAAAAGCGCTCTGCCAATGGGATTGGGTCAAATTTTGGACCAGAGGAAGCTGCCTTTCTGCTTGCCGCCTGCTGGGCGTGGGTGTGTATGGAGACAAAGAGGGATTGGAAAGAAGGTACCAGAAACAGAGAGAGTGGAAATTGAGCATTGGGGGGGGGGCTCTAACCCTTTTTTTGGTTTTGAACCTTGCCCACCAAAAGGTTTCCAGCTATGTATGCCTTTTAAAAAAAAAGTCTACTTTTAACACGTGCTATGTGGTTTTGGGGAGATGAGCCCGATGGCCGCGCCTTCTGGCTTTGGCGTCCCTGCTGCCTCGGGCGTCTCTGGACACCCATCACTGGCCACTCCAGAAAGACTTGGGATGGGTCTCCGAAAGGCAGGCAGTTTGGTCTTCCGGTCGGCCTCTGAACGACAGCCGCACCCTAGTGCCCCACCTGCTTTGCCTCTGTGCAGTAAGTAGGATCAGGATCCGAAAGTGCTCCCGTCTCCCATGCTGTGGGTGAAGCTCACTCGCTTGTCCACTTACTTGATGTTAACCTTATACCCCCAAGGAAAACAAAGCTGGGGTGTCTCTCCCAGTAGTCCTGCTCTTGTTACGTGCCATCAAGTTGCCTCCGGCCCCATGAATGAGCCATCCCCAAAATGTCTTGTCCTCAATTGCCCTGCTCAGCTCTTCCAAACTCAAATCTTCTTTTAGGGAGTCAGTCCATCTCCTATTTGCTCTTCCTCTTTTCCTGCTGCCTTCAACTTTTCCCAGTGTTATTGTCCTTTCCAGACAATCTTGCCTTCCCACGATGGGCCAAAATGGAGCAGTCTCTGTTTTGTCGGTTTTGCTTCCAGAGAGACTTGATTTGACCGATGCCTCTACAAAGCCTTCAATTTGCCACTGCTCCAATTTGCCCGGACTTTGAGAATTTAACGGCCAGAGGTGGTGAGATGTCTTTCAGTTATGGAATTGTTAATGAGATTCTCTGTAACGTTTCCTTACTAGAGAATTCTGGCAAAATATATACCGTATTTTTTCTTGTATAAGATGCCCCCATGTATAAGACACCCCCACTTTTCTAATCCATAATTAAGAAATCTAAGTGGGGCTTAACAAGTGTAGGGGGAAAGGGATCAAAGTGCTGCAGGATCGCTTTGATCCCTGCTTTCCCCTCCACTTGTTTTTGTTCTCTCCTCTGCTTACTTCCATGTATAAGACAACCCTCAATTTTTAGTCTAAAGATTTTAGACAAACGTATAGTCTTATACATGGAAAAATACGGTATATATGCAATATATATATATTCCTTCTCCAGGTCTCAGGAAGCTTAATTTGATTTAATTTGCAATTTACATTGTTTGATTTAATTTACAGTGTATAGTGTCTGTCAATGAAGTTGATACCCTAAATAATCTTGAGGGCTGAGAACACTTTAAGTGAGCGATTTGGGATTTAGAACTCTAGGATTTCTGCCGACATGTAGTTTTAAGAGCAGTTTGAGTATAAAATATTGAGAAGGTCTTTTGTGTGGATTCTGGGAGTCGTAGTCTAAAACAGAGTTTTCTTTGAGTATTTTCATTCGTTCAAGGAAGACTGGAGTGCCACCAAGACGATCAAAGGCCCTTAGAGGAAACCAGGAAAAGATAACCTGTTCTGGATGGTGGAATGGATGGCGCGTGCCTGATCCCATCCCCTTTCGGAAGCAAAGAGAGTCCTCAGATGGGAGAACCCTCGGGCATCTCCCGCGGGGGATAGGATAGGGAGAAATGCCCGGGAGGGAGTACGAATTTGATGTAGTGGCAGGCAGGTTCGCAGGCTCAAGGGACGCAGCTCAACCGTATGTGGGAGGGACTGTTGTCATTACTGTTGTGTCTCTGAAGGGGCTGAAGAGTTGCCGGTGCATCTTGTTCTGGCTATGATTTTAAACCACCTCCGTGGGAATTCTGAGCTGGGTCGAGAAGTCCGGTTTCTTTGAATGGCAGGAAGTGGAGAATGTTACTCACCCCAAAGCATTTTTTTTCCAAGGGCGACCTTGCTGTGGGTTTTTTTTTTTTTTTGGCAATCTTGAGAAATGGATGGCCTTACATGGGAGTTAGCGATGCTCTTCCGCCGGTACGTGACGGAACAGGCGCACGCCAATGTAGGCACCCAGGCAGGGCTGGCTTTTTTATTTTATTTTTATTTAAAGCACACTTAACTCTAAATGGTGAACATAGCTAGAAATAACTGCATGACTTTTTGAACTGTAGGGCGGGCGCATGAGCTGTCTAGTGAAATAGGGCACTGTTTTAGATCAAACCAAATAATATATTAAATTTATGAACCGGGTTCGGTGATTTTTATCCTCCCAGGAGTGTGGTTTGCCTGGGCCTTTGTAATTCTGGATCTTTAACACGCTACACTGACAAGGGGTGTTGTTCCATGCCACGGGCATCGTTCAGATCTGGAATAAGTATCTGTTTTAGGCAGCATTTAAATTTCTGAAAACAGTTGACTATTTTAGACCTTTTAACTCATCTAACAGAGGTTTAGTCTCAGTTGGACTTGCTTTGCTAGCTATGATCCAGCAGTGATTATTTTCACAGCCCCCCTTTTGTTCCAACTGTACTTTGAGGTAACAAAGCAGTTATTTAAGGAAAATGAAAAGGGAGGGGGGGGGAAACAAGGCATGGGTATGGTCGGGACTCAGGAGACGTGTTGGGATTTATACTGAAGAATGTTATTTAAAACGGATTGAAATAAAATGTATATAATTTGTACCTACTTCTGTTTGGTTTTTGCATCAAGAAAGAGCACAGGGGACATTCTGTTTGCTCTCCAGATGTTTTAGGCAGCACTTCCCAAAACATCTGGGGGCAAGGTTTGAGAACTAGTATTCTACCGAGGGCTCATTTCACCACTACCAGGCTGTCGGTTGTGGTTTACCCCCAGGAATGGTAGTGATGGTTAAACCGGTGATCACACTGAAGATACATCTAATGGGGTGGGTGGGAGAGCAACCTTTGACCCCCCCCCGGCTTCCCTGACCATTGGCCATGCTGTTGGGAGCTTCACACCATTGCATTTTGACAACATCTGGAGGGCTGAAAGTTGAGAACCCATCTGGTTTTTCTCAGGAGCCCATTAGGTGCTTCTGGATAGCCCCAAATCAGGACCCTGTAGGTCAAGGATGAAACAACTCCCCCCCCCCCAAAAAATATGGTCCTCCAGACTGAGGAACCACGACAACTCTGAGCATTCCTCATCATTAGCTATCTTCATTTGGGGCAGATGGGAGCTGTAGTCTCACAACCTCTGGAAAGCAGACACTGCTCATTGGTTTCATAGCCCAAGACATTGGGGGATGTTGATATAACTCTCGGATGTAAGTGTATTATTTGATGTAAAATATATTTTTAACCCCGCCTTTAGCTTTAAAAAGGGACATGGTGGCACTGGGGGTTAAACCGCAGAAGTCTCTGGGCTGCAAGGTCGGAAGACCAGCTGTCGTAAGATCGAATCCACGCGACGGAGTGA
Source organism: Pogona vitticeps (assembly GCF_051106095.1). Lineage (NCBI taxonomy): Eukaryota > Metazoa > Chordata > Lepidosauria > Squamata > Agamidae > Pogona > Pogona vitticeps. The sequence continues at coordinate 8,249,164 of NC_135800.1, forward strand.
GCTCCCGTCGCTTGTCCCAGCTCCTGCCAACCTAGCCGTTCAAAAGCATGTAAAAATGTGAGTAGATAAATAGGTACCCCCTCGGTGGGAAGGTAATGGCATTCCGTGTCTTGACTCGAAATTCTCTCCTGCCAACGGAAAAGGTTTTCCCATTCAAGGGTGGCCTCAGCTCCCCTTTGGCCCTTACTGGACGGCATCTTTTTCTATAGCTGTGCTCCGATTCCATGCAAGAGGGACCTTCCCCTCGCCCTAATCCTGAAAGCACGTCTTTTATAGCTCAAAAGGGGCTGCCTCGGTCTGGTTTTGCCCACCTCACAGAGGCCGGTTGCCTCACGAGCACTCGTTCTGAAAGCAACCCCCGTGACCTACTGCTCTGACGACGAACCCTTTCCAAGCGCTGTGACGCGGCCCGCCGTTCAATCTGTCCGTTTACGATGGGTTTAATCTCCTCAAATGGACAACTTATTAAGATCAGCTTAAACCATGCTGGCGCGATTAGGGTGCCATGCAAGTCTTTTAGCGGCTTTGGAACGATAGCCTTTTCACCTCTCTGCCCTTTTCCATGGCCTGGTGGGGTTATGGTAGTAGCTATAGTAAAATATGAAGTAATTAGGTTTATTTTGGAGGAAACCTGCCTTCTGTTGCAATGTGAGATCCTTCTTAAGTCCCATCTGTTTCCTTGTTTTGCTAGAGAAGAATTATGCCATCCAGAACCAGCGAAAGAACCAGAGTACTGTATAAATTGTCATGATCGACTGAGACCAGGGGATCAAGGTCCTAGTCCTCATTGAACCAGGAAGCTCACAGCGTGACCCACTGGACTGCTCACTCTCTTTCAGCCGAGCCCGCCACACAGGGCTGTCGTGAGCATCAAGCAGAGACATGGAATAGAGCTACATAAGCCATCTTGAGCTCAATGGAGGGGCAAAGAGAACCATAAAGTTAATCAACAAATAATAAATCAGAGGAATAGTTTTTAATAAGCTTTAGCACCCATGATCAGCAAGTCTTGAAGAGGATTCCAACAAATGAGCCAATCCACGTGCTGCAGGAAAGGGATATTTTTTTCAACACTCTGTATACAAAAATAGGAATTTTCTTCTGTGTTTGTGAGTTCTGATACTTCCCCTCCCATCACATTACTGTTTCTATAGTCTGTTTGGGCAGGTAAATAGATGAAGGTAAGGTCTGGTCTGAAAAACGAAGCAATGGTATTTATTTGGTCCATGTGTGCTACTACAGTGCTTACAGCTCTCCCTGGGCAGTTTACTAATTATGCAGGGTACATATTGCCCCCTACTTCCCCCAGTTTACTGTACTGACCTTAGAAGGATGGAAGGTGGAGTCCACCTTGAGCCGGATACCTGAACCCAGGATCAAACTCAGATTGTGAGCAGAGTCTGCACTGCAGTACAGTGGTGCCTCGCATAACGTTTGCTTCGTTTAACATTTTTTTCGCTTAACGTTTATTTTTTCAGAGTCAGATTGTGCTTCGTATAACGTTTTTCCCTATGGGCAATTTTCACATAGCGATTTTGGGACCATGCTTCGCTTAACGTTTTTGGTTTTTGGTCCCCTGCTTCACTTAACGATGTTCATTTTTTCAATTACAAAAGTGTCTTAACATGTTGAAAAACGGTTTTAAATGCTTGGAATCGTTAGTGCACCTTCTAAAATGTGTGCATACTTAATTTGGCGTTGATCTGACTTTTCGTTAATTTTTTGTGAATTTTTTTTCTCCCCCATAGGAAACAATGGAGCTGTCAGATTTTGACAGCTGTCAAAAGTTGGGGGGAAAATTCACCATAAATTAACGAAAAGTCAGATCAAAGCCAAATTAACTTTTGCATCCGTTTTAGAGGGTGCAGAAGCTAATCCAAGCATTTAAAACCATTTTTGACCCTTTTATGACACACTTAAATTTGCAAAAATTGACTTCGCAAAGCCGTTGAAATGTATTGAGTCGGCTTCGATACATTCCAATGGAGAAACATTCTATCGTTTAACAATGTTTCCTATGGGTTTTTTCGCTTAAGGACGGCAATCCGTGCCTATTGGAACGGATTAACCGGTTTCCAATGCATTCCTATGGGAAATGGTGTTTCGCATAAAGTTTTTTTCGCATAAGGTTTTTTTTTGGAACCAATTAAAAACGTTATGCGAGGCACCACTGTACTGCAATTTAACCACTGCTCCATGAGGCATGTGCTTGTGTTTAAAAGATGCTCCTGCCATACCCCTCTGTTCTCCCTAGATATTTCACTTCTAGCAGTGTGACACAAGCAATGGGGTAGGAGAAGGATCCTATTGAGGGATTTTTTTTTTTGGCCCCCAAAGACCTGTAACAAAAAGTTGCAGCATGGTGCCGTGACAAACCCTGGTAGCTGTTGTCTGTAAAAGCAGACCTCTAGTTGTAAGTGGTCGAGGGAGTAAGTGCACTGCAAAAAAAAAAAATCATTAAATATTAAAATGCAATGTATTTGGAATGTAAAAAGACCAGGTCAAACAAAACAGTCCAGGTTTTCACGGACTCCAGTTCCCATTATCCTTCACCAGGACCTCTGCCGACTGGGAACAATAGGAGTTGCGGTTGAATAAGATCTGGAGGATGAGATACCGCCAAGCCTGGTTTTAGGAAATCCTTTCATCATATTTTATTTCATTCTAAATTCTGCGCTGGGGACCTGGTTAATGCCTCTCCCCCCTCTTGCCCTTAGTCAAAATGGATGCCTCCACTTCCCGCCCTCTCACTGGCGAGGCCCAGGGCGCCCGCTCGTTGGCCTTCCGTCTCGCCTTCCGCGCAGGCGTGCCCTGAACAAGCATGGCGGCCTCACCCGTCCTCCTCCTCCTCCACGCGCCGGCTCCTCCCCTGCCACATCTCTTTCCCTCAACCAAGATGGCGCCCAAAACGCCCTCGAAGGGCGTGTCCCCGGCGGGGAAAGCGGCGGCGCGGCCGCGGCTTTCCCTCGGCTGCCCTTCTCAGGGCGGCTTCGAAGGCTTCACCAAGATGGCGGCCGCCGCTGCCGTGAGGGGCCTGTTTGCGGCCGTTTGAATTCCAAAGCCGGGCGCTCGAGTCGGACAAGACCAGCCGGCCGCCGCCGCCTCCTTCCTCCCTTCTCCTCCTCCTTTCTTTCTCCTCCGCCCGCCATGGACTCCTTGCCGGCCGAAGACCCCTCCTTACCCTTGGGCTTCAACGGCAGGTACGGCCGGGGCGGGGGGCGGGCGGGCGGGCGCGCGACGAAAGAGGGCGGGGCGGCGGCCGTTAAAAACCGTTAGGCGGCGGGGCCGGGGGGGGGGGAGGGGCGCGTTAACCCTTTTCTGCCCGGCGGGCTCTGTATTAAAAAAAAATACCTGTATTATGTCGTTCAATAGATGTTCGTCTGCGTCGGTGGGCTAAGAAAGGCTCTACTAAGTCCTACTACGTACTTGTGTGGGTGTGTGTGTTGTAAATATGACACTCACCCACACCCCAGACAAAACAAAACACACACACACACGAACTTATATGTGTGGGAACATAACACAGAAGCAGATATTTAATAAATATTCGGATGCTTAAATCTATGACACGTTTTTGTGGTATATGTAACACTTTAATAGAATATATGTAATATGCATTTATGTGTCATTCATTACTTTTTTTTAGTATATCCTATATTTGTGTGCATGTCTACACTAAACATGTTTATATACGTACGTGCCTTGTCATTCATGCATACAAACACACACATGTAAAAATGTGTCTGAATACAAGATATGTATGCAAACATGTATAGTATGTATCTCTCTCTGACTGAACAACTAAACAACAGCAACAATATACACTGTATATATAAAGAGAGAGACACGGGGGAGTTGTTTGTGTTTTTATTTCAGAAAGACAGGAGCGGCTTTGGGAAAGCTCCCCTGAAGAGGCCGTGAGACAAGCTATTTAAAGGAGAGCCTCCCAGTTTAGGGGCAGTCTAGCTGGGGATGCCATAGGCTGCCTTTGAGCGAGTGGATGGAGGGGCTTCTTTGTTGTACTCTTGAGGCTAGCCGGGGTGGCGGGTGACCTGGTTCCTTCCTCCCATTTAAACTTTTGGATTATTTATTTAATTTGTCTCCCCTCCCGACTTTCTCTCACATAATGGGACCCAAGGTAGCCTGGAAAAAAAAAAGGGGTGAATAAGGAAATGAAACAGAAACGTTTTTAAAAACAACAACACAAATTTGGATTCCGGCTCCCATCGTCCCCTCCCTTGGGTTTAGGCCTCACGGGATGTTCACTCCAGCACTTACGTACAGGGCTACAACGGTGGCCTCTTCTCCTCCTCCTCCTCCTAGTAGAGTTGATGTAAGTGAGCTTTCTCCTATATCCTGTTCTTTGTGCGATTTCACACATGCATCTGAAAAAACATGGGCTCCCTGAAAAGAGGGATCCTAAATCTTTTTGGGAACGGGGTTGCCATGAGGCGGTGTATGTATGACTTTGGAAAGCATGCCATAAAAGAACCGTCTTCTTTCTTCACAGCGTCAATTTTTCCCAACTTCCGGATGTCTCAGGGGATGAAATTCGTGGACGCCTGGGAGGTGGCGGAGGTAAAGTTTTCAGAAAAAGCCACTTTTCCCTCCCTCTCCTTTAAATTTCCTAAGTGCTTCTCTTCTTCGAAAAGCAAAACTTGAAATGGGAGAGTGGATATGGGACACAGATTTGATGCACACCTATTCTTTCTGGCGGGTTCTTTCACTGTGTTGGAGTCAGTGTAATAATCTGCAACTCATTTTTGTGTAATCTGTTGTTGGACTCCTGTTAGGTCCTCAGGTTTCATATGGTGTGCTTTCTGCAGTTTTACTGTGTGCATTTTTATTTTTTTGGAGCTCAGCACATGAAGCAAGAGGATCATCATGGCCAAGATCTAAAGCAGTAGTTTTCAAACATGGAGCCCCAGGTATTCTTGGACTACAGTTCCCAGAAGCCTTAGCTGGCTCAGCCAAAGGTCAGGGCTTCTAGGGCAGTGGTTCCTAACCTTGGTTCACCCAGGTGTTCTTGGATTATAAGTCCCAGAAGCCTTCCCTGCCAGCTGTGCTGGTTAGGATCTCTGGGAGTTGTGGTCCAAGAACATCTGGGGACCCCAAGCACTGATCTAGAGCAGCGAGGGAGAAAAATGAGGCCGCGGAAGCGAGGCAAACGGCTCCACTGTGCCGCTGTTAACTGTAAGAGCAGTACGATGATGGAACCCATTATCTCAGGGGTAGGTGGTGAGTGCTGCAACACTGGAGATCATCAAGAGAAAATTGGACCACCCTCTGTCCGATCTGCTTGGACGTGGATTCCTGCCTTGAGCGGGAGGGTTTGGACTCTATGGCCTTCGAGGCTCCTTCCGACTCCATCATTCTAGGAGTCGATGATCCACAACTCTGCAGTGCTGCTCACGTTGAGACCACGTTAGTCCTTCAGCATGCTGGAGGGGTCTTTGTGATTACATTTCCCAAAGGCCACTGGACCCCTTTCCCCTCCAGCCCTTCAAAACCCCCAAACGGCTTTCAAAGCCGAGTGGGTGAGGTGGTTCAAAACCTGGTTTCCGACAGAGATCAGGCGTCTGTTATAAAAGGAATAGAAAAACATCGAAACGTATTGTTTTATTTTTATTTACATGCCACATTTCTCTCAACGAGGGACCCAATACTGGGCGAACCAATGCACTTGCACTAGCTCTAGGCATTGTGACCGATTCAAAGCTTGTGTTGCAATCAGAACTTGTGAGTTTTGAAGGGCGGCAGGAGATATTTTTTGGTTGCTTTTGCTGTGGCAGACTGACATGGTTCCCCTCCCACCTTGAAATTTCTGCTAAATATAGAACACGAATTATGGCTGGAGTCCAGCACGTTTTAATTGTTTTGTCCATCTTCCAGCGTTACCAGATGTGGCGGAAGACACTGTTTCACCCACGAGGGCGCGGACCATGAAGGATTTTGAAAACGTGAGTTCCAGAGTCTTGGAGACCTATTTTCTAGCGCCTAGGTGGTTCAGCCTGCTGTAGACTGAAGGCATTCCCTGTTCACCCGTCGCAAGAGAAAGAGATTTTCAAGGCCGAAGTTCATGGCCGAAGCTGAAGTCCTGGAGAGCTGCTGCCAGTATTAAACCAGGTGGTCATGAGTCTAACTCAGCCTCTGTCCCTGCTTAGTTCATCCTTTTTATTCAGACCCATGAGGACTACAACCTTGACTACTTTTAGGTGAAAAGACCAAAGACCAGTGGTTAGAGCTGTGGCCCTGTTGCGTTGTAGGTAACATTTTATACCTGCTCATTCCTTTGATGGCCCAGAAGGCGTCAATACTTTATGAGCGTCGTATTAGATTTCTCCGTTCGGAAAGCACCTGGAAAGCCGAGGGCGGAAGGGGGGGGGGCTGGTTGCTTGATTGGAATGAATGTTTCATACTCTTTAAAAATTTAACAGGCCGTTTCGCTTCCCTCGAATGCAGCTCTCTTGATTTGCCTCCTGTCCTGGGAGAATGTTAAGTTACACGCAGTGCAAGGCAGTGGGATAAGAAGTCCTCTTCGGTGTGTGTGTGTGTGTGTGTGTCTTTATCAGCTTGTCATTGCTGTTGATCTTCAATGGGATATGATCAGTTTACTTGCTGGTCTTTGCCGTTTCCTGTCTCCCTCTCCCAAGGATCATCCGGAGTGTCCTAAAGTGGTTTAAAGTGGCGAACCCCTCTCAGCTCTTTTCTTCCCAAAAAGAGGAAATCCCGTCTCCCTTGTGAAATATTTTCTCAGTTTCAGAAAGTTTTATTCTGTGAAAGCGATGGAAAAATTGGCTCCTTTCTGGGCGGAAGTCACACTTGTGAGGGGGGGGAGCCTCCTCTTAGCTTCCATTGACGAGTTGTTTTAAAAAAAGATGTGTTAGCTGCAATGGGCTGGCTGGATAGCTCGGTGAGTTAGAGGTCTCTGGCTGTGGAGCCAGAGGTCACGAGTTCGATTCCCCCCCGGGCCCTCCTGGAAGAAGAACCAGCCAGGGTGGCCTGGGGCAAACTGCACACTAGTCCCAGGGAAGGGGAAACCATTTCTGAGAATTCTCTGTATGGAAAACCCCGAAAAGGTTTTAAAAATAAAATAAGAATTTTCAATGGGAGGCTTTTTTCTTTTTAAAGATGATTCCCATCTAGGGAGGATTATTCTTTAGTCATCATTTTAGGTTATGGAAGTACTGCTTTTCCTTCTGTTTTTAATGTTTGTGTCCTTACTGTAAGAGGCCTTGAGTCGCTTTAAGAAAAAAGCATTTAACAAACAATTAACAATAACCTTGATCTGCATTTGTGTGCATCAGGTGTCATCTAGGGTGGGCGGATGTTACCAGAGGACATTTTGACAAGGAATATTCTCAGAGCTGAAGCCACCCATGCTGTGAAAAGCAAGAGGCAGCAGGGGAGGTAGAACCAAACACACTTGCTATGCAAAGAATCCAGTAGATATGAGAGATGGATAAATAAGTGTGTGTATGTCAGTGGTTCCCACCCTTCGGTCCCCTGATGTGCTTGGACTGCAACTCCCAGAAATCCTGGCCAGCACAGCTTGCGGTGAAGGCTTCTGGGAGTTTTAGTCCAAGAACATCTGGGGACTCCAGGCTGGGAGTCACGGATCTACGATATTAGCATTGGACATCTTTTGAACTGTGGCAAAAAGCAAAGATAGTTATATAGGTCATAAGAATGATCCCCGGTTTTCGAGGGATCTCTTCCCTTCTTTCCAAATTGCGTGTTTGCGGGGCGTGGGGCTGTCTTTCACCCCGTCTTCCTTCCTCCCCTGTAGCAAATCACTGAGCTGCGGAAGGAGAACTTCAACCTCAAGCTGCGCATCTACTTCCTGGAAGAGCGCATGCAGCAGAAATTTGATGGCCCCAATGAAGACGTCTACCGAATTGTAGGTATTCAGAAACGGTTGCGATTTGCTGTAAAGCCCAGAGGTGGTGTCGCCGTTAAGAAGATGGCGCCCCTTGGAACTGCAGCTCTAACCAGTGGGTGTGATGTCTCAGGATGATGGACGTTGAGGCAGGGAATGCTCTTCCAGCCTTCTTAGAAGCACAGTTGCCCCATTCACCTGATTGTTTAAATCACTGGCCAAAATCCTCTTGCTTGATGTAATAAATCACACTAAGGAAGGCCCCTGAATCCATAGGGATTTCGTAAGATTTTCAGTTGATTCAGATAGGCCAACTTTGTGACTTATTTTTCTGTAGTAAGTCACAGTTAGAGTAGATCCATTTGAATCAAAAGAGCTGGTGCACCAGATTCCCCCTCATTCAGTGGGCCTGCTCCAATGCAATTTGCTACACACGGCAACAAGATTTGCGTCATGGTCTCATTTCATTTTTCCGAACTCAGCAATATTTTATTTTATTTATTTACAATAATTTACCTCATCTTTCTTCTTCTTAGAGAGGACCCAAGGTGGCTTCCATCATTAATAGGCAAGATTTAAAAGCTAAAACCAGTAAATATTAAATATTAAAAAGGGATCAAACCATACCATGTTAAAAGTATCCTTTTGCCAGTGGTAGAGATGTAAAGCCCTCGATGTTTTCCCAGCTGGTGGATCCATAGAAGGGCAAACCATCCTGATAGTCTTTGAGTTCAGTCCACCTAGACCTAATTAGTGTAGCCCCATGAAATCAATGGAGAGATTCGTCAAGTCAGAACTCAGGGGAGACCCATTGATTCAGTAGGTCTCCTCACATTAGGAGTATCTGAAGAGTTTGGCCGCTACCCTTTTGACGTTGTGGGTATGGAGAGGCATAAATTGCCACCACAGAAGGATTTACTTCTAAATACCCTTGTGTAAGGTTGCGCTCTATGTGCTTCTTTTGCACCCCATTTCTCCCCCCCCCGCATTTTCATCCTGGATCCGCGCGGACCCTAATCCTTGGGTATCCGAGTTTTCGAGGGAGTGACTTCTTTCCGTTTCAACTGTGAAACATCCAGCAATAAAGGGTTTGGCGTGACCTTATAGGGTGTGTGTGGGATTACTTCTTAAGCGACACTTTCTTGATGCAGAAACAAAACACTTGCATTAGTAGGAAGTCCTAATCAAAGGGCTGCCTTCCCACTTAATCTAAATTGCTTGTTCGGCGTGACTCTCTTATCAGTAAGACAAAGGCTCTCTGAAATTACATTATAATCCACCCACATCAAACCAACTGCAGCAGAACGACGATGCGTGTTAATAGAAGCTGTCAGCTTCTCTTGCGTGTGTTTCTTGGGCTTCTTAGTTCTGGAAGGATGTAGAAGGAGGCGATGAAATGAAGGCTAGAGATAGTCCTCTCCTTCCATTTTTTTTGGGGGGTGGTGCAGATGTTGATGGGGAGGCTCGAAGGGAGTGCCAAAGAATCCAGCTGTTTATGCATAGCCTTTAATGCCCTCAGAAAGCTGAGGTCTCTTCCAGATGTTTCGAACGAGCACTTACTCATTTATTTCAATTATTTATAGGCTGCCTTTCTCCCTGTAGGGGACCCAGGCTGGCTTCCAGCAGGTAAAATAAGACATTTAAAAACACTATATAAACTCTGCAGCCAGACAACTGATTGGAGCCTGCTACAGGGAGTATATAATGCACCAGTTACAAGAGCTACACTGGCTACCAGTCTGTTTCTGGGCCCATTTCAAAGTGCTGGACTTTACCTATAAAGCCGTATACAGCTTGGGTCCACGCTGCCTGAAGAACCCTATCTCGCCATATGCACTTTCTCGACAATTAAGATCAGCGGAGGAGACCCTCGGTCCCGTTGCCAGGCCAAACCCAGCTGATGGGGACACAGGAGAGGGCCTTCTCGGTGGTAGCTCCCAGGCTATGGAACGCTCTCCCTCGGGAGATCAGGAGGGCCCCTTCCTTGTTATCCTTCTGAAGACTCATCTCTTCAGGCAGGCTTTTAACGATTACCACTGAATCCCTGAACCCGGTTTCAGCAGACAATTCTAATCTTTTCCATGTTTTAATCTTTTAATTGTATTTTAAATCATATATTGTTTAATTTATCTTTTAATATTTAACATTGTGTTTTAAAATTATGTGAATTTTAATGTGAGCCGCTTTGGGTCCCTTGTTGGTAAAAATGCGGCATATAAATAAAGCTGATAATCATCATCATATTTAAAGCACAGTGAAGCATCCGCGAAGGTTAAATCAATCAAGAGTAAGAACAACGAAAATACATTTCACGCCTGTCAGTTAAGAACCAGCATTGCTGAGATAACTTTACTCCCTCCCGGAAGAGGAAGGTCTTTGCCTGATGACGGGAGGACAAAAGGGAAGGGGATCAACCTGGCTTCTCGGGGCAGGGCATTCCGAAGCCGGGGAGCCGCCACCGAGAAGGCCCTCTTGCGTGGCTTCACCAAGCAAGCCCGGGAAGGTGGTGGAAGGGCCTCCCTAGAAGATCTTAAAGGCGGAGAAAAGGCTCCTGGGATTTCAAGACTGGCCAAAGTTTGCCCTCCTCCCTCAACTTTTATAACAGCTGCTTATTCTTTTCTGAGGGATGCTTGTCGTTCGCGCCAGATGTTTGCTCAATCCCAGGTGGGATCTCCCTTCAGCCTCCGTGAGCAGTTCCAGTTGTGCTCTACTAAAGCCTGAATTTTGACCTGCAGGCCTCCTTTGATTTCTGTGTTCTTCTAAGCCTCACGGGCTGGCCGAGCTCTGTGTGATTATGGAGCAGAACCGTGGCCGCGCCAGTTGCCAACGATGGTTTGTTCAAGGCTGTTGTCCGGTTCCTTGACCCACAACCTGCTTCGTGATCACTGCTCCCCGAGTGAGCGGGACTCAAAGCAGCCTGCTTAAGGATCTCTTATTAGTATCTGGGGAGGGGAAGGATCTGTAGATAGCAAAACAGCCGAGGCTGTGCTTTCGTGAAGTGTCATTGAACAGAAAGAATGAGGTGGCCCGGATGGGAAGGAAAACGGTCCCAAGAGGCTGGCACGGAGATAACAGAAGGGATGACTAATGACCAGGCGATTAAATCGGTGTGGGAATGAAGGACATCCATCTTAAAATACTTTGCAGATGGTACCTTCTGACCCCTAGGAAATGGTGTGGAGCTGTGTTTGGGGAGAGGTGGGCTCTGGAGGTGTGATGGTAAGAATGATGACTACCTTCAAGAGGAAATTGGACAACTACTTGGTAGATATCTGTTAATTTCTATTCCTGCCTTGAGCAGGGGGTTGGACTTGATGACCTCGTAATCCCCTTCCAACTTCACTATTCTATGATTGTCAAGATGTATTTCCTTTTATGTTTCCTGAATCTTCCACTTTGGCAGACAATCTCGTTGGGGTCTAGAATTATGAGAGCAGGGAGAGGAGCCCCATGTCAGTTTTCTTCCCACCGTGCATAGTCTTGCATACCTCTCTTGGATTTCCCCAGTTGCTGGACATGAAACAGTCAATCTGCACGCTCACCGCCCGTTCTGGCGCTGGGGAGGCAGGGGGAAAATCGTAACCTTCCGGAGCCAAGCCAGCTGACGGGGTTCCCCCTTTTTCTCTTTCCCCACCAGAACATTGAGCTGAAAGTCGAATTGGAAAGCCTGAAGCGAGAACTGCAGGAGCGGGACTGGCTGCTTGTCAAAGCTTCGTAAGCGCTCCCTTGCTTTGCAGTGTTTTTCATTCTCATTCCCACCAAAGATGTGCCCGTCTCTCCGTTGGGTGGCCTTTCCCTCCTCACTCCGCCGCTTGACTTAGATCCAGGCATTACCCTGTGCCCTCTTCATCCAGTTGGGGCTGGTGCCTGGATTTTCTCGTGTGAAAGACACCCTCCTATCCAACGAGCCGCATTTCCCTCCTTGGAAAGTCTGGCCAAGACAGCCTCAGGCCTTTTGCTGGGAGCCACTTCCTCCGGTTGGCTGTTGGCGGATCATCTCCCCTGACAACTTGGTTATTTCTGTCCGTTCCCCCAGATTTTTACAGCAAGAGTCAACACAAGAACGCTTTTGTGGGTGGGTGTACAGGGGAATCTGGGATAGGCTGGGAAGGATTTTGGACTCTGGTTATGTAATAACCGCCCAGAGTGGTCGACCAGACCAGATGGGCGGGATATAAATCAAATAAATCAAATCAAATCAAATAAAGAGAAAAGAAGATGAGAAAAAAACAAAACAGTTCATGTTGATGACAAAGAAAGCTTGAGCATAGCTGGATAGCGTGCCTAGGTCATTTCCTCACTTTATCAATGTTACAACAACCTTTCGAGGTGTAACGTGAGGGCATGATTAGGATGTAATCAGATTGTCACAGAGAAAGTGACAAAGAATCTTGTGATACCTTAAAGTCTGCTCTCTTTTGCTTGTTTGGCATAGGTTTCCGTGACTTGCAGCTCCTTTGCCCAATGCAAGCTGGCTTCCTAAGGCCGTATAGGCGGCTGTGCCCAAAGCTTAGGCCGAATGAAACATGGCAGTCTTTCCGATGTCAGTAGACATTTGTCGCTTCTGGCACTCCATTGTATTCTTTTTTGTTGCTGCCGCTAGCTAGTCGATCAGCACTGTTGGCGACTTTCTGCGCTGAACGGGGATCTGTGTTTTGGTTCTTCTAGCAAAGCGTTGGAGAGCTTGTCGCAGGGCGGCGATGCCGAGATTCAGCGCCTGAAGGAGGAGGCCCATCAGAACATCCAGCAGGTGGAAGAATCGTTGGCACGACGGATAAGCCTTTTAGAGGAGGTGAGCCTCTTGGTGTCTGTCAGGTTTCTGCCGGAAATTTTATTTATTTATTTATTTATTTATTTGATTTTTACCCCGCCCCTCTAGACCATGTCTACTCGGGGCGGCTTACAAAATAAAACAAAACAGTATAAAAATATATAAAATCATAAAAATTACAACTACAGTTTCAATTTAAAACAATTAATTTAAAGAGAGGATTACCAAGATGGAATAGCAAAGAAAAAGAAAAAGAGAAAGACTTAATTGACTGGAGGGAAGGCCTGCTTGAATAACCAAGTTTTTAACTGGCTTTTAAAAACACCCAGCGAGGGTGCCAGCCGAATTTCTGTTGGAAGGGCGTTCCACAGCCGAGGAGCCACCGCCGAGAAGGCCCGGTTTCTTGTTTTTTCCTTCCGGGCCTCTCTCGGCGTCAGACCCCTCAGCCGCCCCTGCTGGCTATGTCGGGTGATTCGGGTAGATCTGGGTGGGAGAAGACGGTCTGCCAAATATTGAGGTCCCAAACCGTTTAGGGCTTTATAAGTGATCATTAGCACTTTGAAGTCAACGCGGAAACGGATGGGTAACCAGTGCAAAGCAGCCAGGGTGGGGGAGATATGCTGGTGTTTTCTCACCCCACTAAGGAGCCTGGCTGCTGCATTCTGGACCATCTGAAGTTTCCGCGTCAGCCTCAAAGGCAGCCCCACGTAGAGTGCATTACAATGGTCTAATCTCGAGATTACGAGCGCGTGGACTAGAGTAGTGAGGGCCCCCCGATCAAGATATGGTCGCAGCTGGGCAATCCGCCATAGATGAAAATAGGCAGAGCGGACCACGGACGCCACCTGGGTTTCCATGGTAAGCGCCGGGTCCAGATGTATTCCCAAGCTGCGGACCTCACTCTTTGCGGCAAGGGTCGTCCCTCCAAAGGAGAGGGAGTCACCTATGCCGCTGACGGAAGGGCCGCCCACCCTCAAGACCTCCGTCTTGTCCGGATTCAGCCTCAGTCCATTTGACTGCATCCATTCCAGTACAGTGTCCAGGCAGCGCTGCAGGGACCGGACGGCATCCACTGAAGTTGGTGTAAAGGAGATGTAGAGCTGTGTGTCATCAGCGTACTGATGACACGATGCCCCACACCCCCTGATGACATCTCCCACACCCCCTGAAGACATCTCCATAGGCGTCGCGGGACCCGTCTGCAACCTACAGTATCGATGGAGGTCTCTTAACGTCGCCGTTTGCCCCTAAAAGTTACACTGTCGGCAGCATGGTGGGACAGAATTTCAGCCCAGTTACGGTACTCTAGTTGGGACTAGCGACAAGATGCTGGGCCATAGGGCGACTGGAGGGCTTCAGCTGTGTCTTCTCTAGAGCAAACCATTAGATTTCACTCTTCTTCTATTTCCTGGCTCACCCATCTTCTACTTTGAGGAATGGGGTTCTGGAAATTCATTCTCTAGGCTGATGTAGGACACTGGATCACATCTTATTATTATTTTACTCACTGGATACCCACCAACTCACCCCTGAGGCCTGGGAGGGGTGATGATACCTGAAAAAAAAGTTACGCATGATCCTGGCCTCAACAGCTTGTTGACTGGGCTGTTTTCCTTTCTGGACTCAGGAGCTAAAAATGGCGCACGAGGAAGCCGCGAAATCCTTTGCGATGACGGAGCGGGAGAGGGTGCTGAGGCTAGCCGCTGAGCAGCAGCTTGCGCTGATAACAAACATGCAGGCGAAGGATATGGACGTGGTGGCGGCGCTCGAAGAGAAAAATCGGTGCGGATCTACGTGGCCAAAGAGCACGGGTTACTTTTTCATCAGGTCACATTGGTTGGTTCTCTGGGTTGTCCCAGAGTCAGACTGTTAGATACCCATCCCGTTTTTGACAGAGATGCTTCCTCAAGTGGGGGATACGGTCATAGCACCCAGTTTTCTCCAACTAGATATTTCCTTGCTTGCTTGCTTTGTATAGACTCTGTGACCTGATTGGTCATTGAAGGGTAAATATGGACTTAATTTGCAACTCTGAATGCAGAGGCATGTACTTCTGAGGATATCCCATAGTGGGAGGAAAAATACATTAACTTGAGAGAAAGATGCATTTGTCCTTAATATTAATGTGGACCTTTGGTCTTTAGTTCAGAAGTAACAGGAAACCATGGTTTCTCACTGTGCATGTAGGTTTAGCAAATCCTGAGCTTTTGTGCTGTTTCTTTTTGTTTGCATGCCACAAATAAAATATCAGCAGCGCTCCTCTCCACTTCTTAACCTGTTACAGCTGGGTTTTCTTTAATGTTCAGGCTTAGTAACTTTGGCATATGTAAACCATGGTTTGTAGGAATAAGCCAGCATCTGAAACCATGGCTTGATCCTGGCTTCTTCGTACCAACAAGCTCCATCCAGGTGTGTCAGTTGAATGTTATGCTGTGATGTGTCAGTCCTGCCTGTGTCGTAACATTTCAACTTTGTTGTTTTAGACAAATAGAGCAACTGAGTCTGTCGCTGAAAAAGCAAGAGGCCCTAATCCAGCGCTTGGAAGAGGCTGCATCTCAAACGCAGCCGTCGGAGGAGAGTTTGTCAGCAGAGAAAGCCCATGCGCAGCCTGTCACCTGCGTGCGGGAAAAAGAGGAGGAACTTGAGGTGAGGTGACTGCTGGGAAGGTTTAGGGGTATTTCCAAAAATGGTGGATCCTTTTCCTAGAGAAGACCGCTTTGTCTTCACCTCCTCTGTTCTCCTCTTTCTGCACCCTGTGAAAACTTAGCTGAATTTTCAAGTATCGTTCCGTATCATTCAAGGATAGAACGGTAGTTTCTATGATTATTTCGCTGGGACTTTACCATCTCTGATGACCGTTTCTGGCTGGAAGATGGGATAATTGCAAACAAACACATCTGCTCTCGTTCAGTGTTTTAAATCTGTTTTGCAAATACAGTTTCAAAACAGAATGACAGTTACGACTCCTATGTTCTCTCCAGCGTTTACTGCAAAGCTGCAGGGTCTACAGTCAATCCAGAAGCCTCTTGTATTTTACCCTCCCACTATCACAGCTTTTAGGGCAGGGGTGAGCAACTCTGTTAATGGACATAAACCTCAAACACTCCTCGCTTGTAGTTATGCTGGCTGGGGATGGTAGGAATTGTAGGCCACAAACATCTGGAGGGCTGTTAAGATCTTATAGAAGAAGCCCCTGTCCCACATAAACTGTTTAATCCTGGATTTTCCTTTTCAAAGTTCTAGTCCTCATGATCTTCTGTCAACTGTTAAAGATAAAGAAAATGATTTCCCATCTCAGAGTTTTTGCTGTGTTGGTGATTACGAATGCACAAACCTCATGTGTGATGCTGTTGTCATTTGCAATTTGGGTGGGATTAAAAACACAACATTGCGATTTTTTTTTTTTAGGCTCTCAGAATGGAATTCTGCAATCAAAAAAATGACTTAGAAAAAAGAATTCAGGTGTGTTTTAAGCTCTTCCCCTTTCTTCCATAGTTTTTAAGTATTATCGGATGCTTCTAAAATTTCTGCTTGCCGTTTTTTGGGCTGAGCAAGGTCCAGTATTTCTGGTTTCACCTCCCAGCATCTGTGCACACCTGTGTTAAAATAAAAGGGGTCAGAACATCTGGAGCCTTCCAGGGTAACAAGGGCATTGATTCAAATACGTAGGATGCCTTCAAGTTCAAAGGAGCGCAGCAAGGATGATCAGGGGTCTGGAAACCAGTCTCTGTGAGGAAAGACGGAAAGAACTGGGCCTGTTTAGCTTTGAGAAAAGAAGACGGAGGGAAGATAGGAGAACACTTCTCAAATACTTGAAAGGTAGTTATTCAAAGCAGAAGCAGGATCTCTTCTTGATCGTCCCAGAGTGAAGGACAATCAACAGTGGGGTGAAGCGACAGGAAGCCAGATTTAGGCTGAATATCACAAAAAAACCTCTTAACTGTTAGAGCCGTACGACAGTGGGACCCGTGACCTCGGGAGGTGCTGAGCGCCCCAACACTGGAGGCCTTCAAGAGGACACTGGATCACCCCCTGTCCAGTCTGCTTTGATGTGGACTCCTGCCTTGAGCAGGGGGTTGGGCTGGATGACCATACAGGTCCCTTCAAACTCCATTATTCGATGATTTTAAATTTGCAGTCACTCCAGGAGGAACTTTGTGCAAGGGAGACGGAGCTTTTGGAGGAGAAGAGAAACGCTTTGAAGCGGGACAAAACCATCCAAGGGTTAACCCTGGCTTTGAAAACGAAGGAAAGTGAGGTATGTGGGTTAGGTTTTTCTGTTCAAAATACTTAAAAGCCATGTGCCCCTGAAAAGAGACTAAGCAGAAGTCCATGGCAGACCTGTGATTCAGTCCCAGAGGTTAAGGATATCTGAAAAAAGGAAAGAGGGAAGTTGCTGACTCAGTCTTTATTCAGCATCCTCCCCTCCACCCCCATGTTGGCTAGTGAAATGGGAAGCCTATGATCAGGAGTTGAGGGCTATAGGCTTCTCCCACTGTTTCTTTCTTGTAGCTGGTAATATGTGGTATACTGCTCCTGGAGATGGAGGCTTCATTTAGCTATTAGAGCTGCTTAGAGCTAGAAGGTGTGCAGTTTGTCAGGACAAGCACAGAGGGTGTGTGGGAAGGTAGCAGGAGGTGGCCGTCAGCTAGAAAAATAGCATTTCCAGACTTGAAACAGCTGGATCAGAGAAGAGACCGTCAGAATTCATCCAAGGGTACCGGACATCTGTGCTTGAGTTAGAAGGGAGTCCGGATCTGTTCTGTATGTCTCGTCCTGAAGTCTTTGTTCCCTGTTCAGTTCTTCCATGATCCGTATGGTGGGTACCCCCTTTCTTGTCTTGGCTTTGCCTTCATCTCCTTCCTTCCTGTTTCTTAAGTAAACTGGCGATGATGATGCGCCGCGGAGACCCTTGTGAGGTGGAGGGGGGCCTTCGGGTGTCCGTCGGTGCCCGCCTCTGTCCCACCTCCCAGGCTCAACTCGCCTCCCTGCCCCTCCCTCTGCAGGGTTAGAAATGGGACATGCCCCTCCCCTACAGAAGTGCCGAGATGGGTACAAACCAAGGCCACCCTGCTTGAGAAGGACGTCGGGCAAGGCTGGTGCCTCCCAAGGATATCGGGGACACAACAGCCCCAGCAGGTCTTGACAGGGGAAAACTGGGGTCCTGAACATGCCGAGCCCTGACCTGTAGGACGGGAGTCCCCGTTTCATTTCCCCCTATGGGATTGCTGGACCCCCATCATTTTTCCCCCTTTCCGTCCTCAGAATGAAGAACTCGCGTCTGAAATGGAAGTCTTCAACGCGTCCTTGGCCAAAGCCCGGGAGGCGGCCCATAAAGCCCAGCTGCAGAAATACAAGGTAAGACGTTCAGGGCGGCGCGACTCTTTGGAGCCCTTCTGGGCCGAAGAGGGTCTGTTGTCTGACGAAAGGGTTTGTTCTCGAATAAAGCCATTAAATGCTGTCGCTTGGCGGTCCCGCAGATGCTGTGCTTTCCCCTCGCCTCCAGAGAATGTGCTTTCCGTGGGCACATGTCTTCAGAGAGAGCCCACGTGGCATCTCCTAGCTGGGATTCTGGGCAACACGGATGGGACTGTAAGCAAGATCTTGACCCGTGTTCCCATGCCTAATCAGGGCAGCATTTTTAAAAAGGCCCCATCACTTCCCTGTTTATGGCTTGCCTCTGCCGTAATTTGACCTGGAAGGCATTCATGGTCTCCCAATGAGATTACTTTGGCACTCCAGCGTGTGTGTGCCTGGGGTCTTCGGTTAGCTTGACGATTTGCATCGGTGTATGTCTGAGGCCGGGCTCTTCTCCGAGCCAAGGTTGGGATCCTTGCCCCCCGCCTTGCATTGGGTGACTTTCACTACCGCTCACACGCCTGCTTGTTTGCTTGCTCGCTCCAGGGGGCGGAAGATTCCCAGGTCCTCTTGATGGAAAAAGAGAGCCTGCTGGCAGACCTGCGGTCCGAAAACCTGACCAAAGATACGGAGAACCGTAAACTCCAGAGGAGGATGAAGAGGACCGAGCAACAGCTGAGCGATCTGCATCTCGAGAGGGAGAAGCTGGTGAAGGAACTGGAGGAAGCTCAGCTCCAGAAGAACAAAAGCGACAAGACCATTAATGTAAGTCCTGTATCCGTCCCTGTGCTTCCTAGTCCTCCTGGGCAGGAGGAGATGTGGGTGCTGGAGGCGGCCGACTCGTGGCCTTCCAGATCAGCCCTGGCTAGCCTTGGTCTGGGTAGGATTTGTAGGCAGATACCGGATCTGTAGCGGCCCACGGCGGCCTGATGGCTTCTTCTATGCAGAAGGTCGTGGATGCAGGACAAGAATCCCGACTTTGCATGCGGAGATCTTAATTCCAACCCTGAATTTGCCTCCCAAACAGCCCGGCTGCACAAGCCACAACGGCTTCTCTGCCATTGGCTGCCTGACGGTAATGTGGATCTCTAGATGAGCCGTAAAGACTTAGACAAGAGAGTGTGGCATAAAGTAATTCAACTGCCCTTACTCTTCTTTCTCCCCCTTTCTCAAGGTACAGTTACTCATCCTCGCTCTGCTTTCTGTGTAAACAGGCCAGGCCTCCTGCACTCTTGTTTCCCTCCAGCAGAGGGAGGTCTCCATCCACAGATGAGCGGCTGGTGATCCCCTTCGCTCTGCGGCTCTGGGTTGCTCTGAGACGCTTCCACCATTCACCCAGGGTGGTTTTCAGTGGACCAGGGGCTGCCCGGCTCCCGAGACACATGTCCATCCTTGATTGCAGTTTCTGTTCTTTGCCTTTTGCTTGTGAATTTAGAAATCTGCATTTGCGTGGACTTGGCGCTTCCGGTCCTGCCTTTCACGCCGGTTGGAAAAAGTAAAGACTTAGCAGCAGATATGCCAAATGCTAAGGTCGGGACGGGGGCGGCTCGGCCCTCTCTGTGTTGCTGGACGACAACACCCATCGGCCACACCATCAGAGATGGTGGCGAGGGATCATAGGCATTGTAGTCCCAAGTAGAACTGGAGGGCCGTGTGTCTCCTTTCCTTGCCCTGAGCCAGAACGAGGTGTGTAAAGGTTACTGTCCAGACTTCAAGGCCCCAAATCCCCCTATTTGGGCACATGGCCTGATCTACAGAGTCCCTCCCGCAAGCAGAAGCAGCTGACCTACAGGGAGCAGCTGATCGGTCATTCTCCAGAGGTTGAGGATGACAGCGGTTATCCTCCCTGAAGAATATGAGCGGGCTGGGACGCAGGAGCTGTATAGCTTTAACAGCATTCCCCAGGCACCCGGTGGCTGATCCCAACATTAAGCTTACCAGAAACATAACTGAGTGAATAAGGTTAATGTTAAGTTTGAACATCTGCTTTCTCACTCCTTTATGTAGCTCACCTTACTCTAGAGCAGGGATTCCCAACCTTGGGAACATCCCCAGGTATCCTTGGATGACCACTTCCAGAAATCCTGGCCAGCACAGCGAGCGGCGGAGGCTTCTGGGAGTTGTAGTCCAAAAACACCTGGGGACCCAAGGCCGGAAGCCACGGCTCTAGAGAATCCCGAACAATCACATTGTCACTGTTTGGTAAGATGGAAAGCCCCTTAAAATAAAATCTTTGGCTCGTCCTGGAATACTTTCTGAAGTACCAGCCTCTCCGTAGGTTCGTCACTGGCATGTCCGGTCTCTAGCTGATTTAGAAGGGGACACGTATGAGGGCCAGTCAACCCAGCTGGAGCAGCCTCTTAGAATGGGGTTCTGTCGTGGAGGGTGGCGGGGTGCCGTAGAACGGGGAATGTGTGATTCAGTCCTATGGCTCTTTGGTTGCTTCTTTTCACAGCATCAAAGCAGCAGCGGTAGTTAAAGTTCAATGTAAAAATAGCCCAAATGCCGGAGTTTTGCCATCTGATTTAGCTAAGCTTACTGATGTGGCGATTGCTTTGTGAGATTACATGTATAAATCTAGGGAAGGGCATGGCCACTATCCTTCAGAGGCTTCCTGCATTTCTGCTTGAGAGAGGACACGATCCTGCGATGCTCTGTTGATTAAATGATTAAAGAAGGGAGGCTTCCGGTTTGAAACAGCTCTTCCTATTCATTGGGTTCTAGAAGAGTTTCCACATTCTTTTTTCAGTACTTGGTCTTAAAATCCGTATATAACAAGCTTCTGAGGGCACCCACCCGCTCAGCTAAAGTCAGTCCGTGGGCTCATCAGCTGACTGCAGGGATCCCAATTAGAGTAGATCTGTGGTCACTTGATAACGCTTGTGCCAGCCCTATCGATCTAGTGGGTCTACTCTGCTTAGGGCTAGCGGTTAGGTTTAGCTCCAGATACCACAGAATTGCTGGATCGCTCAGGGGCTGAGGTCTCTGGCTGTGGAGCCAGAGGTTGGGAGTTTGATTCCCCCACTAGGCCTCCTTGAGGGGCTGGAGTCCATGATCCATTGCGGTCCCTTCCAGCAGTGCAGTTCTGAGATTACGGTGATCATGATGATATCATTTCCCTTTGCATGAGGATCATTTATATAGGCAAACTTCAGGGAAGACATATCGTTGATAAGCTGGTTAACCAGTTGATCTTTAAAAACCTTAAGACATTTTTTGTTATCTGTCTCAACCTTGCTCAGATCTGCACTCTGATGGCTGTTCCTTTGGAAGGAGGCTCAGAATTTCCAAGTATGGGCAGCGTCAGGGAGAGAGCCTCGCCCAAAAATGCTTTGTCCCTCCCTTAAATTAGAATTGCAGGAAATTTGGGATGGGGGTAGGGCAGGATGGGACGGTTAAACCATCAGACAGTGATAATGTAAATAGTGGGGAATAGGTAGATGTGTTTGGAGTAGACCATTTAATTCCATTTGGTTTAATCCTGTTGACTTCAGTGGATCTACTCTAAGAATATGGCTATCTGGCTCCCGGCCGTTTTCATTTTTCTCCATTCCTTTTTCTCCTTCTTTGACTTTCTCTAAAAGAACGATCAGACAACTAATCCCAACGATGACGGTCCCTGTCCTGTCAGTTCCCAGCGATGTGTTGGAAATCTGACACTCCCCCAAGACTTCCCCAAAGCGCTGTCGCGATTTGAAGATTTGCTTTCCTTTAATTTCATTCCCCCCCCCCCACCTACCAAGTGCTAAACATTTCAAGCTTGGACTGGATTTCCTGCATGTGGTGTAATACTCCCACCAAGACAAAGCAACTTTGAGTGAGGGTTTTTTTTTTTAAGGACAGAGCGGAAAACACGAGAGGACCCTCTCCGTCCAGGGAATAGTGCTTAAGCTTTTCTTAGACAAATCCCCTCCATCCAGGCGTTTTTTCCCCCCAGCTTCCAGGTTGACGGTTCCTTCACTGGCTCTTTTCCGTTGACCCAAATACAGCCGATTTAATAAAGCAGCTGTCGTCCTTGAGCGGTAAGACCTGGCCGTACGTCATTGGGTTGGATGGCTAACCCAGTGGGGTTCTCCTTGCCGGGCCTTCTCTTTCAGTTAAAAGGGGTGTGTGTTTTATTTTGATTATTCATACTCCCATCCGCCGCCCCCCTCCAGTTTTGATTTGACCAAGGGTCGGGCTGTCTCTGTGACCTTCAGAGGGCATTCGTGGAGTGCAACTTTTCCCATTCATTTACCCAATCTAGTAGTTATTAATTGCCGAGGTGGATTGTCTCTGGAGATGGGGACTGGGAGAGTGGGGCCAAAAAGTGCCTCTGCACTGGGTTGGCGAGAACCGTAGCCGCCTCTCCCTCAACGTGGGGAAAACCAATTGACTTTCTCTTAAGTGCTTCATGATGGATGATTCGGCTGGTTCCGCAGGACCTTGGATCAGGGAGAGAAAATAATTTTTCAGCCGAGGTTGAAGAGGAGGGAGTTGGGGAACCGTGTCCTGTTAGCGTTTCCAACAACCCGAATTGTATAACTGGGATTGTAAGGTTTCTTATTCCGGGGCCCCTCATTTCGCTGTGTTGCTCATCCTTCAAGCCCGGGCCGATTGATTTCCATGGGAGATGCTTCCCGATCTCACACGTATCAGAGGAAGTTTGGTTCTCCATTGACAGGGTTTGGTCCCTCTGCTGTTTCGTTCAGTGTTGTGGGTAAAAAGTGAGACATGGAGAATGAGTGAGAATTCGTATGGAAGAAATAAAGAGTTTATCAGAGGTAATAGGATGCAGTGGTTGGTCTGGGGCTCATGTTCTTATCCCTGCTCACCGGGTGACCTGGGGTCCTTTCCCCACCAGTCTGGTCTACCTCGCAGGGTTCTTATGAAGATCAAGTGAAGGGGAGGGCTCTGTACGCCACCTTGAGCTTCTCGAAGGAGTATAAGTGTAACACATATTCAATCATTTTAAACACATCCGCTCACAAGGCGGTCCCACTGATTTCACTTGTGCTTACTCCAAGTAAATGATTCTGGGATGTTTATTTTGGTTTCCGAAAGACAAGGGCTTGAAAGCTTTCTTCGGAACTTGCGAGAATATAAAACAGGGGAAAGTCAACCGTAAAATAAACTGTGACTTGAAAGGATTTTTACAACATTGTTTTTAACGTAAATGGTTGTTAAGGGTTTTGGTCTTGCTTCACATTTCTCTCCTCCACTCTTTCCCTCTCCCCGCTCCTCCCCGGCCAGGACCTTCGGAACCAGCTTGAGAAAATGCACGACGAAATGGCGGAGAAGGGAAAGGCCATGGAGCGTCATTACAGCATCCTCTTGAGTGAAGGCAATCAGAAATTGCAGAGTCAAGAGGCGATCATTGCACGGCTCATGGACAGCGTGGCTCAGAAAGATGAGTTGCTTCAGGTACCCTGTTGTCCCCCAAAATAAGACAC
Organism: Pogona vitticeps; assembly: GCF_051106095.1. NCBI lineage: Eukaryota > Metazoa > Chordata > Lepidosauria > Squamata > Agamidae > Pogona > Pogona vitticeps. The sequence continues at coordinate 8,272,604 of NC_135800.1, forward strand.
CTAGCCTTAAAAATAAGCCCTAGTAGGATTTTTCAGGATGCTCGTCATGTAAGCACTACCCCCAAAATAAGCCCCAGTGAAGTGAAACCCCGTCCTCCACTCTTGTGCAGCAACCAGATCAGCGTAGATGGTTGTACATGAAAAAAATAAAACATCCCCTGAAAATAAGCCTTAATGCGTTTTTTTGGAGCAAAAATTAATAGAAGACCCTGTCTTGTTTTTGGGGAAACATGGTAGCTAATGCGAAGGGCTAGCTATTGTACGAGGGGTGTTACTCATGAGAGAGAGAGAGCTAGGCTTTACACCTCAGATTTTCTGTGACGGCCTGTGAATCCTGATGATTTTTCAGGGCCCATTTTGTAAGTTCTCGTCCTGGAATCCAGGATTTCTTTATTATTACAGTGGTACCTTGCAAGACGAACGCCTCGCGCCACGAAAAACTCGCAAAACGAAAGCGTTTTGCAATGTCCTAGGTGCTTCACAAGATGGTTTTTCCTCTGGCCATGCTTCGCAAGATAATTTTTTTTGTCTTGCAGTGATGCTCGCAAGACGAAAAAATGGCATTCGTCTTGCAAGGTGTTTCATAGGAATGCATTGAAGGCAATTTCAATGCATTCCTATAGGAAACCGCACTTCACAAGACGATTGTTTTCGTGATACAAAGGGACTCGTGGAACGAATTATTTTCGCCTTGTGAGGCACCACTGTATTATTGTTGTTGTTGTTGTTGTTGTTGTTGTTGTTGTTGTTGTTGTTGTTGTTGTTGTTGTTGTTGTTTGGCAGGTGCTCCTCTCAAGGGGTTTTCTTCCTCCACTTTGGCCTGCCTAATGAAAACTGGGCTGAGGAATTGTCTGTACATTTGCCCTCTTTTATTTTCTTTTCGGAAATCCACGCTTAGAGCAGAACGTAATGGTCCTCTGCTAGCGTTCTACACTCAGAGATGGGATTGTGGTACGCAGGCGGTCCTTCCTGTCTCCGCTGAAACGACATTTCTCTGCTTGTGCTCTGCAACAAGCCTATGTGCAGATCTCAGCTGTCCTTTTTGCTTGCCTGTTTAGAAACTGGACGGAGTGGTCAAAGAAAAGGACACAGAACTTCAAGGATGGTGTGCCAAGTTTCAGAGTCTTTTAAAAGATCAAGAGCTTCTTCGGAAGGAGAACGAAGACTTGATCAAGGAGAAAAGCACTCCTTCAGACCAGCGGCCAATGTCCCCTGAGATGGAGGCAAGTCATGACACTTTCCCCCATTGTTTGGTCCTTTGAAATAGAAGCAAAGTCTGATGGGGAGGAACATTTGGAAGATAAATCTATGTTACATGCTAGACATGCCCCTAGCTGGGTGTCTGCCTGCTTCAGTTTAGAGCAGCTTCTCTCATGGACCACAGACAAGAAGATATTTCGGCTCGAGCTGATTCTTTCATCCTTCTAAATCAGGAGGTCCCAAAGTCACGTCTCCAGATGTTTTTAGACTCAAGTCTTCGAAGTCCTTGCCAGCATGGTCACTGTTGATGATGTTTGGCACCTGTCATGTAACACAAGTTAGGGATCTACTGTATTTTTCTGTGTATAAGACGCCCCCATGTATAAGACACCCTCCACTTTTCTAATCCAAAATTAAGAAATCTAAGTGGGGATTAGCAAGTGCAGGGGGAAAGGGATCAAAGCACTGCAGGATCGCTTTGATGCCTGCTTTCCCCTCCACTTGTTTCTGTTCTCTCCTCAGCTTACTTCTGTGTATAAGACGACCCTCAATTTTTAGTCTAAAGATTTTAGACAAAAGTATAGTCTTATACACAGAAAAATACGGTAAGTTCGGGAACCACTTGTTCTCATTCAAAGCTTCCAACAGCCGGGATAGTTTTTGTCTTTTGGTCTGATCTATTTTAGAAGGTTGTGAGGCGAGAAAAGTTGGAAGGCAATGAATGAGTGCTTAGAGCAGTGGTTCCCCACCTCGGGTCCCCAGATGTCCTTAGACTGCAACTCCCAGAAATCCTGGCCAGCACAGCTAGTGGTGGAGGCTTCCGGGAGCTGTAGTCCAAGAACATCTGGGGACCCGAGGTTGGGAATCATGGATAAAGGTTAGGTACTAGCCCAAACTAAGCTGTGGAACTCACAGGCTGATCTTGGGACAGTCACACTCTTTCTGTCTTGCCTACTTTATAGGATCATTGTGAGCTAAAAGGGCAGGAGGAGAACTCTGCATAAGCTCATTGCAGGGAAGGAAGGTCACGCAACTGTAACTTATAAACAGTTGAACCACCAAAGAGAAGACACTTTGTGGGCTCTTGCCTTCCCTGCCAGACAGAGGGGCTTCCCCCCTTTGCAAACCTGAGATGGTCTTGCATTCAGTGACTTGCTAACCTGTTTGATCCAGGAGAAGAAATCTACACTAAGTAGAACGAGGCTCGTTTTGAAAAATGAAGAGGCCTCTTCCGGTCTCTGGACTGGGGACAAAGCTGACGTCAATGAGCTGAGCTGAGCGTTGTGGCAAATGAAGCCTTTCACGGCAGGGCCCTAGCCGAGTTCAATAATCAGGAGCCATTATCTCCTGTGCCCGTTCCTACACGGTGGAGACAAAGGGCTAATCACAGCACACTCTCCGCAAAGTGCCTCCATCATCATCCCTTAATGGCCCACAACGGCGTGTTCATACACCCTTGGCGGGAGCATTAGAAACTCCCTTGGGGTGAGCCAGATCTGTGCTCTGCCCTACCCAGTACGGTTGACTCTTGATTCTTGGGTTGACTGACTTGACTGTCCAGGGATGGCCCTCCAGGGTTGCAGGTGGGATTGTTAAATAGGTCTCCCCAGGCCCATGGTTTTCCTTAGTGGTCTCCTTGCTTCGCTTCCAAAGTTGGTTGTGATCAGGTGCAACCTGGGCCAGCTTTCTCACGGCTCGGTGCCTTGGTGGCCTCGCCAAACCGTGGTCTCGGTGCAATCCGAGTTTGACCAACCAACATGCTGCTTTATTTTAAGTCAGCTCATTGGCTGTTCCTTCCACTCTTGTCTTCTTCAAGGGTTGGGAAGCCTAGAGCTCTCTCGATGTTTTGGACATCCTCTGTCATCAGCCCCCATCCCACGGCAAGGGATTCTGGTCTTTGGAGTCCAAAACATCTAGACGGCCCACGGTCCCCACCTCTGATCTTTCTTTACTCTCAGCTGATCTCTGAAGAATTGTTTCCAGAAGTTGAACCTGGGAGCTCCTGTGCAGAAGCCTGGGCTGGGTCACCGAGAGGTGGCTTTTTACAAGCCTTTAGCAATTATTCTTAAAGGCCTAAGGCTTTTCGGAACAGAGGCTCAGACCTCCAAATGTCTCTAGCTGCTGGGGAGGAGAGTCCCCCTCTTGCAAGGGGAATGGGGCCGAGAATGTCCTGGTCAGGTTTTGGTTTCGCCCAGCAAGGCTGTGTCTTCAAGCCAAGATTGCCCCTAAGTAGAGGATGGGTTGGACCTCTTTGGTCTGGATGGCCACCTTTGATCACGGGGAAGTTCTCGGGGGCCACGTTCCCTAGGCGTCTGAGCCCCAAATGCCGGGTTCTTATAGCTTTAGGTTCTCATTGCTAGTACTGAGTCTCGGGAAGAGCGTTTTAGGGTTGTAGTACAAGGGAGAAAGGTCGCCCGGAAGCTGGGAGATCACCAAACCGTTGGTGTTGCGAAGAATTCCTGTCCCTAGGATTCCAGGGTCTTGAGGTTCTTCTCTGTAATGAGGACGGCCACAGTGGACTGTGTGTTGGAGCCCCAGCGAGTACTCTGTCTCCTTCACCACTGTTTCCTTGGCAAAGGTGCGCCCCAACACCTCTTGACTCTCGCTGTGTTCTTGGAAGCCAAAGTGCCGCCACTGAGAAGGTAGGAGGGAGAGTGGTCCTCGTCCTTTGTGCTTTAGATGGGGGAAGATCAGACAAGGGAGCATCCATGTGTAGGCGACTGTTGTCGGAGAATTGACTTGGCTAGAGTCAATGTAAAATGTTAAGGAGTCCTGCTGGGTTGGCCTGTTGGGGTAGCTGCCCTAGTGGGGGAGCCTACACCCCCCCCGGGATTCTTCCCCAGCAATTCCCGGGTAAATAAGACCTTGGCGGATCAGATCAGTGACTCCTGTTTATCTGCTTTTCCCCAATAACTGGTGGCAGTGTGCGATCCCTCATTTTAAAGCACCCTATTAATCATCCGAAAAAACCAGCGAGCCTTAAAACTGAATATCTTTGTCAGCCAAGATCCATCATCTTCCATCAGCTGCACCGCTGGGTCACTTTGAGCAGCCTCTCGGCGGGAGGAATCCGTGGAGATGGCCTCTGAGAGCTTGCTTGGATCTAGGGAAGGAAACCTCGCGTCCTCTGTGAGCGTTTCGATCTGCGGCGCCCGCCGACCGAGCCCGCCGGCAGGATTGGCTTGGCCCTGCCATTTGGAGACAAAAACATTCTCTCCTGCCGTGTTCCCTAATGATGATCAAGGTGTGTTTTGTTTCCGATCCAGAAATCGAAGGAATCTCAATACGCCGACATGCTGGAAGCCCTCCGGAAAGAGCGTGATGTTTTTTCGGCTCTCATCGAGTCCCTGAAGGAGGCGGATGGGTGAGCGTCCCATTCCGTCTTTGAGCCTGACCCGGAAAAGGCTGCTGGGCAGCTGGTCCGCCAGCCGGCCGCTCCACCGTTTCAGTGGAATCTTGTGCCCATCAATCTAGAACTCAATTAAATAAAGAAATGAACTGGAAGCACTCCAGAATGTAATTGCGGGCTGGCCTCTGCTGCCCTGAATCTCCAGGTCTTTTGTGGAGAAAAATATAAATGTTGTGCGGTGACATAGCTACTGCGGTTTTATAACAGAGGGCCAGTGTCAGCACCAGCAGAGTTATGGTTTGGCTCCATTTGCATTGTTGATTTCTGAAACCCAAGGAGAAAAGGAGGAGGGAGCGAGCAGAAAAATGGGCTCTGGGTGTCTGGCCTCTTTTTCCTTATTTCACAAGCATCCCCTCGATCAATTTGTCCTTGAGGTTGACCCCTAGATTTCTGATCCTCCATCTTCCAGAGTTCCAGGTGTCACCTCCAACAATTCCTTCATTAAGCAAATGAGTTTTAGGCAAAGCCGGCGGCCTGTTTTTGATTTAGCTTTTAGCATCGCTCCCCCATCCCCCTTTCCCGAGAACTTCCTGTAATTCTGGAATCCATACTTTTCACGCCGATCTTCCCTCCTTTGGCCTTCTCCGGGCTGAGGCTTTGATGCCCGCAGCCAGGGGCAGCGCTGATCTCCAAACGGTGATGGATCCGTGCCTTTTCTCGGCGAAAGCAATCCATGTGAAGGATTGACTTCTGAAGAGCTCGTATTGTGGTTTTGCTTAGACTTTTTAAAAATTATCTTCCTGCTTGCTTGTTTTGAGAGCAGAGCTTTTAATAGCATTGAATAATCTTTCTGCTTTGAAGGTGCCCCCCCACCCCCAATAAGTGAAGGAAGCTTGCATTAAAAAAATCTACTCCATCAATTGTGCTGTGAGCGTCGTACTTTTCTATCTGGGTTGTTACTTAGACTGTTCTGTCTAAGAACGAAAAATTGCACTCTTAAACTCCCCCCCATCTCTCTGCATGTACTTGGGACTTAATGTCTTTAAGATTCTGGTGAGGAATTTTCAGCCTTTCAGGGTTGTCAAGTTCAAGTTTATTATATTAGCTAAAAGCTGTCACAATTGTTTAAAATACAAATATGATCAAATAAAATCACAGACATATAAAATCTGTCAGTGAACAACAACTCCCATTATGTTTCACTCTTGGCCCGGCCAGCCACCGGACTGATGGGAATCGAAGTTCAATTAATTAAAAGTAATTAATACATATAAATAAAACACAAGTTTGATCTGATTAGTTTCCCCCCTACATTTATCCCCAGTGACTTTTTCGTCTGGAGTTTTGTAACCTGGCTCCATCTGCAGGTCCTTTGCGTCCAGCACCCTGAACGTCTATTAGAAGTCAAGCAGTGTGGTGTAGTGGTTACAGCACTGGAGCCGTGTAGATTTAAGTCTCTGTTGGGTCATAAAATAGATCCTGGCCTCTTTCTCAGCCTGATCTTCCCTGCTAATCATGTTGTGAAGATAAGCATCACAGAACCTGTATGGACCAGGTTGTAGGACTAGATGATCTCTTAAGGTTTTCCCGAACTCTGTGAGTCTATAAGACACAAACACCACGGTGCTGGTACTCCAGTTATTTCAGCCTCAACATGTTTTTTTAAAAAGTGCACACAGATTCAAGTTGGTTCTGAAAGAATCATCTTCAGAAACGGCTTCAGAAGACCCTGTCACTGACGACACGTCTTGTAATCCTGCAGTTTCTCTATATCTGCTGCCTGGGGGATTGTGGGAGCTGTAGTCCCACCCCACCCCTCCCCATGTTTTCCAGTTTCTGGTCTGAAATTACCTTGGAGGTTCTGGCTGATGCACAAAAGAGAACCCCGCAGGCCTTTTATATTTTTTTTTCATTTTTGTCTTATGTAAAGATTTGTTTACGCACCATATCTCCAAGATGAGAGGGTTCTGTGATTTAAAGAGTGTTTAGGACTTTTCTGCTTGGGAGCAGACTCGTTTATGGAAGCCTTGATGTATAAAAGATGCGAGAGGTCCATCAGCAAATGCTCTCAAGTGTTTGATGAACCTTGAGCTATATATCCTTACAACTTGCAGCTTACTACATATATATGTAGTGTATATATATAATTCTCTCTCTCTCTCTCTCTCTTAAAGCATAAGTAACCTGCAAGAGGAGATGAACAGCATCATCTCATTGCGGAAGCAACTGGAGGAGGACATCTTGGCTACCTGGCATTTGCGGAAAGTTCTGGAAGAGCAAATCAAGGAAAACAGAAGGGAAGGTAAGATGGCAAAGGTGCTTTGCGTCCGCACCAGGAATGCTCTGGATGTCACCTGCTAAATTAGAAGCAACAGCATGTGAATAGCTAAGCTCCAGCCCATAGGATTGTTTTTAGAGGCTCGGTCAGGACTGACATCAGCTTTCAAACCATTCTGAGCGTGGGGGGAGAGGAGGTCTGTGTGCCTGTGCTTTTTTGAAGAGGTAGCCCAAGGAATCTCTGGTTCCATCCACAGTTCTTCTGGTTCACAGTCCATTTTGTTTAATGGTGCAAATCTGTCCTTTATGTGGACTTCAAATTCATCACAAATGTTGTTGAGATTATATTTTGGCACTATGATTCTTACAGTGTTCTTCTTCAGCTTTACTGTAATGTTGGCTATTAACAGTTCCTCATCAGTTTCCCGGTCCACTCCTGGTCTTGTTTTGGCTGAGAGAATAGAGCTTCTCCATCTCGTGCTTCCAGTTATATCATCTATTTGGTTTCTCTGTTGCCTTCTACTAGTTCAGAGCATGGTCCAGACAGCCTAGTATGGTCAACTCTGATTGAGGACAGCAGCTCTCTAGAGTTTGATACAGGATTGTTTCCTAGCCCTGTCTTTGGAGGCTCTCAGTATTGGTCTCCCATCCAGTTTCTGAACAGGCTTGACTCTGCTTAGCTTCTGAAATCAGATGGGAAGCGGTGTGTCACGGAGGTGGCATCACCTCACGTTCCAGGTTGTCCACGTTGAGCCCTTTTCATCTCTTGGTCGGCCACTCAGCACCCAAAGCAATAATGAAGAAGTCAACATAATGTACGAACGTTAACAGTTCCATTCGGAGAAGGAGCCGGGTGGGCAGCGGACTAGCTTTCCTATAGCAGTCCTGCTCACTGGGCTGGATCCTGGCCTCCTTGACTCAGGATCTGGGCCATTGCTCATGCTAGGCAACTGTGTGGCTGGATCATTTCAGCTCAACCTCCTGATGAGATACTCTGCGGAGTGGATCATTTGGGGGAGCCCGTGTCTGTTGTAAAATGCCGTCTGCCCCACCCAGCGTGGCTGGTGGTTTAGGATGATGGATGCTGCCGTCTAACAATTCCCAGGTTCTTACCCTTGGAAAAAGCAAAGGAAAAGGGGAGCTGATGGAACTAAGGTGTCCCTCGCTCATCATCCTGATGCCCTGCTGAGCGTTGGGAACGGATGTAAAAAGGATTCTCAGCTTCCATCCATTCCCTGCCTCCCTGTTTTGCCTCAAGAAAGGGATCTGGGAAGTTGGAAATAAGTCCATCGCAACAGGCTTCCTTCCCCCAAACGGCTCCTTTATATAGCCAAAGCCTCCCCCCTTTTTTCTTCTTCTTCTGCTACTGAAATCTGTGGTGCCGGTAGCTAAAATAAAAAAATTCAGTCCTGTTGCTTAACCTGGCTTTTTCTTCACCCTCGAGACTCTTGGTTGATTTTCGCCAGATCTCGACGACAGCGGAATAATCCATGTCTCCCTTTGCTTCTCCTCATCCTGCCTGAAATGGTTTCAAAATTCAAGGCTCGATATGCAAATGAGCCTTCTGCATTCGATGCGTGCTGATAGCGGGCAGGGATGAAAAGAAGCTTGTACAGTAAATGGGAGATGGGAGAAGAAACTGAAAAAAGAGTGAGAGTGCATGCTTTAAAGTTGAAAGGATCAGGTTGCGTAGAAATGAGAAGACAGCTTTACGGTAGTATCATGGTATCTGCGGGAAATCGGTTCCAAGCCCCCCCCCCCCAATGCAGGTGCGATAGATAGATAGATGGATGGACAGACGGATGGATAGATAGATGGATAGTTAGATGGCCGGACAGACGGATGGATAGATAGATGGATAGTTAGATGGACGGACAGACGGATGGATAGATAGATGGATAGATAGATAGATGGATAGATGGATAGGTAGGTAGGTAGGTAGGTAGGAAGGTAGGAAGGTAGGAAGGAAGGAAGGAAGGAAGGAAGGAAGGAAGGAAGGAAGGAGGACCTGATAGACAGATAGATAGGAAGGAAGAGGGAGGGAGGGAGGGAGGGAGGGACAGACGGATGGACCGACCGAATGACCACATAGTCCCTGATTCCCTCTACTTCTGTTAATGCAGCTTGGACATTTCTGGGTTTAAAAAAAATTATATTTTCAGCAGAGTGGATAAGTGAAACCGCGGGTACCGATTCCACAGCTCTCTGTGTGAAGGAGGAGAAAAGGTAAAAATCTTGAGGTGGGAGAGACTTGGCAATAGTAAGAAGGAAGTTAAGATTTGTAAGTAACATTACACTGAAAATGTTCCGTTGAGCGCGGGCTAGATACTGTATGTGGTTTTTCTTGATGTTTGTGTGTGAGGGCGGGAGCTTCTCCTGCACAAAGTGTACAAAGTGATCCTCTTCCTTTGTTTTTCTTTCCGCTTCTTGCTAGAGGAAAGTATCTCATCTTGGGGTGATCAGACATCTTACATGAGCATTTGTTTAAGAGCACGGGATTACCTGGTCTTAGAGATCGATCAGCTTTCTCTTGAGGAACTGAAGAAAAAGGTATGGCGGTGTTCTTACTTTTCTAGAAATTCAGCCCATACGCTTAGGCGTGCTTTCTATGAGAGCGTGTCCCGCCAAGCCTGTGAGCCTTCCATCTGAGCAGGAGTCTGAATGCATGTCTGTTGCCCCATAAGGAAGGCAGGTCTGGATAATGGTGGGAGGAGATCCACATGTCGGCATGAGCAAAATATTTCACGATAAGAGAGAGATGGGTGCAAAAGGTATTTCCACATTCCAGGCGGCGGGAGAAAACCAAGACAGGGAGGTCTCTCTAGCTCATTGCTCCACGCTGTTCTTGGGAACTTCTGCATGGGAAGTGGGTGATCTCTCTCTAGCCGTGTGCATTTTTACTGTTTTGACTCCAAACCCCAGAATCCAGCAACCTGGGAGTTCCGTCTGCCAGGCAGATACCTGAATTGCGCTCACCTGGCGGATAGCTGGCCTCGGAGGCCTGATGGCCCTGGATAGGCCGGGCCCGGGCCTAGCTTCCTGTTGGAAAAGGAAGCTGGCCCCAGGGCTTGCTGGGAACCCAGCAAAATAAGTGGCAAGGCAGCTACTTGACTGTGTCAACCTTGCGTACAATAATAGGAGCCTCAGCAATAGCAGAAATATCTGCCCGTGGGCATCCCCCATTCTTTCAAGAGTCTACTAATCAATCAGAACGGGAGGATTTCAAGTTTCTTTTAGTCAATCAGAGGACTTCGCGTAGCCCTGTTGTGCAGATTCGCAAAAATTTCTCCCAGAGCCTCTGAGTTTTTTCTTTTGCCCTTTCAGATCACAGAACTCGTCTCAGTGGTGAAAGAGTTGCATTTGGAGAACGAGGACCTCCGAAGGAAGCAGCTTGAACTCTCCACCTCGGATCCTCTGGCCGAGGAAGGTCAGAAGTCGTCAGACAACAGCGAGGTGAGGGCCGGCTTCCTCGTCTGCTTCAGGGTGGCTGGGCCACCCTGCAGGCGTTTTTGGGTGGAGATCTCAAAGATGGAGAAGGTGCGGGACCCACCGCTATGTCTAAACTGACATTTTTGGAGAGGAGATCTGGGGCATCAATCCTCTCGGAGCCCCCAAATTATGGGTAATCAGCATCATATATTTTCTTGATAAATTACCGGGGAGTGTTATTTAAAACGAAACCATCAACTCGGTAGAACAGAGCTGGCAACTTCTGGCCTTCCAGAGGTGATGGGATTTCCCCTCCCTGCAACCCTAACCAGAGGGGCACGTGATGAGTAATGATGGGCACTGGGATCCATCAGCCTCTGAAGGGTCGCACCCTGCTAGCCCTGATTCAGAAGGACATGTCATGCTGAAGAAAACCGCCCCAGCTCCTGGAAAGGGAAAATCCTGTCTATGTTTTTATTTAGCCTTTGTCTTGCCTTTTATAATTTTTTGAGAGCGTCAAGAAGATGGTCAGCTGGGATGTAGGCTGGCTTTAGGGTCGTAGGGCTGGCTGTTGTTCTTCTTAACGTGTCTTCTTGTCAGGAGAATCCGATGCCCTGCGCCTGTGGGCCCGAGATTCTGTACACAACCCGCTCCTCGCTTACCTGGTTCAGCTGCAAATCTTGACTTTGTAGATCTACGCTCTTTTTTTTCCGGGCGATTTCTGGGTCTCCGTTTTCTTTTCCCTTCTCCCCCTCTCCCCATCATCTTTGGTACACATGCAGCCCGTCGCGCGGCCATGAAAGACAAGCAAACCACCCCGCTGACTGACAGCTCCTATCTCGAGTCCCGAAATTGGCCTTCTGCCTCAAGGAACCGGAAAATGGGATGTTTGAAGAGCTTGATTTGGGTCTGCTTTTAGCCGGCTGAGAGCCGGGGGAGCAAACATTGTGTTTGCCGAGGTTTGATGGCCTCGTGCTCAATTGAGGGGACGCCGTCGCTAAACGTCCCTCTTCTCAGGCATTAAGTAGGCCATTTGTTAATGAGAGATGCCTCTGCAGCATACACCCTCCACCCCAGCTTCTACTCTTGGGGAATTGCAGGCAGCTTGTTGTGGAAAAATCACCCAAACCACACCTGCTGATGCAACGGCTAGATCACGAGAGGACTTTCAGAAGGTTAGATCTCTGTGCGTTTTTCCAGGGATTTTTCCTTAAAATCCTTGGGCCTTCTCCATGCCCACCTTCTCTTCAGCCTCCCCGGCTTGGCAGGGGTAAGGCCGCACCGTTGGCTCCAAGGGGGTTACCGCACTTACGGGCTTCAAAAGAGATAGAAAACATCATCTCCACTCCCTACAAGCCCCATCCGCTAACCATCTGCTTTCACCCAGAGAAGTCGTAGCCTTCTACATCTGGGGCCTCCTGAGGACTTCAGAAACTGAGAGCATCAGCGATTCATGGAGGAGAAAACACGGCCTTCAGATTTTCAGGTGCTGTGGGGAGATTTACAAAAGGCAGGTTTATCCTCTGTGGGCCTCCGCCTGGCCTTTAGCAAATGATCTTTTTTTTTTAAACTTGCCTGTCAGACATTAAAGCCTGTCTCTTGGGGTCACAGATTCTCCATCAGGTGGCAGCTGACACTCTGCATCTTTTCTGCAGCTGCCTGTGTTTGCCTGGCTTTCTTTTCCTTTCCGTGTTTTCAGTTTTAGATCAGCAGTATTTTCGCTTAGACAAAGAAATAGGTAAGTTGGATGGAAATACTGTATTTTTCCGTGTATAAGACACCCCCACGTATAAGACACCCTCCACTTTTCGAATCCAAAATTAAGAAATCTAAGTGGGGCTTAGCAAGTGTAGGGGGAAAGGGATCAAAGCCCTGCAGGATCGCTTTGATGCCTGCTTTCCCCTCCACTTGTTTTTGTTCTCTCCTCAGCTTACTTCTGTGTATAAGACGACCCTCAATTTTTGGTCTAAAGATTTTAGACAAAAGTATAGTCTTATACGCAGAAAAATACGGTATATAGGATGGTGCATTAGACCAAGGCCAGAGTGTTTATTTAATTATTTTATTCATATTCAACCGTTCCTCTAATGAGCTGGCTGGATAGCTCAGGGGTTTAGGGATCTCTCTGGGGATCCAGAGGCTGGGTGTTTGATTCCTCCACTGGGCCAGATCCAGTCTGGGTGGCCTTGGGGCCATCTCTGCAGGGAATGGGTTCCAAGCCTTTCCCCACAGCTGCTCTAATACAATGGTTTCCAACCTTGGGTCACCCGGGTCTTCTTGGACTGCAACTCCCAGAAACCCCATCCACCACAGCTGGGGGTGAAGGCTTCTGGGGATTGCAGTCCAAGGACACCTGGCTGACCTAAGGTTGGGACCCGCTGCTCAGAACGCTATTTGAATGGTGAACGCTATGCATAGCATGATCTCTGGCTCCATTTAGTGGCCAGTTCTGGTAATGACATCGTAGAAATATATATTTCTATGATTTTTCTTGCAATATTTTCAATATTTTCAGGCTGTACGTGAATCAGCGGATACTGATCCCATGTATACAGGGGTTCCTGCTGTATTGTGTGCCTGGAAAACCTTGAAGAGGGTTGCCATAAATCGGAATTGACTTGACAGCACGTGGCTATTATTGTTCCTCTAAGGAGCGGAAGCCAGTATGTCTGGTTTGATTTTCTACTTCGCCTTCACAGCAACCCAGCGAGGGATGCCAGTCCGAGAAAAAGCAAATTTCTAGGCCAGATTTCTACATTATGTGGCATCTTTCTCATCTAATCATCATCATCATCATCATGTGCCATAAAGTCAGTTCTGGCTTATGGGGACCCATTTTCTGGATCTTCCAGGTAGAGACTACGCAGAAGTGACCTAGCGCTCCTTTCTTCAGGAGGTAGCCCTGGGAGTTTGTGCAGCTGGCCCAAGGCCACCCAGGCTGGCTCTTCTCCCAGGAGGACCCGTGGGGGGGGGGAATCGAACCCCCAACCTCTGGTGATGCAGCCAGAGACCTAAACCACTGGGCTATCCAGCCAGGCAGGACAGTCTTATTTACTGACAATCCCAGGTAGAAATCTCTTCCATCCGCTCCTCCGTGTTTGAGAGATGGATTTCCCTTTAACAATGAAGAGCCTGTCACGGGAAAGAAAGAGATGACCACCATCATTGAGCGTCACAAACACGTTTTGAAGAGAGAAGGATTGAAGAGCAAATTGCTATGGATGGATCTGTCCTTTTCACTTCCTCCTACGTTTGATTTCATTGAGCCTCAAGGTCTTTCTCTGCCATTTAGGAAGAAGCTTGGGATGTGCTTCTCAAAATGTGAACCCAATAACATTTACGCCTATTCTCATCTGGAACAATCCCTTTCTCCTTAAGGCTCTGTTTTCCCCTCGATCTTTCTTGAGCTAGCCTCCCTGCTTCTTCTTGGCATCTGCTTTCTTCCCCAAACATCCTCGCCATCTCCCACGACCATTTTCTGTTACCGAACACAGCAACTGGCGATGACGGTGGTCCTCCATCCTTCGGCATTTCTGCCCCCTCCTTGCTCCTTCGTCCCTCTTTTCCTGCCAGCAACCAAAATGGGGGACCCTTCGCCTCCCTTTTTGCAAGATCTGATCCATGGGAAGAGGCTTCCCGAAGGAAGATGGAACCGTTCTCTCGTGACTGGCCGTAGGCAGCTGCCAACAGAACTGTGACATCCTCAAAATATCTCCGGTGCAGAGTGCCCATAAAGAGCACGAGCTGGAAGCTGAAATGCCATGGATCTAAGTAGACCGAATCATTGTGTCGGCTGTGATATGGCTGAGGAATTGGAGACCGAGCTGACATTTTATTCATTTTTTTTTTATTGGCAAGTGAATTGAGGATAAGTCTGAGCTGGGTTTATCACCAGACTTAACCCCGGGAGCTGCTTTTTGACAGCCGTGATCAGTTTGTAGAAAATCCCATAGTTCAGAGAGACTTTATGACTCCCAGCTGCTGGCAGATGAGCTTTCTCAAGTTATCGGTGGTCCTTAGGTGGGCTTCCGGGCGTGACAATGTGCTTTGGTGCCCCTTCCCATCTTTTGACCAATTGATCCTCTGATTGACACTGTCAGTTCTCTCTTCAAAACACTGCTTTGCCGTTTGGTCCATGCGTTGTTTTTGAGCTATGGCGTTGGGAGGAGGCTCGTGCGACTTCCGTGGACTGCAAAGATAACGAATAAAGAAGTACTGAAGCGCATAAAACCGGACATGTCCCCGGAAGAACAACCTTCAGAACACGGCCAAAGAGCCCGAAAAACCCATAACAACCAACAAGACTTAGACTTAGTTATTTTGGCCATGTCATGTGATCAACATCGTTGGAGAAAGACGTTATGCTTGGAAGGGTTGGTGGGAAAAGATGGCAAGGATGCCAGAGAACGCGTTGGTTGGCTGTAACCAAAGCAGACACGGCCCAAAATATAAAGCAACGGAAAGGAGCTGTTCAGGATCGGAAATCATGGAGAGAGCTGGCTCCTGGAAATGCCAGCGGTCGGATACGACTGAATGAATAATTTGACTCCTGCATTGTTGAAGTCTGGTGACCTGACACAGCATTCAGGAGTTTCTCATCAGCAAGTGTAAATAAAATACAGTGGTGCCTCGCATAGCGAGGTTAATCCGTTCCGGATTAACCTTTGCTATGCGAAAACATCGCTAAACGGGACTAAAAAAGCCATAGAAACGCATTGAACTTTGTTCAACGCGTTCCTATGGCTTGAAAACTCACCGTTAAGCGATGTTTCTTCCATAGCGCCGCCATTTTCGCGCCCTCGGTAAGCGAGGGCAGGGCGCGAAAATGCGGCGCGGACCTTCCGGCGGCCATTTTGGAACCGCCGATCAGCTGTTCTCCCCCGCTTCGTTTTGCGAAGATCGCTAAGCGAATCGCTTAGCGATCATCGCAAAGCGAAAAATCGCCATAGGGGCCATCGCTGAGCGAACGCTCAAGCGATGGCCCGGACCCCCTCGCTATGCGAATTCATCGCATAGCGAAGCACTCGCTAAGCGAGGCACCACTGTAAAAATGTTTGTTAGCGGGAGCATCGTTGGGTGAAATGAAATTTAAAAGAAACCAAGGATGTCCCTGGAGTTAATTTTTATACCAAGAAAAACAGAGACTGGCATTTGAGTCAGCCAATGATGCAGGCATGAAGCAATATCATAAGTCTCTCCAGGTTGACTATCAGCCTTCCTCTCTGACAGAAAACACTACCAGAAATTCATATCCAGACCGGGACTTCGTGTCGGCCACCATGGCCTTGACAGCCCTTGGCTCCTGGCTTCTTTTTGGGTTCTGACTCCCGGCTGTGACTCTTGGCTTCCCCTTCTGCATGTGGATCCTCATTCTTGACTCCTGCTTCCGTTTACAGTGTCGACAGCCTGTCTCTGATAAATGTTCTTGGCCCCAAAGCTGGCTGTGCCGACGTACAAGGCATGGGCATCTCGGAATTCCTCAGCAGACCCGCTTGTGGTCTTTGCTTTGCTCTCCGTGCAGATTCTACCCACCAGAGTGGCCGCCTAGAGTAGTCCACCACGACTAGATAGGCGGGATATAAATTAAATAAATAAATAATAATAATAATAATAATAATATCAGGTGGCACCTGTTCAGGTGTTGTTCGCCATCAGGATCCATAGAAGCATGCCTTGGGAAAACCTTTCCGGTTGTCTTGGAAAGGTGGGCAGCCTCAGACTACAGCCAGCTTCCTTTCTGAAGAGCAGGTGGTTTGAAGACAAGCATGGGCGAGAAGACTAGTCATATGCAGCTGCACATTTGGATCCAGAAAGAGGAATGTGCACACGGTCGGTAGAATCGGAGAATCACAGAATAATGAAGTTGGAAGGGGCCTGTAAGGTCATCGGGTCCACCCCCCCTGCTCAAGGAAGGAATCCAAATCAAAGGAGATCTGCCGGGTGGTTTGTCTAAATTTCTCTTCACTGCCTCCAGTGTTGGAGCGCTTGCCACCTCTCGAGGTAATGGGTTCCATTGTCGTGTTGCTCTAACAGTTGGAAAGTTTTTCCTAATTGTCAGCTGAAATCTGGCTCCCTGTCGCTTGAGCCCTTGTTGAGTGTCCTCAAGAGATCCTGCCCCTCCTCTGCATTAATAGCTGTGCAATTAAACTCACACAAGAGCTTGTCCTTGTGCAGCTGCTCCTTGATCAAGGTTATGTAGGAATTGTAAAGCCTTTACGCGCCCTCCCACGCTACCAATGTTGGGTGTAATTGATGGGCCAAACAGAAGATCCTAGCATTGTTTGATCCTAAGATCTCTCCGGGTTCTCGAGAATCAGTTCCATGCCAGTCTTCCCCTCTCCGAGGCCTTCTAAAAAGTTTTTTGATTCCGGGTCCCATCTTCCCCACCTGTTGTGGTCAAGAACGCAATGCATTCTTATTTCAAAAGATCCGGAGGGCACCCGTTTAGGGACGCGTCTCCTACAAATGATAGCCGGGCCTGGAGGATTGTGTATATTATTTCCCTTTGTCTGCAGCCGAACTTTCTTCCAGCAGACTTTCGGAGAAGACTTGATATGATTTTTATTGCCCCGTCATTAAGGATCCTGGGAAGATAAGTCCCGGGAGAATCAGTTAAGCTTAAGCAGAGATTGGCAAGATTGTTGTAAACCATAAACTTTACACAATATCGAGGAATGCCACGTTGAAGGAAGCAGAAAAGAGAGTCTGCTGGCAGTTTAAAGACCAGCAGATTTACAGTGGCATCCGATGCATTGGAGAAAGTGGGTTCTAGCCCTTAAAAACTTGTGCCATGATAAATCTGAGTCTGTAGGAGACTGGAGGGGCGGGCAGAGTCCATTCGTAACCCTCTTAGACAAGCACTGAAAACAGCTTGTACTTACTCTGTTTGCTTAGAAACAGGAGGGGAGGCAACCAGCAGCCTATGGGGCTGGCATGTGCCCAGATTGGCCACTGGCCATCATGCACACCAATGAACAGCATCGCACACAGCATGTTGACTCTGGGAGGATCCCTTCAGGCTCGTGATGTAGCTGTTTTATGGTGTCTGTATGGCCATAGCCTTATTTCCAGGGCCCTCGAGCCGAGCAGTAGGTCAGAGTGACAGTGTTTGAGAACATCTAGAGATGTCAACAGGATTTGACTTTCTAGGGGAGCTTTAACATCTCTTGGATCGTTGTGTGGTTTTTAATTTCATCACTGCTACGCTCTCAGCTGTACTTGATCTGGCTCATCCTCTCTTCCCGTCCCCACTTACAGTACAGTGGCGCCTCGCTAGACGATGATAATCCATTCCACTGAAATTGCTATTTAGTGAAATCATTGTCTAGCGAAAAGCATTTCCCCATTGGAATGCATTGAAACCTGTTTAATGCGTTCCAATGGGGAAGAATTGTCGTTGTATAGCGAAGATTGGCCATAGGGAAGCCGCTTTGCGAACCGCTGATCAGCTGTTTAAATTGCTGTCTTGTGAAGCTTAGATCCCGACAACACCCGTTTTGTGAGTGCAAAGGGAGCTGTCAAAATCGTTGTCTAGCGAAAATTGGTTTGCGAAGCAGGGACCAAACATTGTCCAGCGAAATTCCCCCATAGGAATCAGTGTTTTGGGAATAGCTATAGCGATCGCAAAAAGTCAATGTCTAGCAAAAAAACTGTCATGCGGGGTAACTGTCTAGCGAGGCGCCACTGTACCTGGCTGGACATGGAATGGCTCTTCTCACCTCCTCCCGCTGTCTGTGATTGGTTGATTGACTGACTGACGGATTGATGGATTTCATAGATGTTTATACCACTACTAACTATTCTAGTTGGCTGACAGTCAATAGAACCAAACAGAAATGACAATAAATCGAACAATAACAATGATACGATAAAAGAACAACTCAAAATCAACTTGAGTGTCGCAAGAAAAAGATGCCGTGAACATTAGCCCATCATCAGGCAGGCAGAGCCAGTGGTGAATGCATATGGCGTTGCCATCCCATGCCTTTGTAAAAAGTCTGGAGTAAACGTCTTAAAGGGAGGCAGGGAAGTAGACCAGGGAAACGTTGCTTTTTCCCCAGGACTGCTGTGGCCAGGTTGATGCATATCTCTCTCTCTCTCTCTCTCTTCCTCCTTCTCCTCCTCTGTTTCTTCCAGCTGGAATCGGAGGCAAAGTGGAGAGGGTTGTTGGGTTGCCACCAGACTCCATTAGCTATTGGAAACCTCAGAGTCCAAACGGATTCAGACTTCTCGAGATTATGCTGAGCAATGTCCTAGGCTTTTCTATTCCTTTGTGGGGCTGGGGCAAGAATAGCTCCACTGAATCCAAGTCAATGCCAGCGTTCTGCGTTGCTGAGAAAATAATGCCGGCATCTCTGAATCGCAATCACATCCTTTTAAAAATATATATATATTAGTCTTTTTCTTGGATCTGTGAACATCAGCTAACCCCATGTTTGTTATTCTGTTGCAGGCATTTTTTTTAAAAAAGATTTTCCTTTCTTTGTTTTTTTTAAAAGACACAACTTATTTGTACATGTTTCATATCACCTGGTTTTGTTTTGCAAACACCCTATTTTTCACCTCATTCCATACTTCTGTGTAGTTTCTGGAAAGCACGGAAGTTGACAAAACTCTGACGGAAGCTTTCGATGAAGAGTCAAACACGCTGAGTTACCCGTGTCCCGAGACCGTCAGCGAGGTGCGATTGTTGTCAATATCTGCAGTGTTGATTTCCATCTCTCTCTCTCTCTCTCTCTCTCTCTCTCTCTCTCTGTGGGGGAATTAATGGCTTGGTTTTGCTTCCTTACCTCTTTTGATTTGGTTTGGGTGGAGCCCTCTCTTTTGCTGCCAGCCCTCTATTTCTGATCTGAATTGCTCTTCTCACACTGCGATCTTCTTGGTCGTGCAGGAAGAGATGCTTTTCTTCTCTTATCCATGACTTGGGATGGGATTTTTTGATTTTCTGGACTACAAATTGCCACAGTTCTCCATTTTTGCAATTCTATCCTACCTTGTAAACACCCCAGTGGGTTTGATACAGTTGGGAGAGAAGCCTAAATTAGAAAGCTTTGAGGTTGAGCTTGGCCAAGCTCCACCTAACCTTCCAGTTCCTGCCCTAGTGCTAGCTGGGAGCTTTCTTTTTGAACAGGAAGCTAGGCAGAGCTCGGCCTAGCTCAGCCTCAGTGTCTTCCAGTCCAGGCCTTGCTACCAGGTGAGCCACACTGAGGAGTTTGTAAGGTGCCTTCAAAGTAGATAGAACTCCCAGAATGGAGAATTACGGCATTGGTTGTCTAGAAAAATCTGAAAATCCCATCTTTAACCATCACCACAGTGGTGCCTCGCTTGACGATGTTAATTCGTTCCAGCAAAATCGCTGTAGAGCGAAAACATAGTCAAACGAAATTTTTAAAAAACATTGAAACACATTAAAACCCGGTTAATGTGTTCCAGTGGGCTGAATACCTGCTCATCCAGCAAAGATCCTCCATACAGCGGCCATTTTCGGTGCCTGTAAAGCAAGAAATCCGTCCTAGAAAACAACGGTGGGCCATTTTGTTTGATCACCTGTTTGCTGATCGTCGTAAAGCGAAAATCGCTAAGCGAAATTCCCCCATTTAAACCATCATTTTGCGATCGCAATTGCGATCGCAAAAACCTCATTGTAAATCAATTTCCTCGTTAAGCGAGGCAATAGTTAAGCGGGGCACGACTGTATTTCTATTCTAGATACCTTGCGATTCCAACTGTTTGAAGCCCTTTGCTCGTAGATTGATGTCTTCTGACACCTGCTCTGGCCAACCTTTTCTAAGACGAGACCAGCTATTTCTTATCTAAGATGGTTACTTTTCCTTATGTACATGATCATGAAGAGATGCTGAGATGGCTCTTGCGTGCTCCACCATGGAGACCAGTCCACTTCGCAGAGACCCTGAGGAGAGCTTTCTTGGCTTTCACACCTGATTTATGGAACGCCTTTCCCTTAGAGGCTTAACTGTTGCAGACACTAATCTCAATTGGTACCAGGTTAAAACATAATTATTCACCAAGGTCTGGGGGTGAAGGATCACAATTTTAGTAGACTGTGGAGGGTTCTTTGTTATTGCTAGTTTTAATGTTTTCTGTAGCTTATTTAGAATGCTTTTAAACAATCGTAAACGTGTTTCTAAATCATTGCATTGCTTTATACTGTGTTGTTCTTGCAACTTTGCCCCGAGATCCAGGAACATAGGGCAGCATATCAATGTTTTAAAGAAATAAATGCATATGTAAATTTGCGGCCACCCATCTAGAACCAGAAAACTCACAAAAAAGAAGAAGAAAAAACTTTAGAATGGCGGTCGATTTTTCATATGCTAATTGATGTCAATTTACTCAGTCGCTTAATGAACTAAATCACAGAAGATTAATCGATGTGAGATTTGTTTAATTAAGTGACAGCTCTGCTAAGGGAGCATTGAGGCTTTTGACGTTCTCGGAAGAGGCCTCTTACGGAGACGCCTTCAAGGAAGCCGTGCTTCCGATTCCCTGCACAAGCCGGTGGCTTTTTTTTTAACCTATTTTCGGGGTCCAAAAAGCAGATCAAACAGGTGTTCATTAGTCTCTGTAGTCACGAATCGCTTCCAAGAGACAGCAAGAGAGGCTGGCTTTATAATGTAAATTAAGTTCCTCCAAGATGATAAAAGTCTTACTATGTAAAAGATTATAACCCACGAAGCCAGAGAGAACTTGGGTATGCCGGTCTTTGGCATGGTTTTTCTGAAGATAACATGTTTTTTTTCCCCCTGCAGGTAATTCCTTCTGACTGTTCGGATCGACAGCACAGGAATCTAAATAAGCCCGAGCCGGAACATGAGTCGGCTGTCGGCAAAATCTGCAGCGCGAGCGTGGCGGGTGAAAAATGTGGCGCTCAGGAGAGGAGTGTTCTCTTAAATGAAACCAGCCCAGCGCTACACGGATCGCAGTAAGCAGCCGGCTTAGGAATGGCACCTTTGATAGCGGTTCTCTTGGGCCGGGGGGGGGTGTGTGTGGAAAGGGAGAAGGAGTGCAGTTTGATTTAAAGCGAATTTAGATAATGGGCCTCTGCTTCATTTACCTGGGAGATTGGCCGGCTTCCTTTGGAAGTGGGGACAGCCTGCAATTAAGTAATTAGGAGGAGAAGCAGAGCCTAGCATGTGAAATAAAACAGCCAAAGGACATTCCCCCCCCCAAAAAAACCTCAACTCTCCATGGAAATCAAAGGTTGCACAAGTGGACGGGTGTGACCAAAGCCATTAGTTGCAAAGACGGGAAGTGAGGATGGTCCAGAAGGAAATCTCATATATTTTGGCCTCTGCCGTTGTCACGATGGGGTAACCTTTGGGCTTACTTTTACTGGTAAGGGAGGGAAGACTTGGAAAACAGAGGGGGGGAGACCTTAAGCCTCTTCCAGCTGGGCAGGACCCCCGGCTTGTCAGTCAGGCCTGGGCATCTATCTCTGCAGGAAGGATGCTGCAAAAGCGTTTCTTCCTTCCTTCGCATTGTGGGTAAATGGCATTTATATCTTATCTTTCTCCTAAGGCGGTGATTCCCAACTTTGGGTGACCCAGGTGTTCTTGGACTGCAATTCCCAGAAGTCTTCGCCACCAGCTGTGCTGCCCTGGGGTTTCTGGGAATTTTTTGGCCCAGATTACCTTACCCAAAATTGGGAGCCCCTGATCTGGTGACTCAAAGGCTCTTTGGTCTCCCTCTTTTCTATAAAGAAGTGGTTTCCCCAACCTTGGTCCCCCAGATGGTCTTGGTCTAAAGCTCCCGGAAGCCTTCGCCATGACCTGGTGCAGGCCAGGGTTTCTGGGAGTGGTAGTCCAAAAGTTGTGACCATCCCAAACATCATACAGTCAGGTCCATGGTTAAAGTAGGTCTTGATCCCGGATCTCCTTAAGTCCCTCTGCGGCTGTTCTGACGTGGCTTCTCGTGAACCGAGAAGGATTTGCATTTTGCATTGAAGGATTTGCATTTTGAAAATGTGGGGGTAAATAACTGCTCACCTGCAGTGCCCCTAGGATGTCCGAGATCTTTCTGAATGGACCTAGTTGCTTTTCATCCATCTTCAGGCCACTAACTATGAAAGTTGGTCACCAAGAAAAGTCAAGTGGCAGAGGAGCAACATCTTAAAATCAGAATCCCTAACATTGGCTGAAATCCTGTTGTGAGACTTAACATTTAGACAGAAATTGCTGTAAGTTAAGAAACCTGATCTGTTGCCTACTGATGTGTTCAGCTTGGCCTGCGATAGGTAGTGTCTATGGAGATTTCTTAACTTGCTGAAGTTTACTGCTAAAAGTTAAGTTGTTTGCGTAACCATGCAATAGGATTTCAGCTGTTGGGTTCCCTTTCTGTGCTTTGCTTCAAAGTTTGCTAACGACTGTTTCTCTCCCACTCTCCCTATGTTTTTTTAAACACACAGTCCTTCCTTAATGCCTCGCTGTAAATTCTCCAGCTTGATGGGTGCCAAGACGGTAGTAGTGGGGTAGCTTAATTCCCGCGAATGGCATTAGACGCCAGCGTGGAGGCATTAAAACACACTTAGCATTCTCCTTTTCAAATGCCAGCCTCCTAAATGCCTCTGTTCTCAGCAGCTGATTGTAATTCAAATGGCACCAAACATTTCTTTATTGACAACGCACGAAATTAAGAAGCGGGATTTGTTTTGGAGGGTGGAGTATCCTTTATTTAGTTTCTGTCGGATGGCTAAATGGATTCCTGCAGACAGTGGTCCTGGAGCCATTAGCAGCACGGCTGGCCGTTCTTATAAGTTGGCTGCCGTGGTATTCTTGCTTCTCAGATGTTTTATATGTAGCAAGGAAAGTCTTCCTGAAGAGGCTTAAGCTGTAAGCGGAGAGAACGACCACTCCCTCCCTCCCTCCATCAGCCTGCCAGCCCACTCGCCCACCCAACCAATGATTGATTGATTGATTGATCGATCGATCGATCAGTCAGTCAATCAATCAGTCTATCTATCTGTCTGTCTGTCTTAGAGATCAGTACTCAGAATAAAGCAAGACTGTTAGTGTTCTGATACTTGTGGTTCAGAAAGACACGTCACAGAAGGAGAAGCAGATGGGGAGGGAAAAGGAAAACAGCGTCCAGTTATTTGTTGCTAGGGTTCCCTGTTCTCCTCCTTGTCCCAACCCAGGGTAGCAAATATTCCTGCGATTCAGAGGCAGCAACTGAGGAGCAGGCAGCTGTTTCCTGAACGTGGGCTTTGCCAGCTTTGTGCAAGGGATTAGGAAAGCGTTTGGCGAAATATTCCCACCCTGGATAGAGGGTGGCTTGGAGAGAGGGCAGTGCCCTGTTTCCATTACGTCTAGTGTCTACTAATTAGACCTGAGCACAGAGGTTGAATTTCCGGTGATTGTGGATTATGCACACCTACAGTGGACACCTGATGCTGGAAAGTGTGGCTTCCGCGATGGTAGGGCGATGAACCCGCTCCGGGTTTTTATCTGAATTTTATGGGAGCTTCTCCGAGTTGCTGGACCACATTTTGGTGTTCACTTGAAGTAGTCACTTGAAGTTTAGGCTAAAACCCACAGTCGGTGCCCCACCTCCCCTGGCATCAGACCCAACATCCTCCTTTACAAACAGGCGCAAACTTCTGTGGTTGCCTTCTACGGTTTCATGCCATTAGGTTGATCAGGTTCAGTATCACCAATGCCAGGTCCCTTGCGCGGCAGAGGCGGGCCCAGTTCTCACCCCCAGCGCCGGCTGCCGGAAGCGCCAGAACTGTAAAGGCTCAAAATTTAGAAAGCATCAAAACTAGAAGGGAACAGATACCCAATTCTCTTTTTTGGGTGGGCGGGCAGGCTCGAAGGGACCCTGTAATCTTCCCAGCCAAATATTCTCAGAAGGCACAAGTGGGAACCTCCATTTTATGGTAAAAAGGAGGTCTGAGGTTTTCATTTGAGAAAATTTGTGATTATTAAAATAAACCAAATAATTGCTTCTATTTTCCTGCACTTGTGCAGACTTTAGCCGACTGTAATCTTGTTTTCTTACAAATGCTGTTCTTCTTTTCTTTTCTTTTCACCCTCCGGGTAAAAGCAGACAAGCAGAAATAGAAATTGCAAATATACCGTTAGATCATCTGAGCCCGCTCGAGCGAGGCGGTTCAAGCGACGACCGTGGGGATAAAGATGAGAAAGGTCTTGAGCGACTCGTTATTCAGCAGAGGCCGGAATCCAGGAAGCCGGCCCAAGTACGCAAATCCCCCCAGCCTGGAGCCACGTCCCAGCCCGCTTCGACGGAAAAGGACGCGCTTGACGCCAAGCCAGCACCGCCGATCGGCGTTGACGTGGAACCGTCAGAAGCGGAAGCAACGGAGACAGCTAGACAAACAGTGACTTCCGAAGGGTTGCTGGTGAGGCAGCAACATGAAGGCAGTACGGCGGCCTCGGGAGACAGAGGGAAGTCTTCCAGATTCGACGAGGACCGCTGGCAGAGGGAAGCCGACACGAAGAGCAAAGAGCAGGAGACCCCCACGCGGACCCAGAAGGCCAACAAAGTGAGTTCTCGAGGTACCCCTTGGGATCGTGAAAGTCAAGATCCTTTTTATGTAGCTCTGAAGCACCACCCGAAGAGTTGGGCATGAGCCGTTTTACAACATATTCCGTCACAGTCTGAATATTTAGGCTGTATCCCTACAGGGGTTTCTCACTGAAGGCTTTTGGGGTCGGGCGATGGGTTCTGGGCATGGCCACCCCGGTGGGAGATTCTTGCGTTCATAGACCCTTCACTCCTGATGGGGATTCATACATTTACAGTAGCAGGATAGGGAGAGAAGCCAGCTTGACGTTGTATCACCATTTTCGCCATTATGGCTAATAAGCCATTGATCGGCTATGTTCCGTGAATGTGCTTAATTTAAGAGCGAGGAATAAGATGTTATGGTCCGGCTATCACAACACTCAGGAACAATTCCTAAGGTAACGACGCATTGTGCGGAGAAATACCTCCTTTTCTTTTTCGTGCATGGATTTGCAGGATTCTTGGAAGGATGCAATTAGATAAGAATTACTTTTTAAAACCTATAGAAATCTGATTTGGTCTATCTACCGTTCAGAGCCTCAGGATAACAATGGAGGTGATTGCTAACCACAATGGGAGGAGATGCCTCTTGGCATGGTTTGAGGTTTCTCTCTTCTTTTTCCTCCCCCCAATCTTTCACACCTCCCTCGGCAAAGAGGGCTGAATTCCATTATTGGTGGGCCCTTTTTCGACATGGAAAAGGTAGATGCGGCCAAAGTTTTCTCCAATGCTGACTTTTTGTTCCCTTATTTTACTTGATGCCATTGTCCTGATGGCAGTTCTTCTCACGGTGGGCATGATCTAGCCGTGAAGCTACTGTGAAAATATTGTGGCCCCACGGGCCGGGTCAGATTTGGCTCCATGGTAAAGGTAAAGGTTCCCCTTGACAATTTTTGTCCAGTCGTGTTCGACTCTAGGGGGCGGTGCTCATCCCCGTTTCCAAGCCATAGAGCCAGCGTTTTGTCCGAAGACAATCTTCCGTGGTCACATGGCCAGCGCGACTTAGACACAGAACGCTGTTACCTTCCCACCACAGTGGTCCCTATTTATCTACAGTACTTGCATTTGCATGCTTTCGAACCGCTAGGTTGGCAGGAGCTGGGACAAGCGACGGGCGCTCACTCCGTCGCCTGGATTCGATCTTACGACTGCTGGTCTTCTGACCCTGCAGCACAGGCTTTTGTGGTTTAGCCTGCAGCGCCACCACGTCCCTCTCGGCTCCATGAACTCACCCTAAAGCCAAATTAGAAAGAGGATAATATCTCCCTGCCCTTACTCCGAATGGACAAAATGTCTTCATCTTGTTTCACATTGCACAGCACCTCGTTGTTACAGCCTCGTGGGGAGACTCAGAGCTCTTTCAGAGTGGAAATATTTCCCCCTCTGTAAATACTTAGCCCCTTTATTTCTCCTTCCAAAATGTTTGCAACTGAATTTCAGTCTATAACTTATCTACCGAAGCTTTCTGGTGCCCTTCTGATGAACTTAACACATGTTTTATTCTGTGTTATTCAGAGCGATCTTTGTTACGCCACCAAGAAATCCCGTCTGCCTGTTTTGCTCAAACCCTCAAGATCCTTAGGAAGTGTCTCCTCAAGTGCCTCCTCCCAGAAGCCGGACATGCACCTCCTGCATCGCATGTTCAACCTGGACGAAGGTCTGAAGGGAAGATACATGGAGGCCCAGCCGCTGAAGGATGAATGTCCATCCAACGGGACTGAAAAGGGCACCTCTGAGCAGGAAGGGATATTAGCTGGAGGTAAGCAAGCAGTCACCATTGTCAACAAGGGGATATCTGTATTTACTGTAGGACCCACATATCTGTGGGGGATTGGTTCCAAGCCCCACCCCCATGGGTGCTGAAAACCGCTGATAATAGCTAATGCTATATTTCTATATAGCTGAGTAAAAGAGAAAAATCCAGAAAAAAAGTATGTTCACATGTATTAGCAGAACTGGACACTAGGGGGAGCCAGAGATCACAGTTCAACAACAAGAATACATAGTATGGTCTCTGGCTCCCTTTAGTGGCCAGTTCTGGTAAATACATCATGGAAATATATATATTTAGTTTATTTGCATGGTGGAAAGCCAGGGCAGGGTCACTGGGTACAGAGCAGGTGCCGCAGGGGCTGAATTACAT
This sequence comes from Pogona vitticeps, assembly GCF_051106095.1. Taxonomy (NCBI): domain Eukaryota; kingdom Metazoa; phylum Chordata; class Lepidosauria; order Squamata; family Agamidae; genus Pogona; species Pogona vitticeps. Next base: position 8,299,546 of record NC_135800.1, read on the forward strand.
CCATAGGGTCCCTTCCACCCATGAAGTTCTAAGGTGATGGTGGTGGTGGTGATGATGATAAATGTGTGTGTTGAGTGAGTGTTTTTGACTTCTCGACATATCAACAAGGAGTGGCATGTTCTTGTTTTTCTCTTCAACATCCAACATGACACCAGAGAGAGGATCTGTAGTTTGGCTTCAGGGAATCAAGCAACGGTCCAAGGAATCGCTGCGGTGTGGGGCCGTCTTAAAAAAGAATCGATCCATCACCCCCACCTCCAGCACAGCACCGAATGTGCTCTTGTGCACCACTGACGCTTTTCTTCCAGCCGAGCGCACTATTAAATCCATTTCCCTGTCCACAGTGTTAAAATGATCTACTTTCCCTGTCTCCGAGCAAACAAGTGTCTTCATAAAATTTTTTAGTGTTCCGCAACTGTCTTATTTATTAGACTTATTCTCTTATGTGCCACTTTAGCTGCCGAGGAAAAGCACATTGGGAAACCCGAGATAATGTGCATAATAAATAAAGAGGCGGGCTTTAACATTTTATCTCCAGTGGAGCGCACAAACGCTCGTGTGTTGCGTGCCTCTGTGGTGCAATGGAATCGGGAAGTTGGGCTGGTTCCCTCGGGTTATGTAGTCCTTCCCTCTTACCAAGGGGGGGGTGTACAGTTAAGCCTCTCTGGCAGTCCCTCCTGCCTCTTAAGTCACTCCATTCCCCACAGTCAGATCCTTGTTATTCATCCTAGGATCATGGAGTTGGAAAGGGCTTATAAGGCCGTCGGGTCCAACCCCTTGCCCCCAAGGGAGGAATCCAGATCATAGCAGATCTGAGAGAGGGCGATCCAGTTTTCTCTTGAAGCGTTGGAGCTCTCAAACCCCCTCCCCACCCCGGTCATGGGTCCCATTGTCATACTGCTATAACAGGAAGTTTTTTTCCTGATATTCAGCCAAAATCTGGCTTCCTTTAACTTGAGCCCATGGTTGCGTGTCCTGCCCTCTGGGAGGATGGAGGACAGATCCTGCCCCTCCTCTGGATGACGGCCTTTCAAGTCTTTGAAAAGTGCTCTCCTCTCTCTGTCCTCTTTTCTCAAGGCTAAGCAGAGAACCTTCCTGCTTTGAATCGCAGCAGAAAGGCTCCCTGTAAATGGAGAACTATTGAGATCGAAGCAAAGGAGAACCAAAGGGTTCTGCAGAGGAGGAACTACAGGGTCTCGGATTTGACAAACCGAACCAAAAAGGGAGGCTCAAGCTCTGGAGAGCTGCTGTATCAGGCCTCCAGCACCAGGAGCAGTCTATCTCTCAACCCCAGCAGATTTTGTACTTTTGCCTTCCCGCCATCCTTCTTGGATTCCTGGTGGAACATCCGGTTGGCCCCCTGAAGAAACTAGGGTGGACATCCATGGCCCTCTAGATGTTCTTGGCCGACAGCTCCCAACACTGCAGCCAGGGGTGAGGGCTTATGGCAGCTTTGGTCCAAAGCTACCTGGAGGACTAGCATCACCCAACCCTGCTGGACTCAACAGGCCTCTCGCCTAACCCAACAAGGTTCTCCTTCAGTAGATGGTAACCGCAAACCAAGTTCTCTGTGTCCTGTGTGCATTCTTACATTGGTAGCAGCTCCGAATACATCATCACCTGGAACACACCCTGTTGGATCTGATTTGGACCGCTAAGCGGGGATGGGCCTGGTTAAGCCTTGGAAGGGAGGCCACCTCTTATCTTCTCTCAAATGTGTCGGCTTCTTGCCAGACCTTTTAGGCGAAAGTTCTTTCACCGCCTTTACCTTCACGTAGATGGAAAGGCCGGGCACTCCCTACCCACACAGTGGGAACGCGCGGATATTTTCTTTTTCATTTTTACAGCCACAGACTCTTCTTCCTCCTATCCTCCTCCACCAACTCAAGCTGGTTCTCATCCCAGCCCCCCATTTCTCAGCGCTTACTTATTTGGACCAAACTTCTCCCCTGTGGGCATCTGGCATTAGTTAAGAACTAATTACTTCACAGCCAGACGTCGTGGAAGCCCTCGGGCTTCTCCTCCTCCTCATCCCTAGGTTGGCCGCCACAGTTTGGGATCTTAGGGCACTTTGGGGTTTTTAAGAAGAATTCTACTCAGTAGGGCAGAAAATTTGTCCTCCGTCAGACAGAAAAAGTGTGTCATCCGCCGCAGGGAAAAGCATACAAGACTCCTACCTGTAGCATTTCTCCGTTTCTAATCGAGGAGAGCCTCTTGGCTGAAAGCCGTTCTCTGGGAGCAATTCTGAAACCCTCGTTGTGTACAAAAAGGTGGCAGGTAAAAAAATATGAATGCTGTCCCCCTTTTCTGTTTTGGCTGAAACTTCAAACCTCAGTGGATCTCAAAACCCTGGTTGGCAAAACTAGATTCAGGCCACCTTGGGCTTCGAAGGCCAGACAAAGTATGGAAGAAACGGCAAGCCATCCCGTCTGGTTGCCATTCTCCTTCAGGACCAGCCAACAAGGGAGAGGGAGAGAGAGAGCACTTTATTGATTTTTGGGCACACAGATGGCCTTCCCAGGACCCCTCTTGAAAGGGTAATCATCCTTAGGGATGATCGAGTCCGACCCCTCTCAAGGAGGCCCAGTGGGGAATTGAATTCCCAACCTCTGGAGACCTCAACTACCGAGCTATCCAGCAGTTCAATAATCATCTGAGAATTGCAGAGCTGGAAGGGACCCTAAGGGATCATCAAGTCCATCCCCCCATCAGGGAGGCCCGGGTGGTGGTTTCAAACTCCCAACCTCGTGCTCTGCAGCCCGTTCACCAAACCCACTGAGCAATCCAGCAGTGTTTACTAGATGTGCAGATATGCATTTCAGGCCTTTGCTTGCCCTTTCTGAAGACCAGTGTGCTTTTCTACGTTGCTAAAATAATTCCTTTAGAAACCTCGGAAGCTGCTTTACGTTCAGTTGGGCCCTTGATCTGCTTTAGCTCACCACTAAGTATCAGCCGGGACTCCTTCCTCGCCCTCTCTGAAGAGTCTTCTCTTCCCTGGTGGCCTCCCATCCAGAACTCACTGGGCCTGACTCTGCTTAACTGTTGACATCAGACCAGATCCAGCACACGCAACATGATCGAGGGGATCGCGTTTTCAAAATGCATGTTTTGTTTTTCCCGTCAACGGAAATTTGCCTGCTCTTGACAACCCTTCCTGGTGTTTCTTTAGTGGAATCCTTGATCAAACTGGATGACACCGAAGCAGATGTTAGCTTGTCCAGCGTGGGAAGCCAAGACGCCGCATCGGGCAAGGATGGAAGCACCAGCCAAGGTATCGGAGGAGTGCCCGGCAGTTTGCTCTGTGTGTGTGCGGGAGAGGAGCCGCGTCGGCAGAAGCAGCTCAACATTTTGTCAGTTGTGCATTATATCTCAAACAGTTGTTTTGCCGGAGTTAATGGTCTCGTTTTACCCCTGTGGCTTTTAAATATTGCCGACTTTAATTAGCCCAGATGAGCGGCCGCGGAGAATTCTGTTGTCATCTTTTCAGAGTGACACTTTTGGGAAGGGTCGTCCGGATTTATGACAACGCGTTCGGAAGTTAATAACAGGATGATGATTCGCAGGGCTGAGATCGTTGTCCTTTTCGGACCTGCATTTTTGGTTTTCCTGAACTGGTGGGGTTGGTGGGACAGTTTTCTGCTCCAACAAGATGGGTTTGTCTCGTGGACTGCCTGTAATGGAAAAGGATGGAAAAAATGGAATATCTAAAAGGCTCTTTTCAGTTTTGAAACACTGGGGGCGGTTATGATCACATTATAGCACCATAAATTCATTTCCGTTACTAGAGACTAGACTTCCCTTTTTTTTCTGGCTAGTAAAACTAATTTTGGTTGGGAGAGGCGATGGGGGCCGGGGTCCATATATAGTCATCTTCTTTCCACCTTTCCCCCAGTTGATCCATCGCTCAAACTGCAAGGCTCCGAAGCAGACACCAGTTTCTCCAGCAACAGAAGCAAAGCTGACCCCAGTAGCAAGGACCAAAGCACGGGCCAAGGTATCAGGGAGATGCTCAGCAGCACGTCAGATGGAGGGAGCACCTGGGTCTGCAGAATGAGGCCGCTTTGTTACTTGTATATCTTAATTGTGGCAAATGGCTCCTGTGCTGGAGTTAATCCCCCCTTTTTTACCGCTGTTGGTGGCTTTTAAATACTGCTTATTTAATTAGCTCAAACCGGCAGTCTCCAGAGCTCTAGCTACAGCTTGTTAAGATTTTTACTTCTTTTAAAGGGTCGCTGCTATTTATGACAACGGGTTCCCATATAATCAGGAGAAGTGTGCCCCCCCCTCCCTCTGAGCCACAGAAATTCGGTTGTCCGGCTTCTGTGTTTTAAAAGGCGTTGGCAAATGTATTTTGATTTCTGAAGCTTTCCGACCCGTGGCTTTCTTTCGCCCCAACCCCAGTCCGCTTTTCCGAAAATGTAGCTGAATTGTTTATTGCAGATGATAAATAAGCCGAACACCACGAGCCTTACGGCAGAGCCGTGCTGGGAGAACAAAGAGGCCTTCAAAAATTACAGGCTGTGCCTTTCGGGTGGAGATCCCGTGCGATTTCTCGCTTGGCGTTGCGTAAGCTAGAGATCTTGCCGGAATGAACAGGCCTTACGCTTGTACCGTGGGGTGCCGAATCCCTCCGTGCCCTCCCTTGGAAACGGTCAGACGGCCTGCCCAGCGAAGCATCCCAGAAGCAGAAGGAACAAACGGAGGTTTGCCCAGCACCCCTTAGTAAGGATTTTGACCCTCTCTACATGGCTTGATCGCCTCCTTGTGAGTTCCCCAGACTGGTGGTTCCCAATGTTGGATCACTCAGGTGTTCTTGGACTACAACTCCCAGAACCCCCGGCCAGCACAGTGGGTGGTGATGACTTCTGGGAGTTTTAGTCCAAGAAGACCCAGGTCACCCAAGTTTGGGAACCTCCCTAGATCCTTGATTGCAGAAGGTGGGGAGTTTCTGTCTGTAATCACTAACTTTCAGGAGAACCTTTTCATCTAGAATTGAAGGAGTGGTGGATTTGGGAGGACCCCAAGGTTAATCTAGTCCAGCGTTTCTCAACCTTAGGTCCCCGGGCACAGGTAGTTGGGAAGATTTTTGGGCGTTTTAGCCCAGGATCACCTGGGGACCCAAAGTAGGGGCCCGCCCAACTAGTGCTAAGGCAAGAAGGGACAGCTAAGGCCTCTTTGACAGTGGACACCCAACCTCTGTTTTAAACACCTCCAAAGAGGGTGAGGTCACCAACTTCCAGGGCCGTCTGTCCTCCTCTCAACCCCTCAGACCGCCAGGAAGCTGTTCCTAAGGTTTAGTCTTCATCTCTTTGTTCTTGTACATTTGCAGAAATCGAAACCGACAAGCCCGAGTCAAATCTACCGAGTCCGGATCCCGCCCCGGCTGTCCCCACGAAGCTGGATGCGGACACAATGACCACTGCTAGCCTTCTGTCTCTCCAGCCGAGCGTCGCGGGCGTTGAGGCGTTCGACTGCGAAGCCACCGATGACATCAAGGAATTGAAGCAGAGAGTTCAGGATCTGAAGTCCGAGCTGGCCAAGTACCGCACGCTGGCAGCCAATTTTGTCGGGCCTAACAAAGAACTGCCTTCTGGGGATGCCCTCGAAGTGGTCCAGGACGGAGGAGAACGCCTTCCGGACAATGGCACGCCCCTGGTGCCGGACAGCGGCAAGCCTGAGTCTCGGACCTCCGGCGCCCCCCAGCAAGCGGCCGGTCCGATGCCGGTCGAGGATCTTGCCTCCCGCTTGTCTGAGCCGCATCACGAAGCCTTGGTGGAAAAGCTCCAGGAGCTGTTGTCGGAAAACGAGGTGGAGCTAGAAAAAGAGCAGATTGCAAACATGCACCTCCTGGACAAGGTGTGCCGTCTGCAGAGAAGGCTGAAGGGGGTCCTGCTGGAGGGGTGAGTAGCGACGAGGCAGACGTTCGGGGAAGGGGTTTGGAAGGAAGGGCCCTGGAGGCGGCACCAAGAGAGGATCAGGAGATTCTCCCTTTGGCCTTCGGGGTCCAGAGGGCCTCCCTCGATCCCTCCTTACCGTGCAGGCTGGAGTGGACAGAATGATGGACTCGGACTCTGGAGACGAGGGTTCGAGTACCCACTCAGCCCTGGAAATTCACAGGAGGTGGTGTGGCCCTGGTGGAATCTCCTTTACCTTGAAAGTCAGTTCCAACTGGACAGCACAGATCCACCCCACCTTAGAGGCTGGCCTGTTTTACATGGGACTGGCGACCACGACCTTGGTCAGATCTTGGGTCGCCCGTGCACCTGGAGCTTAAAAGAAATATAAATTTCTTTTATAATTTATATATAAATATAGTTCTTCACTGTAAACACATCTGAATCCAAGTGAGCTCCGAGGGGGTCGCAGAAGGGGCTGCAAGACCTCTTTGCTGCTGTTTGGGCTTGAACAAGAAATCTAGCCTGAGGTATCGCTCGTTAACTTGGTTAAAAACGAGTCGCACCTTGTTTGGACGATTGGCCTTTGTTTTCCAGGCCCGACTCCCCCGTCGGATCGCCGGCGCCGGAGGACCAGTGCCAGAAGATCCGAGAGAGCCACACCCTCTGCGTGGCTTACCGCCAGCACCTGACCAACCTGATCCGAGCGTTTGAGGAGCTCCTGCAGGCGAGCGAAGTGGATTATTACGTTGCCGAGGGCTTCCGGGAGCAGCTCAACCGAAGCGCCCGGCTGTTCGAACACTTGGAAGAGCAGTGTCTGTATGGTGGGTGGCCACATCTTCTCCTTAATCAACCATGAATCTTAGCTCTAAAGGCCTGTGTCTGGTCTAGCCTTTTTGAGGTTTGTTCTTGCTCCACTCTGCAAGGCGGAGTAACTTTGGACTGCTCCGAAAGGTAATTGACTCGTTTAGATTCCTGGGAGAGTTTGTTAGCTTATAGGAGACAACAAGCAAGGGATATGAGTCACGCACCCATCTGTATTCAGATAACATGCGACTCCTCTCTTGTTTTCATGTCCTGGTCCAGTTCAGGACTGGGTGAGGCCAAACAAATAGCAGCTTAATCTAGACATCTGCCGTTTTCGTAATTAAAAATATTAGTCACTCGCTTTTCCGCCCACCTTCAAAGCGATGCACCATGCATATTAAAAATCAGTTACAACACATTTTAGACATTATTTAAAAGCTTATTAAAATGTCCCTTAACAGCAGTTTGGAAACATTCGTTAAAAGCTGACTTTAAAGAAAAAATTGCAGTTTGTCCTGCCTACTCAGAAGCTCAGGGAATGGAGCCGAGCTGACTTCCCCTGGCGGGGAGTTCCACAGGTGAGGTGCAGCGACAGAGAAGGCCCCGTCTTGTGGTCCCGCCAACTAAACCTCTCTGGGTGTCACGGTGCACAACGTGGTATCCGTTGAACATCTCTCAGGTCCGGGGCGGCCACCTGGTGGGTGGTGATGCCGTCGGTTCTGGGTTCGGATGATCTGGAATTAATTGTCCAGCCCGTTAAACCTCCCTGTAAATATATGAAGAAATCTAGGAGCAGAATCTCTGCTTCGTGGCAGCTGGTGCCAGCAGGAAGCGGTGCTGAGGCTTTGCCGCATCCGGCCACCAGAACCGTAACTTTGTGGGTTTACAGAACACTTCGAGATCCGATGCCCTTCTGACTGCAGGTAGCAAGAGGTTTCAATCCGAGCCGCAGCCTTTACGCCTTGCGTGCCTCTCCAGCAGCCTCCCAAGACTGAGTGTATTCAATTATCATATATCAGATTCTTTGCATTGGAAATAAGGTTCTCCAGCGAATAAACATTAAAACGTCTTTCCGTTCGAATCAGCAGATGGTATCATATATACTAATGAAGCTGCTGACAACGGAGACAACCCAATATATCTCGGCGCAACAGGGTTGCGCTGAATCACAAGTTTAAAAATAAAACGGAAGGTTGGGGTAGAATATTCAAGCGTGGCGGGAACCAGACCGTATAGAGTCAACTGCAAGCAGAAGGGACTGGGGGCCCTTCCAGGTACAGCTTAGGGGTCATGGTATGGAGCCAGAAGTTGGGGGTTCGATTCTCCACTGGGCCTCTTTGAGAAGGGCCAGACACGGTGATCCATAGGGTCTCTTTCCAGCTCTGCAGTTCCAAGATGATGATGATTAAATTATTGGTGGATTGCAAATTCCATTGCTCCGAATCCCCAGCATGCAGGTTAGGACTGATGGGAGATGTGTTCCAACCAAACTCAGTGTTCCGCCTTGTAGGGCTGTGTTTGGACCCCAGAGTTCTCCTCCATTTGGGAAAGTGGCTTGTTAATTTGAACAAAGCAGCTGGGAAAACCGGCGCCCTCTTGAGCTGGCTTCGCAAACCATGTGTCTCAATCCCCCTTTGCAGGAGGACACGTAGAGGACGAGGCGGCTCAGCTCGGGGGCCTGACCCGAAGGTACGTCCGGCGTGCGCGTTTGCTCCCCTCGCTCGCTGAATTGGTGGCAGCTTGAGATGAACTTCCAGCACTTGCACATTTTAAAATGACCTTCAGATTGGGGTTGGAAGGCCCACCTGGCCACGATCCGTGGTTTCCCTAAACGTTTAGTTGCCTTTCTTCCCCTGGGAGAGAGTTAAGAAATTCATACTTCGCAAAACTCTTTAAGGCGAGCGAGCGAGAAGGCCATGATTTTTCCAGCTTAAAGAATCAATGCAAACACTGAGTGAATATATTTGTCTTTCAGTTTCCCCCCCCCGCCCCCTTTAATGGGATACGTAGCAGCAGTTCCAGCCTCCCCAGGGCGGGGGTGAGGGCAGGAGATCCATTTTGTTAGGGAGCGGGATCTTGCCCTGGGACCCCCCTCTGTCTCCCAGAGCTGGTTTAGCAGCCGTCTGTCCCTCTCGCAACCTCATCCCGTTGGTTTTTATTATCGGTGGTTTATGTCGAGGGTGGGTTATTCTTTCTATTCTGTTTCCTGCTTTTAGCTGCCCAGAGTAGAGCAGAGCTGCTCTGGGCAGCTAATATAATCAATCAATTAATTAAATAAATAAAATGTCCTCGGGTGATAAAGCTGGATTGCGGCCAGAGTGGTGATTCGCCTTGTAAACAAGTCACAGCCTCTGCTTCTCTGCACCGTTCATAGATTCGTGGAAGGACGGAGCGGGAAGGGGCCTTGAAGGACATCTAGTCTAACCCCACCCCACCCAAGGCAGGAATCCAAATCAAAGCAGATCGGATGGGGGGGGGTACAGTTTTCTGTTAGGCACTCCAAAATACCAATTTTTCCAAAGTTGGAAGTCGTTACTATTTGAAGGGGTCTTTTGGACAGTCCATGTGGTCCCTGAAGAGTCGTCCTGGCAAGAAATTGTCCTTAAGCGAACCCTTTCTCTCCCCCCCCCCCAAAAAAAACAGTGCCTTCCAGACTGTAACTGGGGCCTTCACGATATCCACCCATCTCTTTTGCTTCTCTAGCTTGTCTTACTCGGAGATCTCCCAAAAATCATCCTCTTTGGAACCGCCCGGGCAGGACAAAGTCGCGGCTCGAGGCGGAAACGAAACGCTGCCCGTCACACCGTCCAAGCTTCCCCCAGGTAAATGGCTTACCTGTTAGGGATTTCTGGCTCCAGCTGGGGCTGGACTAGATGACTCTGAGGGGCCCCCAGCTCTGCCCTTCCGCTGCAAAAGGCACTCGAGGTGCAGAGCCAGCGGAACACGACTGATGGCCTTTGCTGGAGGTGGGGGAAAGGGTATTGCACGAGGACCTGAACCCAGAGCTCATGGGGCATGGATCTCCCCCTCGTTGGAAATGTTTCTCTGTCCCCTCTATTGATTTCATCCTGATCCTGTTTAATTATTCTGATGTTTTTAACTGTTCATAGTTTTTAAATAGGGTTTGTGGTCACCCTGCTAATAGAGAAGATTTACTTATGTCTTAATAATTTTAGAATTTGGAAGCATCATGGAGTCCAGTCCCTGTCAAGGAGGCACCACGAGGAATTGAACTCCCAACCTCTCTGTAGCCAGAGATCTAAACCACTGAGCTATCCAGCAATTTTTATTTAACTAACTGAATTAATTAATTGTATGGCTTTTGCCGTGCTGGTGGAGAGCAGACAGTGTTCTCTATGTGGGTAACTCCTCACCCCCAGCAAGCATCCCATGCTGACCTTAGACTCAGAAAGATCGAGCACCTTTGCTACATATGGGCAATGCGCTCGCGTGTTCCTTCCACGATTTCATCCTTTCTAGTTGTCTTTTCTGTCTGGGTTTGTTTTTCCTTTCTATATATATTTTCCCCCTTCACAGCGCGAGGAGGAAGGGAAAAACACTCCTAAGGTTTGACAGATGATGATTAAATTATGTGGTTTGCCGCTTTTCTAAAAGCCAGGGTAGTGTTTCCTCAGGATGAGAACATGCTACATAATTGATAGGAGGAGTGTGGGTTGACCTGGAAATGTACACCTGGCGGAATCAATGTTTGCTACGCAGGTTCTACTAGGAGCTTGAGTTGAAAGCCGACGGCGCTGGAGAAACGCGCCAATAAAATAAAGGAGCCCGGCGGTTGCTCTTTTTATTTTTTTCCCTATTCTTTTTTTTCCTTAATTGGCTGAAATGGGTAAAGAATAGAACGCCTTTCCGATCACTGTGGGAATGTACAGCCAGTGGAGGGAGACGGGTCTCTCTACGAAGGAAGGCCTTAGAGGTACTCAGTTGGAGCGAGACGGAGGTGGCATAAAGTTCTTTATTTATTTGTACATCAAGGGGGAGGGGGGGAGGAAAAACCGGCATCCGTGGTGCCGAGCACGCCCGGCTTTGCAGAGCGGAATCGGGGCATCTGTGGTCCAGCAAAGCTGCATTTGAGAGCCTTTCTTGGTAATTCTGGGGCTCACCCGTTGTAATCTTTCTCAGGGATCTTTGGGCATAGAGCGGGATCAAGTGGCCTTCGCTCAGTGGTACTGCAACTTTGCAACCGTCTTTTCTAGATATGAGTGCAGCTGTTATCATCTCAAGTTGCCAGGCTCAGCGGCTCTCGAATAAGCAGCAAAGAGGAAGCAGAGGGGGACCCAGCCCCATAGTTTCCATGTCTCTCTTTAGCTGCCTTTTTTAGAAGACGGTAGAGGGTTTAATTTGCCTACAGTTAAAAGAATCCGGGGTGATCACTGTTGATGCTCCGAAGGGCCTCTGCGTTGCTCTCTACCTGCCCCTTTTAAGCGGCAGGGGCTAAATCTATTTCCGCTGTAGCCGTGTTTGACTTGTAAGGAGTTGTATTTCACTCACATACAAATACACACACCCCACACTTTTGTTCCGGACTGACCCGGTCCCTTCCCTGACCTTTCCGTCTAGAGCTCTTAATGGAGCATCTCCACGAGATTCGGATGCTGAGGCACCAGCTGGAGGAGTCGATCAAAACCAACGACCGTTTGAGGAAGCAGCTGGAGCAGCAGGTGACGGACTTTGCACGGGACCAAGGTAAAATAAGAATAAGGATAAAAAAAGGCTGCTAGTAACTGTTGACTTGCCAAGTTGGGTCAAAGGAGGAGGGACCCGAGTGAGGAAGAACCACCCGCTTAAGGGGAGAGGGCGATCGGTCCCTGACAGGCGTTCTCAGCGTTGGGGCCGAGGTACTTGCGGATCAGATCCAGTGCTTGAACGCCTGGGATGAAAGATGGAGGTGGGGGAGAGAATAAACCTTCTTTTGTTTTTGGCACTATTTAAAAATCCTTCCGCTCTTCTGGAATTGGCAGCCCTTTCGCATCATCTGGCCATCCATTTTGCCGCCGAAAAACGGGCGCGCTCTGGAAACGCGGCAGCTTCCCCTCGGGAGCGATTTACGCTGATGGAAAAGCCTACCTCAACGCCTCTGACTTGGCGCGCGGAGTATTATTTACGCGCAGCTGGAAAGATGTCCCGGGCTGGCGAAATGACCACACCTGAAACCGTTCCAGCACTTTTATGGCCTCGTAAAGAGGCGAGGGAAAAAAAGGACATCTGTAAATGCAGGAGGCGTCGGTCCTCGCAACGCCTTCCCCATCCGTCTTCCTGGGTTCCTTTTGCACATGTTGTGCTACAGCGAGCGGGGTGGGCAGGGGGGGGGGGAGAGAAACTGGAAGGCAGTAAGTGGCAAAATGGGGGCCTGTGGAGACCTCCTTGTTTTTCTAATATTCCAAAGAAGATGGCAAGAACTGGGTGCCCAGATCTTTTATGGTTTTTCAAGCTTGAATGAGATATAGCTTGGGAGCCCGGCGTGGAAGGGCCGGGTGCATCTCCTCTCCTCCACACTGGGATTCGGTTGAGTTTTTTTCCTTTGGGGCGAATTGCAGCCTTGGTGGAAGATGGACCAAATTTGGGGAAAGAGTGCGGGAGAAAGGGGCTTGGAAGGCTGGGAGCGACCTGAATATTATAATCATGCCTTCAAGCCAGTTCTGACTTATGATGACCCTTTTTGGGGTTTTCTGGGTAGAGAGTAACTCAGAAGTGGTTCGTCATTCCCTTCTTCCAGGGGTAGCCCTGGGACGATGCAGCTGGCCCAAGGCTACCCAGGCTGGCTCTACTCTGTAGGAGGCCCCGTGGGGGAATCGAGCTCCCAACCTCTGGCTCTGCAGCCAGAGGCCCCCACCACTGAACTATCCAGTCCTCCGAAAAAGGTGGAACATCTTGACCATTGGTTATTCGTCCATCTCGAGAATTGGACTCCTTTGTCTGAATCGTAGAAGGTGGACCCATGCGCTTTTCTTGGAGGAATAAGAGCGTATTTTGCAATGTGTTTTTTAAAAAAAAGGGGGGGGGAATTCCGTGCTCTAGGAGCAGAGATTCACTTTTTAAAAGAGGCTGCAAGTCCTGTCTCCCCTTGTCGGGGTACAACAGCAGCACCCCTTTTCAGAACTGGGCGTAGACATCCATGTCTTATTTCCTTTAAAAATATGTATTCTTAAATTCTAATTTTGTCTGGCGCTGGGAGGCACAGGTGACGGCTGGGGACTAGAAAAGTCTGGTGTATAGTCTTAATTTCCCGAGTGGCCCCAGCCTCACAGGATCCTAGGATCCTGGAGCTGGAATGGAGCCTATAAGGCTGTCGAGTCCAGTCCCATGCTCATGTCAAAAGTGGGCTCGCTCTTGAGGGCGGGTGGATCTCTTAGACGAGGCAGGAGTAAACCTCAGACGTTCTGGAATTCACTGCTAGACGCACGCCCTGAGATGGCCAGGGAGAAGGGAGGACAGGAAGTGGTAGCCAGAGGGCTTAAGCTGGCAAGCCGATTGCCCAAATAGATACAATTCCACCAAGCATCCAACAATCACCCTTTTTTTCAAAGGTGGTAATTCACTGGGGCATTGCAGATGGCTACGGATCTGTCTTCGTGCAACCCCCGGCAGGATTCCCAAGAAAGAGTGGCATCATCTGCAAGGTCCCCCGCCCCCCCATTATCTTCTGCAGATAATTTGCAATGTTGCCGATACTAGCTCGGCATCGTAAGCTTCATTGGGATGGCTTGCTCCGAGTCCACCTGAATTACTCCAGAGTGATGATAACCTTCAGAATACATTGGGGATAAATAGCTTTTGCACCGTGTCTCTCTCCCGCCTCCCCCTCCCCTCTCCCGAATTGCATTGTTTAAATTGTTCTTGTCTGGAAAAGTTTAATCTTTACTGACCTAGAGATGGCTCATAAATCATTTTTATGTATATATTTGTAGGTTCTGCAAGCGCTTGTATCCACGGCTTGGAGCCACGTAACTCCCGGTCTTCTGAAATTCATTTCCTTAGAGACCAGAATCAGCTTCTGAATGTAATGCTGGCAAAAGGATCTCAGGGTAAAAGGAACCGGATGAAAGACAAGGGAAGAAGAAAAAAAATTGGAGTGGGAGAATTTCTTGCTTTTTTTTCTTCTTTCCCTTTTTAATTTGAAGGCAGAAACCAGTAGAGTCGTATTTTTCCTCCATGCTTAACGTGATGCGTGAGAGCGGGTATTTGTACATATCCAGCTGTTTTAATGTTTCTGCTGCTTTCAGCAGAATAATCAAACTCCCAAGTTCTCATTGTTTAATGGCATAATTTGTCTTTCATTTCCTGGCAGCCAAAGGGAGAGAGAGATTTAATAGGGAGAGGGGCATTTGAGCCATTTGTAGGGGGTAGAGGGTGGGGGGAGAGGTCAGTAGCAGGAAAGAGGCCGTTCCTCAGCCCTGTGGAGATGCAGTCGAGATGGGGGCAGTATCCTCTCAAGGAGGAAAATGAGGCAGCCAGAAAGAGGAGTTTTCCTTTTGCTGCCTTGGAACAAGACTAAGAAGTCCTACTGCTCTCTTTTGGGCCCCTTTCACTGGGGAACCTACTGCAGCCCCCCCCCCCTTTTGATAGCATCTGATTTGCTGCATCTTGAGCAAATATCTCTTCCCCCCCCCCAACCCTTTTAAACCAGGGCTGACTTCCCAGATCGCATGGGACAAAATTTCCCGCTATTTGGGGCCCTTGGATATGGGGGGGGGGAAGGCTGATGGGAGCTGGAGTCTGGGAAGGGCTGTGGATTTTTAATTTTATTTAAAAGACAATGTCGAAAACTAAAAACGAGAAGTACGCAAATGCTAAAAAAGATCAAGAGGATTCCAGTCTTAAGAAGCAGGAAACAAAAGAAACACCAAAAACACATTCAAAGCAGGCACCACCATCCGTTTAAACCCCCAACTCAGACAGCCCGTCACCCAGGGAAAGCCTGTCTGAAGAGAAAGGTCATGGAGAGCCAAGAGTGGGCCAGTCTGGCCTCCAGTGGGAGGGAGTTCCAGTGGGAGGGAGTTCCAGAGTCTCTGGGAGCAGCCACAGAGAAAGGCCCTATCTCTCACGTCTCCACCAAATGCACCTGTGAAGGTGGTGGGAAGGAGAGGAAGGCCTCTCCTGAGGGTCTCAAGACCGGAGCCAGCTCATAATGGGAGATGTAGTCCTTGAGATAGCTTGGACCCAAGCCATTTAGGGCTTTATAGGTTCAAACCAGTTTCCCCAGCTTTGCTGTGGATGAACTAATAACTTTATATCCAGCTGATGTATGTCATCCTGCTTGGGTGGAACTCTTGCTGTGGGTTGTTGATCATGCCAGAATTCTACCTTTTTGATCTGTGATAAGAAAAAAAAAGCTTTTTTTTTTTTTAAAGCATTTGTTAGAATCATTTCTGGAAGCCTTGCTGAATTATATTCTCAGGACGACTTCCAGAAAGTCTAACACCATTAAAATGTAAATATCACAGAAAGAAAGAAAACACTGTTCCTTCTGAGAAACCGACAAGGGAGGGTATGTAATGGCTTTTCCCTCTTTCCTCGCTGCAATGCCTGGTATAAAAGTAAGAGGCTATGTTAGGGGTAGGTCCCCCCTCCCCCTGCTCTCTTTCTTTCCGACAACTTTTCTCTTCCGGCACAGCAGTAGAAAATTGGAATGCGGAAATGGTAAAAGTCAGATGAGCGTCTCATTTTGGTTATTGCTTCTCTGTGCAAGGGTGCGCCTGTGTTTTAAGTGCGGAAAGAAAATGGAAATTGTGAATTCCCCAGGCAGCTTGGTTTAGGGCACATTGTTGGCATTACTATAAACAAATAAACAAATAAGCAAAAAGGTGCCTCATCTTCTTGCAGACAGACAAAAGGAAAATGAGAAATTGCGCGAATCTTTGGGGAAGAAGAGCGTGACTCTTGAGCACCTTCACAAGGCATGTGAGCTCCTCAAGAAGGAAAACCTGAAGCTACAAACCCGGGTGGGAAAGCAAGAAGGGGAAAACGGCCGCCTGACGCATGAAATTTACAACCTCAGGAATGAATTGAACAGGTATCAATCCTCATTTGTTTTTCAAGCCTCTGCCGCTGAAACTGTGTTCCTCCGCTGCTAAAAATGCGTTCCTCCGCCTCATTGAATCTGTCCTTTTTGACAAACTAAAAAAACCTTCCCCTCCCCTTTGAATCCTATTTCTTCATAAACCAAAATACCACGATGAAGATCAAATGATCTTCCAGAATCAAGGGGGAAGAATCCATCGTTCTTTCCGTCTCTTTTCCGAAACGGTGTTTCCGTGAACAAAGGCACCACCAGGAGTTTGCAAGCAGACATCGGCGAGTAGCTTTTAATTTGGCTTTTAGCTCGGTCGCTTGAGTTGGGTTCTGACACCATCTCCCTGCCCTGCCCAGCCCCGTCTCTGACATGGAACGTCATGTTCTTTCTTGAGTTTTAACCTTTCCTTGTAATGAATGGCTTGAGTTTCTGTAGCAGTCGGTTCTGCAGGAGCCTCAAGAGTGCTCCGGTTTTGTGCCACCTCTTTGCGATCTGGAGTACCCAGGATCCTCTCGGTGGAGCTGATCACGTCCAGGATCATCCTTCAGGGCAGGAGATGGTCCCTTTTTCCCCCAGAGCTGGTCTCTCCTGGGCCTCTCAGCCTTGGTTCTATATATGTTTTCGTATACACCTTATTGGAAGCCGTCCAGAGTGGTCGACCAGACCAGATGGGCGGGATATAAATCAAATAAATAAATAAATGATGGGCTTTTCACCCCAGCCAGCGTGGCCTTAGTCCCGCCTGTTCTCAGATGATTCTGCCATTTCCTGGAAAAACTGTCCCTCACCGGTATCCTTTGGGATGTCACAGATTGCAAATGGAGCTGAGCGCCACCCAGCACCAGCTGGCCGAGAAGGACCACCTGCTGCCCGCCCTGCAGATGGCGCTCAAGATGTATGAGAAGTTGGACAACGCAATCAGAAGCCAGACAGGTACAAGCGAACACATTCCCCTGGCTGGAATCGCAAAGCAGTCGCTCTGTCTGTTGCTTAGCTAATCTTCGGCAGAACTTAGAAAACATTTCTTTTTTTAAAAAACCATAATTCTCAGAAGGCAGTACAGTGGTGCCTCGCTTGACGATGTTAATTCGTTCCAGCGAAATTGCTGTAGAGCAAAAACATTGTCAAATGAAATGAAAAAATCCCATTGAAATGCATTGAAAACCTGTTCAATGCGTTACAGTGAGCTGAAAAACTCACAGTCCAGAGAAAATCCTCCATATGGCAGCCATTTTTGGTGCCTGTAAAGCGAGGAATCTGTCCTAGAAAACAGCGGGGGGCCATTTTGAAAGCCGGCGGCCATTTTGAAACCCGATGATCAGCTGTTTGCTGATCATTGTAAAGCGAAAAATTGGTTCCCGAAGCAGGGACCCGATCATCGCTAAGTGAAATTCCCCCATTTAAACCATTGTTTTGCAATCGCTTTTGCAATCGCGAAAACGTCAACATAATGTGGATTTGTCGTAGAGCGGGGTAATCGTCCAGCGGGGCACGACTGTATATGGAAAAAAAGAGAGGAACCTCTAAGCACTAGACTCCAGGTTTTTTCTTTCTTTCCCTGAGCTGGTTTCCAAAAGCACTCTAGAATGTATAAATGTCTCTCATCCCAGTCTCTTAATACACATAATTTTGCCTTGGGTATGCAACATTAGCTTTTATGGACAAAATGAAAAATAATTTTTGGCTCTTATTAAATCTTTGGAGGCTAGAAGCTATTAAGACAGAGGGGTTGTGTGTTTTTTCCCTTTCGTTAAATCACGATCTGTCTGCTGTTCGCCGTTCGCTCCAAATCTTTGGGCTCAAAAGCGTTCGCTCAGCGTTTTAATAATGGCTGTTCTAATTGTTTGGATGTGTAATTAAAAAAAATACACCTCAAATCTCCTCAGATGGCAGCCGGGAAGAAGGTTGGAAAGATCAAAATCCTCCCCTTGACTTGAACCCGGTGTTGACCGAAATACAGACTCTGAGGGCACAGCTGGAAAGAAGCGTCACAACCAGCCAAATGTGGGACGGCAAACCGGCGGAGCCGTTTTGGAGCGGAAAGGCCGATAGCGGCGGCTGCAGCTCCACCGTGACTATCAGCCGCCTTTTCAAACAGGAATCGCAGCTGCACGCTGGGCTGAACGGTACGGAGTGTAGCGTAGCGTCCGGTCAGAGTTGGGCCTCGGTCTTTAGGGGATTCCTCTCCACATCTCGTCCTGTCCCCCAGAAAGCACGGGGGAGCAGGACGGACATGTGGGGCTTTCGGGGAAGAGCGGAGCAGAGGAGTTGATTCCGAATGTTGTTGTGGGGGGGGGGAGAGGAGAGATTTTTCCATGGGACCTTGTCGAGCGCTCAGCCGTTTCTCCGTTGTCGGTTCTCCGCTCAGAGCCAGCTTCTCGCTCAGCCTACTTCCCCAGCCAGAAGCTGGGGCTAGAAAAACCACGACCGCCAATATTTAGCACAAAGTGAAAACGATGACCGAAATGATGTTTTATTTTGTTTGTTTATTTATGCATTTTTAAAATCCCACCCAACATGCAAAAAAGACAATCTCTAAAAATTAGGATCACTAATACTAAAAGCAACTCTTAAGGGGAACAAAAAATATTAAATACAATCACAGGCGGCAGACAAGAGGAAGTGAACAGGCAAAAGATGAAAAAAAAAACACCCCATGTGATTACTGAGTCAGGAGTAAGGCCATAGAAAGCTTGTGAGAACGTAATCGGTCTTAATCTGTCTCCCAAAACCAAGGAGGGACGGGGCTGATCACGCCTCAGATGGGAGCGAGTTCGAGGCCGATGTGGCCACCACAGAAAAGGCCCGATTTTGGGATGCACAGGTAGTTGTGTGCCGTGCAGATATGAACGAAGGGAACCTAGCACAAGGCATGGCCCTTAGATGAACAAATACAGCAGGACTGCAGCATCTGCGGGGGTATCAGTTCAAAGCACACACACCCCTGAAAAATGTGGAAATGCTATGTATAGCATTCGCTACTTCCACATATTTCAGTATCAGCGGGGAGACTTGGAACCAATCCCATGTGGATACCACATCCCTACTGTACATTTGTCTCTCTGTCTCTGTCTATCTAATCTGTCTGTCTATCTGTCTGTCTGTCTGTCTCTCTAATCTGTCTGTCTGTCTCCCTCTCTGTCACTGTCTGTCTAATCTGTCTATCTGTCTATCTGTCTATCTATCTATCTATCTATCTATCTATCTATCTATCTATCTATCTATCTATCTATCTATCTATCTATCTATCTATCTATCTATCTATCTATCTATCTATCTATCTATCTATCTATCTAAGTGGAATAAGTGAATCCGTGGATGCTGATCCAGCGGATAGGAGGTGCCTACTGTACACAGTTTTCTTCATATTATCTTCTACTTTGCCTTTATTAAATAGAGACAGAACAACCAGAGACTATTTGCTCCCGGCTCATATATGCAAAAATAGGTGTGCAGTGTTTTGTGCTGTGAATTTTTCAGATTGCCGCTGATTTGAACCTTACAGTGTGGATTTGTTTTCCTTCCCAATAAGTCCAAAGAGATTCTGAGCCTCGGCTCCAAACGTTTATTTTCATATAAATAAAAATATTAGTGGCTTGCACCCTGCTCGGCAGCCTCAGGTGGGCCACAGATTCTCCACTGCGGCCAGCCCGATGCCTCTGAGAAAGTTCGTGGACCGGAGGTCCGTTGTCCCCATGGAAGCTTGCAGAATTGGTGTGTGATATTTCGGGAGATTTCGGCAACCTTCGTTTCTGAGATCAGGAAGACTGAGAAGTTTTTTTCTGGAAACAAAGGATTTTTGAAAAAGCAGCCTTAAACCAGGGAAACTTGGGAAAGGGGGCTTCTAGGCTGGAGTATTTATCTCCTCTGTGTCCGCGACAAAATGAGGGCAGCAGAATGCCGCAACTCCTTGGCCTCTCATTAACCCTCTGCCCTTCTTTTGATATGTAGAATTCAAGTTCCCCACGGCCGAGGGCAGCATCCTTGAACTGCAGCAGAAGTATGGGGACCGCCTCGCGCCTCTCAAAGCAGGTAATGCGCCCCAATCCCAAGGCTGTGACCAGAGGTGGACAGCAGGCGGCTAGCTAGATGTTACAGGACTACAAATCCCATCAGCCCTAGCCAATAGTGAGGAGTGCTGGGATTTGTTGTTGAAGAACACCAAGAGGGCCCCAGCCCAGACGGCAAGGTGTTGGGGACAGGAGGCAAAGGATAAAAAGAGGTTTTGTTTGAATGCCACTTCTGGAAGGGTCAAGGAATTCGCTCCGTCAGTGGGGCTGAAACCTGTGGAGGGTAACGAGGCCTTTTGATCTTGCGCCCCAGACACAGAGCCGCCTCGGGGCCCTTCGGACGCCTTCTCCCGTTGCAGTTCGTCCACCGGCAGGTCCCAGGACTCTTCCCTCGTCCCCCGCCATTGCGTGTGGGCAGACAAGAACGGCCGCCACGTCCTGGGCTCCATCGAAGACTACAACTCTTTACGGGAGCAGATCACGGAAGGGCAGAAGCTGCTGTCGGAACTGGAGCTCCCAATCAAAGACACGGCGCTTCTGGAGCCGGGAGCGATGGTACGCCCAGCGTCGTCCGGAGCGTAGATTGAGAGAACGCTTGCTTATAATGGTAGATTAAGGATCTGTGTAAGCTGCCCTGCCCTCTTGAAATCTGAACAGCGGTTCCCAACCTTGAGCGCCCACGTGTTCTTGAACTACAACTCCCAGAAATCCTGGTCGGCACAGCTTGTGGCGAAGGCTTCTGGGAGTTGTAGTCCAAAGGGTGGAGGGAAACCTCCGCATTAGAAGAGTCTTACCAAGCTGTAGAGATCTCAACTGAGGGATCACAAGAGCTTTTATCGGTGCCTCGCCTGGCCAACCGGGCGTGCTCTTGCCAGAGGGCTCAGCACCCGTGTGAAAAAGGCAAGCTTGTCTTGTGTTCCGATGGTGCGAACGTCCCGTGCAGGAGACATCATCCCCTTCTCTCTGAGACATTTAAAAAAGCCCTTGTTCATTGGAAAGCTGCTTTCCGTTCGCCAGATGCCCAAAAAATTTGCCCTGGGCCCGGTGCTCAGAACATCAGCCGTCCGTTGATTGGTAGGGTTGGTGGCCAACGGCTGGGTCCATGTTGCTTTGTCTGTTGCCCTCATGGGACGTGGTGTATGTGGTGGTGGTGCTGGGGCTCAGACCCCCCCCCCGGCTGATTAGGGAATGAATTCACCGATTATCTCCCTAATTCTGCCAGCCCACTCCAGGTCCCTGGATACAGTCCATAGTATTTCCAGCTCAACCGATGCCGTAAAACCCAGACATGAAGTCATACCGAGCTGGTAGTTGTGTGAAATGAACAAAAACACATCCTGGGGAGGTGAAACCGGAGAGGAATGCTTACGTTGACCATCAGGCCAGACTTGGGGTTTTGTGTGAAACGAGAGGGCTTTTGGAGCCCTAAGAGTTGGCCCCCCGCAGCCTCAGCCTTCTGCTCGCTTCTGTCGTCCCTGTGCCAGCTTCTTCCATTTGCCTCCCCATCCGCTGAACGTTAGCGTGCCATTAAACGCAGCCATTTTTAACGGCCCCCGCGCACAGAGGAGCATCTATATTGCCGAAATTAATGTCGGCCGGCATTTGACTTTCAAATCGCACGTCGCGAGATGCAAATGGGGGGGGGGGAAGAGCCTTTTCCAAGTGGCCCTGCAAGGGTAGTAAACGTATTAATTACTGTTATTGATTAGACGCTGCCCCCCCTTCCTTCCCCGTCTACCTCCATCGCTTGAACACTGCATAATTCAGCTGCCTTTTTAACCTAACAAATTAGTTTTCCTGGCACCCAAAACACTTGCTCATCAACCTCGAACTGGAATTTGTAGCAAATTGGATTTATGCCGTTAATTAAAGCCTGCGTTTTCATCATCTTCTAAGGATAAAACACAACAGTCTTCTCTCTCCCACCCACTCCTGCTCGTTTCTCCCCTTCCTTCTGCCATGTAGGTTTTGCACCAGGCCTCTCTGGACAGGCTCTCTGCTGCCGTCGGCGCGATCCGGCGCAACCTGGAGGAGGCGGCCCGCCTACTGAAGCTTCTCTGGAGGGTCTCCCTGCCTATGAAGGTTGTCCACGGGGCTGCTTACTCGCTTCAGGTAAGGGAGGGACACACACAGTAACAGGACTCAAAGAGATGTCTACGGCATCAAGGCAGCTGGAGGCAGGGATTTCTGCTTTTTCACGCGGCCGAAAGCCAAAGGCAGACAAATGTAGTGTTCTGGATTGTCTGGGAGATGGCAAGACCCCATTCCCCCCATCCAGGGGAGGTTCTTGGTAGTCTCTTTATGGAGATGTGGCCCCTAAGCCTGGCGTGGGCAACGCGTGGCCTTCACTTCCTTGCCGCTGGTTCTCATGGCATCGTGGAGTGGGAAGGGGCCTCGGAGACCCTGGAGTCCGACTCCCTTCTCAGGGCAGGAATCCAGATCCAAGCAGGCCTGGATCTGGGCGGTCCAGTTTCCTCTCGAAGGTCTCCAGTGTTGGAGTGCTCACCACCTCCTAAGCATTTCCGTTGTCATACTGCTCTAACAGTTAAGAGGTTTTTCCTGGCTTCCTGTAGGCTGGGGCCAGTATGACGTGTCTTTACACTCTGGGAGGATGGAGAACAGATCCTGCCCCTCCTCTGGAGGACAGCCTTTCATGCCTTTGAAAAGGGCTGCCCTATCTCCCCGCAGTTTTCTTTTCTCAAGGCTAAACAGCCCCAGTTCCTTCAGCCGTTCCTCCGAGGGCTTGCTTTCCAGCCCCCTGATTCTCCCGGTTGATCCTCCTCTGAACTTGCTCCTGTTTGTCGGCAGCCTTCTTAAAGTGTCGTGTCCAGAACTGGACATAGTCCTCCAGAGGAGGTGAATAGAGAGAGAGAGAGACTCGCACCTCACAGGATTGGGAGTTCTGCATTGTAGGGCTAACAGGGACTGCCGGCTGACCGCATGTTGCCGACCCTTGGCATTTCAGGCCAGGGCAGGCAACTGCTCGTAGACCAAGGTTCAAGTTTAGATTCTGCATTTCTTGGGGGCTACATTATGGCAATAGGTAGGGGCAGAGGTGTAGGGAGGAGACCAAAAACGCCCCCATCATTTAGCTCCACCCTCTCACTGCCAATAGCCAGAGTCTGAGCCCCAGAGACTGACTGGTGATTTCCCCACCTTCTCTGCCAATCCTGAATCGGAACCTTTCAGTACTGCAGGGAAGGGCGCATCCTCTGGCCATGCAGGATTCTGTGCCCATCTGTCTGAGTGCATGACGTGTCTGTTGATGCTGGAGGACGTCCAACAGTTGTTTGGGTGTGGCAGCTTTCACAGGTCCTGGTTTCCCCCTTCTCCTGTTGCAGGACGAAACCTTGAGAGCCGAAGTGCAGAAGCTCCGTCGGAAACTGGCCGAGCAGGAAAAGAAACTTCACAGCACCGTCAAGCACTTGCACTCGACCAACCGTCTAAAGGAGAACATGGAGAAGGTCATCATTGATCAGTGTGAGTGATCTTCCTCTTTCTACGATCAGGGTTGGGTCCTAATGTATTGGGGCCCTAAGAATAACATTCCATAAATAATCCCATTGACACTCAGCCTTCATATGTTTTCACAATTATGCCTTTTTTGTCACTCAAGGGAGCACTCCTTCTAGATACAGAATCAGCCACAACACTCTGGGTCCGCAAAACTGTAATGGTCTGTTTCTTGCCGGTGCAGGGAGGTCTCTGTATGATAAGATGCTGTATGTTACTGAGGTGGTGGGGCTCTGCCTATTCTGATATTATACCAAGCCAGATCCAGGAGACTAATTGTTGCGAATCGGAGTTGACGATACAAGGTTAGTTGGGCCAGGAGTCTGAATCAGTGTAAGATAGCTCACTATGTTCCTACATTTTGAGACTTCTTGATCTTCCTTCAAGGACTCAGGCCTTCTTCTTTGGTCCTCGTCTCCACGAAGTACAAGCAGCTTTCTGCATTCTTGATTTCCACCTCCCGGGCCAATTAAAACTAAAATTCTGTGTTTCAATGCTTTATGCATCCACCGTCTTCCGCAACACCTCGAGGAAGGGAGAAGCTCACTCAGTAAAACGGGTCTCGTGTGCAATTATATATCCTAAGGAGTAATTAATCTGGCATAAAAAAGACCCGGTTAGCTCCCTCCCCCACCCCCCTTTTCCGAAAGGTGCAGGAAATGGACCGGCGTAAATGTCACCAGTTACTCACATCACCAGAATGATGCTTTTGATTTCAACCATTACATTTCCAACCTTCACAAACAACTTTTTTTAAAAGGTTAACACACATTCCTTTTTTTTTTTTTTTTTGTCTTCCGGCTCATCGTTTACAGCTTATATTCTAAAGAGCAACTTCTGCCTGAACAAGTGACGTGTGAAATCGCGGCGGTGCTTAGCTCGCGCTGGGGGTTGTGTGGAGGTTCCCCAGCACCTTTCCCGAAGTCCTGTTCTTAGCCAAAATGGATTTTTTATTTTCCCCTTAGCTTTTTCGCCACGCCAATGGCGGAAGGAAGCCCGCCTGGCGCTTCCCCACCTCCCAGCGCTGCTGACTACGCAGCCTCTAGGCGCGGGAAGACTCGTCATTCTGCTGGATTGGCCAGCACCGCAGGGAGGCAGGGAAGGCCTGGGTGGGCTCCTTCGGTGATCGGCGCGATACGAACAATGACAGGCCACGCATGCCGATGGTGCTCTCGGATTGCTGAGAGGGTGGGTGCGAAACCCATGCAACACACACAGTCCCAACACTGAACCGACAGGAAGGTTTGCCCTCCCAGTTGCAAGTTGAACTGGTGGTGTGTGGGTGGGCTGAGAAAAATGAAGGAATTTGGTCGGGGACATCCCCGCGCCGAGGGCACACCAAGCCCTAGAAGGAGACACCGAGCGCCAGGCTCACCTCGCATGAACCTCTGTAATCTGACACTATGGCGCAGTGGTCTGGCAGTTGAAGCTGGGCGTGCAGGGGGTTCAAGCGGGGTGAAGGTGCCACTAGGCGAGGAGCAAGACCCTGTCGGGCGTGGAGGGCATCTCCTGTCCCGGTCCCTCCCTTGACCCAAACTGTCGTTCTCCTCCCCTTCTCCTCTCTGATGAAGACGGCTTCTTTGGCACGCTGGCAGAGCCTCGGGTGGTCTCGCCACGTGGGGGTCCAAGCAGCAGAGGATCCCCTCCGGCAGCCCTGTCTGGAGGTTGGGATCTTGAGGCCTTTTGAGAGAAAACGGGACCACCACCTGGCAGATCTGCTTGGATCTGGGACCCTGCCTTGATCAAGGGGTTGGGCCGGATGGCCTTCAGAGGCCCCTTCCAACTCCATCACTCTAGGAGTCTGGGGTCTTTAGAAGGGCTGCTCTTGAGAATATGCCCCCCCCTGGTCCTGTCCTGCTTGGGGGGGCAAGTGGGAGGGGGGGCTGTCTCCTCGGTCGCTCTCAGACGGGAAATGCACAGCTCAGCCGTTGGGTCCTCTTTCCATCTCTCGTGGCTGGCAGGAAAGTTGTGAAGGCCGTCCTGTTCAAGCCAGAAACGTGTTTCCATGTTTTGCCGACTGTTTGGGATTATTCTAACGGCTGTGGTGATTTGGATGGGTTGATGGCCTGGGCTTCTTGGCCTTCCGGAGTGCTGTTTTTGAGTGGAAAGACAGGTCCAGAAATCTAGTTGTCAGTAAGCAAAGGGCGCCGTTTTCACTATTAGAAGAAGTGACAAAAAGGCAAGTTGCTAGTCCTCATGGAGCCGAGGACTCAGTAATGATTCCCCGTCTTGGGGGACAAGACTCATCTCCCCATGGCTACCTGTTGCAGCTTCCCATGGACCCCACGACCACTCTCCTGCTTCCCAACTTCCCATAAGAACCATCTCCCCCCCCCACTGCACCTTTTTGCAGGCTCCGCTCCCAACGCAGACTCAAACTAGCAGCCCCTGGAACGACCGTCTCCATGTTTGCTCTGATATTTTTGATTAGCGGGGTGAGGAGGAGGAGGAGGCGGAAATGCAGGCGAAGAGGAATTTATTCACAGCGACGTTTCTTAGCCGCCTGCGCTCACCTACGTACACGGCGCGCCCGAGATGCAATTTGCTGTAAAGTCTCATTTGATTATGGGGATTACAGATGTCACTGCCTTTTCGCTTTTAGAGCCACTTCAGAAAATAAAAATAAAGTGCAGATTGTATTCCGTCACAGATGCCGCAGACCTCGGCAGAAAGCAAATGAGCGTTTCTCGGGGAAATCTGCTCAAGTCCCAGGTTTATTAGGGTGGAACATTTCCACCGTGGGCCTGTTTTTTGCGAGGTCCGACGGGATAGCTCACCTTATTCTCCTCCTTTTGGGGGGCGGGGGCGGCGGAGAAGACGCGCAGCCCCTTCCCTTGTGACGATCTCATTCTTTTCTATCTGCGGCAGCCCCCGAAAAATAGAACGAACCTGGATATTTTAAGCCAACTCCCCGTATTCTCTTCTCTTTTCAGTGGCTCTAACGCACGACGTCTTAAGGAAGGCGCGAGGCAACCTGGAAGTAAGTAAAAAAACAAAAAACCTCCATGTCCATTAATTAATCCTCGTTAGTATGTTCCCCCCCCCTTCTCGTGCACTCCCTGCTCCTTGAAACAAGCAGCATAAATTGCATTGGTAGGAAATACGCTGTTCCACAATTACTGTTTTAGATCAGAACCACAACACCTAGTGCAGTGGGTTCAGACTTAAATTTTTTTATGCCCCAGTGGGTCTCCTGGCTCCTTTCCCCACCCCACGTTCTTGGACCATCGCTCACTGCTTGTCCTGAGATCTATATCCAACTTGTGAAGCTCAAATTATAAAAATATGTCCCTGCCTGATGCCATAGCCAGCTGGTGGTCCGCCTTCTTTAGGATGGTATCCTCGTAAGCAGCCATCTGCGCTCGCATTTTTACCTCTAGGAGGAGAGCTGTTGAGCCAGCAACCAAGTGACATTCCCTTTGGTTGACGCGCAAGTTTGAGTCCTAATCCTAATCCTTGAGATGCTAGATTTCTGTGTGCAGGGTTTTATTTTTTTAAAAAAACTCTTTGTACAGAGATGTCTCTTGTCTCGCAAGCTCCTTCCTGCGGACCGAAGCAATAACCACGTACAGGAGGCCTTTCCAAACCAGACGCCCTCTTCTCATGCCGATGGGCCCTTAATGCCAACTTTTGCTTTCTTTCCCAGCTACAGCCTGCAGAAAACAAAACTTCCACCTTCAGCCCTAGCAAGAAGAGAGTTTTGTGAAGGCGACGCTTCCCGGAATAAAGGCCACTCCCTTTCTTGCTAAGAAAAAAAAAAAACATATTGACTCCTCCTTCACTCCTAAAGCCTTAATGAATAATGTTGGTCATCCTTCACATAGGTTGGGTCGGACCGCCATTCCCTGACCCCCCTCCCTGGCCCTTCCCCATGCGTCTCTCCTGTCTCTCCCCCAACCCACCTGGCCCACATTGTCCATAGTGATGGGGATTGTATTTGCTTCCTCTGTCTTTTCCTTTCTCTTTTGTTTTCTTGATTATTTTTTTAAAAAGAAAATAACATAGGTACTATTTTTACTTGTAGGGCTGGCTGCTTAATTAGTCGCGGTACTTTGCTAATACCAGAAATCGGAGCTTAGAAAATTTGCTTTTTTGCATGCCAGCTGTCAGAACCTGGTGGTCCAGAAAAGCCCCCCCCCCAAAAAAAAAACTCTGGAGAAATCACAGTGCAAAAGGGTGTGGTTTTTTTGGGTGATTTTAAGAAGGAGCTCCACCATTAATGGTACGAGACAGCAACAAAGGTACGGGATTTTTTTTGGGGGGGGGGAATATCAACAACCTCAAACAACCGTTTCTTAAAGTGTTGGGCGTTGCTGCCTAAGTGCCAGACACCCGGATAACAGCACTTGTGTCTCTTTCTGATTTTGGTCGTCCGAGCAAGCCGGTCTTGCGTTTGGGCAAAGCGAAATTGAGCCAAACATGGCTCAGCTTTCACAAGATGTGTTTCACCTTGGTGTTGGTGCTGAATGCAATGCCCGTCTTGTTTACATTTTTATAGTCTTTCAATCTGCAGGGACTCAGAAAGGCTGCCTTAATAACTGACCAACAACATGTCCTTTCTCGGGAGCCCTGCCCCGTTTGGGGGCTCCTCTGCGCACACTTAATACGTGAATGCGGGCGCTTTCCCATTCACGTAACTTTGTAAGCACAACCAAAAACCCTTTACCTCCATGGAAGCGAATTTGGGAGGAGGGTGGATCAACGTTTCCGTCCAGAGGAGAAAGGTGGAACGTCATTTCCTTCCTCTGTGAGCGCTGCCCGCTTTTTATGGCACAGGTGGGCAACCACGACCCTCCAGATGACCTAGGTGGCATAGTTAATGCTGGGGGATCGTGGGAGTTGTAGTCCAGCAAAGGTCACAGGGTTTTACCCTGGTTTTCTGGCCTTCAAAAATTGCCCCGTTTCCTTTACCTGTGCCTGGTAAAGTACAAGAAGCTGTAGAGGAACAGAAGGGCCTTCTTTGGGGTGGCTCCTCGAAAAGGATATACTTTGCCCTGGAAGCCCATTCCATTGTAGGTCTTCCATGCCACCATTCCCAACCATTCCTTTCTATGCATTCCTGCCCCGTAGATGCGTTTTGGAAATCTTACGGAACGTTTCATTTATTCCGCTGGGTGTCCGTGTGAAATGTTTGCCGTTGATGTGGATGCTGTCTTTTTATAATGTTCTTATTAGTGTTGTCAACAGCCATGGACACGGTCTTTTGGCCAAGGAGGTGACACGTCTTCTAAAGCAGGGCCCCCCCTCTCAAACCCATCCTCCCAAGACCACCAGCCATGCTGACTGCGGGGTGGTGGGCATTGTAGTTGAGAACATCTGCAGTGTTGAGGGGAGGTTGCCTTTCAAGTGTTTCATTCCATAAAATAAAAAAGAATCCATGGAAACTGCAAGGGATCTAAATATTTAAAACACAGCTAATTTCCTTCCACTTCTGATTACGAACCTATTTAGCATCTCTGCTGAATAATCAATGGGGAAAAAAAAGTAAGGAGTGTAGAAGATTTCCCGTCATGAGAAATCTAGGCTGATACCAAATTGCTGGTCCCAAAGAGAGAGTACATCACTTTGAGTACATCTCCTGATACGATTCGGTGGGACTTATACAAGGGTTGACGTGCCCTTCAGTGGTTCGTTCAGTGGGTTCATCTTCTAACTAACCGTTGGATTTGAGGTTGGCCAAGGTTTGGCACCAGGGATGGAAGAACATTTGGTTTTGCGATTCCCATCCATCCGTGGCTCTTGACCCTGGTACAGATAAAAGTTGAGGTCTGGAGGAGAAGGAGGAAGGGACCAGTTTCTCAATCCCCGATTTGGCTCGATGTGTATGCCAGCCTTCTGGGAAGAACTGCAGTGGATGATTCCTTGATTCACAAGTCTTGTCCTTTTCAAGGGCTTTGTGCGGTCAGTTGCTTCCTGCTCCTTCATCTTGGTCCAGCCCAGGAGGTGGTACCTTCTCTTGCCATCCTTTGATGCCCTTTGACCAACCAAAATAAAATCAGATGCTCTGCATTTGGGTTGAGGCCATTTTTGTTAAACACCAATAGCTTGGTGTTAACAAAGATGGCCTAGACCCAGTTGGTAGTCCCAGCTGGGGCAGACCCACGGAATCATGGGGATTGACCTGCATTTTGATTTCCTTGTCCTGTAGCCGTTTTTGGCGGGTCTACTCTGGTTGAGATGAGCAAATGGACTTAGGGCAGTGCACATCTGTAGGACCCCAGTCTTCACTATAAACGCAATAATCAAAATGAGGACCCGCAGCATCAGCAAAGTGGGCCACCCAAGCTTCTTGCCCCTGTGTGTGAAATGATGGGCTTCCGTCTGAGATCACGGCTGATCCAGAAGACGGCTTTCCGATTCCTTCAGAAACCACATGCCCTCCTTAGCTTTACTTTTGCACCTCTCTGGATCCTGCAGTCCTCATTGGATCAAATTGTACGGTACATCTGTGGCTGTAAAGGGGGGAAAAATACGACTCGGACCCCCTCTCGGTTCAGTGTTAAACATCGGGGTCTATGTTCAGCTTGAGTTGTATGTAGCAATAAACAGAGACTTTGGTTGAAAAAGAAAAAGAAAATCAAATGGTGTTCTTGGTATTTTCGTCCCTAAATCTGCCCCTCTTCAATCTCTCAAAGTCAACGTTTTCACCGGTATCTTCCCTGTCACTCATTTGGTTTGTGAATGTTGATTTTGTATCTCTAGCGTTCCAAGGTCACGAGAGGGTTGGGCAAGAGAGATGGACAAGGGACATGCTGTTTTCTAGAGCAAATCATTCCAGAAGCTGGTTGTTTGAGATGGAGGGATTCTGGACCTTGTCTTCTCCTGGAACTAATTCAGTGGAGGAGGTGTGGTCATCTCGGGTCTCTCTAGATCGGTGTTTGCCGACCTTGGTTTCCCCAGATGTGCCTGGACTGCAATTCCCAGAAATCCTGGTCCGCACAACGAATGGCAAAGTTTTCTGGGAGTTGCAGTCCGAGAACATCCAAGGACCCATGGTTGGGAACCACTGCTCTTTATGATGTCAGACTTAGGCTCCCATCATGACTGCACTGTTGGCCACACTAGCTATGGCTGATGGAAGCTGTGTGCCCTTATTTAGCTCACACCAAATAAAGCTAGTCCGGCCAGGGTCTTGTAGGGAGTTATTACGCTCAGAAGGGGATTTTCCAGTCCATTTCCCCATTTTTGGACCAGCCCCATGGCTCCCCGCGCAACTGGGACACGGCTGGGTGCGTTTGCTCATCACGCACAAACCATCTCTCAAAACTAGTGCCGGAATGCGAGTTGTGTTCATTTCCTCGCCCCTTGCGGGAGATGAGACTCCTTTAGAGCAACACCTTTGATAGCGGAAGCCAAGAAAAAAAAGATTTTTTTTTTAAAAAAAGAGAAAAATTAAATAGCAAATTGGAGTTTAATTTTAGACATAAGCTAATCAAAGACGGGGCCATGCTCCTTACGCCTCGCATTGTCTCCTTACCTTGGAAGCAACGTCAAGTTAATTTTCCTAAGCAGCTAAATTACAGATACTCGGAGGTAATCAAAATGATGTAAATTCCAACTTTTGGAATTAATCACGCTTTGGTTTCTGGGGGGGGGGGGAGGAGTTTGCAACACCTGAAAGAAACAGCTGGATCGCTATAAATAGCACGCCCATCTTGCACAGCTTTTTCTGCTGCTTTGATTTACGCCATCTGTACTTGGTTCTCCCGTCATCATCCTTTGGAGGGTTAGGGTTACTGTGTGCTTTCCCAGTGCAGTTGGGTGTGGGAAGAGCACCCTGTCCCCTTTCGAGGATCCCGTTTTGAAGCGGAACAAAGGAGACCGCTTAAGAGGGAACGCCTAACGAACCGAACCTCGTTCAGTCCGCGAGAAATGGAAGCAAACACCTTGCCGATGGGGGAAGCTGGCGTGAGCAGCTACTCCTCCCTCCGCCACAAAACTTTTCATCTAATTAATCCAAATGGAGCTTTTAAAAAACTCAATTAGAGCGCTAAGCAAAAAGAGAGGAGTTATTTTTAAAACGAAGAACATACGCTTAATTAGCGCTAACCTAGAATCATTTGATGTTTGGAGAACACAATGCTGTGGGTTACCCAGTGGGTCACATCTGGAACGAGGAGACTGAGCTCCAGAGGGGTCGTGCGGTGGTTGCAGGTGGAACGGGGACCTTGCAACCACAACTTGTTATTGAGATAGATGTCGTGTGTGCATGATGTGCAAAAACGAAGCACTCTTGATCAGCCACACCGAACGTGCGGGTTTTCCTAAGCTGTTTTCTCTTGAACTGTGTGTAAGCTGCCGGTTTTGGCTATCAGAGTATGGGTGGGGACCATGGTGGTCTCCCAGGTCCTGAGCTTCAGTTCCCATGATCCCTTGGCCTTTGCTCTGTTGGCTAGGACTGATGGGGCTCGGAGTCCAAAAACATCTGAAGGACCAACAGTTCAGAACCGCTGTTCTGAATTCCATCGATTGGCCTTAGTAGAGCTACTGAGCCAAACAGGAACAATTGGGTGGGCCATTGTGGTCTTCCAGGTCCGCTGGGACTGCCGCTCCCATCATCCTTCTACATTGGGTCTAGTGGATAGCTAGGAATGGTAGAAGACGTCAAGGGGCCCACCTTTGCCCTTCTCCTGTATGTGCTTTGCGGAAACAGAGGAAGGGTGTCTAAGAAGACCATGCGATGAATCAGCTCAGATGCAGAAGAGCTTCTTGTTGTTGCCACAGGTCCATGGAGTTCAACCAACAGATCAATTCTTGGGTACCTCTTACAGACAAATCACGGCATGGTCAGAAGTTGCCTTCATATATTGAGGCCGAGAGGCTCCTTGAAAGGATGTCGGGACTGTGAGCACACCTGGGCCACGAAAACTCTTTGTCAGCTGATCCCTCCACTCTGGGAGCATCGTGGAATGAATGGATCCCTGCATGAACAAAGGCGAAGGATGGCCAACTCTGACTGATCGTAGTGGCTCTCCAGAGTATCAGGGGCTAATCCTTTGCTAGCCCTATCTGGGGAACCTCGAGTATTCCTATCGAAGCCCAATAACATGACCAACCTCTGGCTTCATCTCTGACTTCGCATCTTCCAATCCATGTTCTTATCTAGCTAGCTAGGGTGGCTCCGTCAACGTGTGACCCAACTCTCCTTTTTAATTGAGAAAATAATAATAACCATGTCCCGTCAAGTCAATTCTTCTTGCAACCCTTTCCAATGTTTTGCAGGTAGAGAATAATCAGACGTGATTTCCCATTCCCGTCCACTAGGGGGCAGCCCTGGGACCACCGTGCAGCTGGCCCAAGGCTACACAGGCTGGCTCTTCTCCCAGGAGGCCCAGAAGGGGGAAATCGAAATCCCGACCGCTGACTCCTCAGCCGGAGACCTAAACCACCGAGTTATTCAGCTAGAAAAAGTCTTGCTTTCTTAGATGCAGAAAGCTAAAAATGGGGCAAAGGGTTTTATGCAACCTCTAGGCTGGTTGGCGGGTGATTCACGCGGTGCTGAGGTCGAGGAGCACCTGAAAGCTGGCAAAACGGATCACGCCGTCAGCCGAGGCTCTTCTTGGTCCAGCATCCCACTCCGTTTTCCCGCTTTGGCCACTAGATGATGCTAAAATGCTAAGCTCGGCTAAATTCAGTGCCTTTCGTAGATATCGTTTTAGACCAACACGGCTGGCTCTTCAAAAACTGCAATTATAAAATGCTCACCTTTGTGGGGTAAATCATGGGAAGAGGAGAGAAAAGAGAGCAATTCCGCTTCAGAGCTTGCTGCACTGCACTTCCCAAAAAGTAAAAATCTTATTTTTAAACACCCCAATCGTATGGGTCCCCAGCAACAGGGAGCAAGAACAAAATGTATTCCTTCTGTGCATGTGCTGCGGTCTGGGATGCTATAATCTTTGCAATTTTATTGAGAATTTTGCCAAAGATTTTGTCCGAGCAAGACAGCGAGAGCAGCTTTATCTCGTTTCGAGTTTTTCTTTTCCTCCATAAAAATCCAGAATCGTCTCATTTGCCGGAGGTCTTGAAGAATTCCCCTCTAGCTATGAAACCACCCAGCCTGCAAATGATCCGTGCCGGGTTTATGTACGAACTAAAGCAAGTTGGAGTTTAAGGCCTCAGATTTTACTAGAGGAGTACTAAGTACGTTGGTTACTGTGCCTTATAGCGAAGGGACAGCTGGAGGGGTGGTTCAGTGGTTAGAGGGTTGAGAACTCCAACTGAAGCCTGGCCTACCTCGCAGGGACGTCGTGCGGAAGGGGTAGGGAAGAGGGGAAGCATGTAATATTTCAAGTGTAATGTTAATAATTCTTTTAAAATATTTGAATAATTTACCATTTTGAGCTTTTAATGCTATGTTTTTAATAATATAAGCTGCCTTGGGCTTTTTTTTAAAGGTTAAAAGTATCTGAAAGATAGAACGAACTAATGAACGAACTTTTGGAATTGTTGCCAAATAGAATTGCATGAAATAATTCCTTATTTAACCGCCCCCCCCTCCCCTTGAAATTTCTGTGGGTCTAACCTTAGTCAGGCTCTGGCTCTTTAAATTATAGATATAAAACTCGACTTCTGTCTTGGCTCTCCAGCTATGAGGGGAGTAATTCAGAAAGCATGACAAAAAAAGGGGGGGGGAAATCCCCCACAAACTCTGCTTAAAAATTCAGGTTGCTACCTGAAGAGATTAGGTATTAAAATACCCCACAATTTTATGCAACTGGTTAAATTAAATCTAGATTCCTGTTATTAATCAAGTAACAGCAGACGGAGAAAGCACTTCTGGTTAGCCTATAAAGGGGAAATTAACACCGTAAAAATGACCACCCCACACCTCGCTTCATGCATATTCTGGAGCCCTAACGTTAAAAGCCTTTGCTCAGGGCGATGTAAGAGAATTTTTAAGAATTAAAGCTTTGCATGTTGGTGGGAGGAGAGCGGTTCGGTTATCTATGGGGCGCAAAAGTGTGTGTGTGGAATTAAGCCGTCCTTGGTGCAATTGGAAGAAAAATAGGATTCCTGAGCTAGGCTGCCAGAAGGGGTAAAGAATGTAACTTCCATTATGGCAAAAACCAAAAAATTAAAATAAAGTGATTTAAAAAACCATTGTTATTTTTCAAGGAAGATATATATATATTTAAAAAATTAAAATTTTCTCCTTGTGTGTTTCCATTCCAATTAAAAAAAACTGGAGGCACCTATTAATGTTTTTTTTTTTTAAAGAAAACCAGTTCTGATGGGTACTAATATATTCCGTGCAACTTATAGTTGATGTTTTTAGAGGATATCTGGAGCCAAGATGCCACCAAACTTTGGACAGGATTAATCAGCCGCCTCGCAGCGCCTGATGAGTTAGCTGAATATCTTTGGCTTTCAATATTTCCTCTTAAAAATAAAATAAATCCTACAACTTCCAGTTGATAGGTTTCTTATCTTAAGAGTTGCAATTGGTGGAAAGTTGCTTTTAAAAAGTAGGTAATTATAGTACAGACGGTATTTAGTTCCCTTTACAGTCACAATGTTTGAAAAACAGTACATTATTCAGAAGTAACTGAAATGTTACTCTCAGTTACTTTCAATTTTTTGAAAATAATACATTATTCAAAAGTAACTGAAATAGTTACTTTCAGTTACTTAAAAAAAACTGAATACTTCTAGCTTTTTGACTGTGGGCCAAAACATAGTATGTTTCAACAGTATATGTGGGCTATAGTCAAGCCTCGCAGCTCTGAAAGGAACTGTGTGAGTTATAGTTACATCACAAAGTGAGTGAATGTAATGCTAACTTAGTTATTTTCAAGAGGATGAACAGGTTATGTATTATGAATGGAAAGGATTCATGTATCTGTTTGTTTGCTTATTTATTAGAGATAGAGAGTACATCGTGCAAAGTTTGCCTTCTAGAAAATAAGAGTTAGGGGCCCTGAGGGATTTTTATGCAAAAGGGTGTGTGTGTGTTTTGGAAAATGAACGCCTGTCAGAAAAGGGAAATTCACAACTGCTCCAGTAATGGATCAGCCGAAAGCAACACGCACAGGGTGGCTCGCAGTCTACATAAAAACACACCATTAAAATCCCGCGCCGCATCTCACATCCTAAAATGTCAAATCCCCCACCTCGCAAAATTGTAAGGTGCCAAAATAGCAGGTTGCAAATGTTCGATAAACTCTGGGGAACGCCAGTCAAGTAAACAGCAGCCGCCGAAAACAAACCACAGCTTTACTGATTTGCCCAAAAACCAGGCCAATATATATTGGCCGGGTTTGGGGGCAAATACAGCGGTGCCTTGCTAGACGATGATAACCCATTCCACTGAAATCGTTGTTTAGCGAAATCATTGTCTAGTGAAAAGCATTTCCCCATTGGAATGCATTGAAACCTGTTTAATGCGTTCCAATGGGGAAAAATTGTTGTCTAGCGAAGATCGGCCATAGGAAAGGTGCTTTGCGAACCGCCGATCAGCTGTTTAAATAGCTGTCTTGTGAAGCTTAGGTCCTGAAAACACCCGTTTTGCGAGCGTGGAGAGAGCTGTCAAAATCGTTGTCTAGCGAAAATCGGTTTGCGAAGCAGGGACCAAACATTGTCCAGCAAAATTCCCCCATAGGAATCACTGTTTTGCGAATCACTATAGCGATCGCAAAAAGCCAATGTCTAGCGAAAAAACTGTCATGCGGGGTAATTGTCTAGCGAGGCACCACTGTATATGTATATTAAAAATAAAGAAAACAGGATTGTGAAAAGCAGTTCTTGGGGGCCTCCTGAAAAGCTGAATCATGAGGGTCAAGATGGCAGCCAATTTTAATTCCAGCCAGAAGCATCTTCTCGGTTTGAGGGTCTCCGTAGCCGTGACCCTAAAAACTCTTCCAGATTGAAAACAAAAACAGAGGAGCGTATCTTTTTTAAAGTCAATGGATCTTGATTGCCCATTCAAGACCACGTCATAGCCAAAGACATGGCACTACTGTAAGGATAGCTGGCAACAATAGACTGTTCAGGGAAAACTCTTTTCTCTCCCAGTTAGCAGTAGATTTCCAACTAAGCTGGGAGAGAACAGGGAAGTGGGGGGACCGATGAGGTCACGATCCTTGCTTGTCTGGAAGTCCCAGAGCTTTAATCCCGGACCGATTGGCTACGTTACACGACGGCCACTCTTATCAAGGAATGTCGAGAAAAGAAAATTGGCAGGCAGCGGTGGCAGTTCTTGTCCACAACCTAGCGCCAGCTGTTTTCATGCTTTTCTTTTTGAGGAGCGGATCTTTTGTAAAGCTAATGGGTCTTTATTGCCGGTTCAAGACCGAGCCACCACAACCCTACTTGGTGTGTCAAAAGAGAAACTACTACACCACTGGCTAAAATCAGCTGAGAGAGAAAAAAACTATCATTTGTGGCCACCTTTCTGCTGATGAGGGGACTCGAGGAGATTACACAAGGATTCATAATGTCTGTGACAACACACACACACACACACATACGGCCCCCCAGTTCCGCTGCATCATCATTTCAGCATCAGTGATAGAACCAGAGACCCTTTATGTCCCCCTGCAGGCAAGATTTCCAGTGGAAATAAAGAGAAGATGGTAGAGATGTTCGCGGGCAGAGATGCAGGCTTACAGGTAACACAGAGTGCTGTGCATCACATCCAAGATTGCCTCTGCTAAGAAGATCAGGCAAACAGAAACTCTGATGTTTTTTTAGATCGGCCCAGGGTGGGTCCTGTTTTCGAATGCCGGCCCAGCAGGGCAGTCATGGGAGGGAAGAAGCAGCGCTCTCCATCTGGAGGTGTTCTGAGAACAACACAATCGTGCCGGAATCGCAGAGCGGCAATCTTTAAATTGTATTCCAGAAAAGATGCTCCAAGCATATATCATCGAATTATAAAGAGGTTTGGCAGGCTTTATTGATGAGGCTGGATGGGGCTGACAGGTGCATTTTCACCAGATAAGCAGTTGAGACGCCGGCGTAATTGCTTATTAGTCTAGTCGGGAGGCAAAACAGCAAACTGGAATGAAGAGGAGGGTGTGCGAACAGAGGATTTTGCTGGCTTTTGTGGGTTTTTTT
Source organism: Pogona vitticeps (assembly GCF_051106095.1). NCBI lineage: Eukaryota > Metazoa > Chordata > Lepidosauria > Squamata > Agamidae > Pogona > Pogona vitticeps. The sequence continues at coordinate 8,336,853 of NC_135800.1, forward strand.
GGTACCCCCCCCCTTCTCCTCCACTAAGCTCACCATCTGTTAAGCATCTGGGACTGAAGGGGGGGGGATAACAAAATCCACATCACGCAGGTGGGACCGCTGGATGGCACGCCGACCGGAAAGAAGGGGAAAAAAGAAAGAAAGAAATCATCCACAGTTCCATGTCGAGTGTAATGTAATTAATACTGTATTGTGACTTGTAATGCACAACATTCCACACTCGCATGCACGTATACCCCAACGGGTGAGACCGTGGCCATCAGCTCTGGAAAATTTCCTAAGTCATTAACGATGGCTTGATTTCAATCACGGTTGGGGATGAAGAGGGTCCCAAAGCGGTAATGGAATGCAATTTGAGCCCAGTATTTAAAACGTAGATTATTTCTTTCAAAGCTGACTTGTAGGGTGGAGTGGGGGAACCTCGGGGTGTTTTCAAGAGGTCCATCTCTTCTCTCTGAAAGACCCACCATGGGGCTGCCCCCTAGAAGAAAAGACGGCAAAACCCTTGCGACAAACACACTTCTTTTTTACCTGTGAGAGGAGCTCAGATTCTAACAACGTGCTAACTGTACTGACTTTGCAAAATATATTCACCTCTGCTGTGTTTAAAAGGTTGAGAAAATGCTTATTTTTCCATGCATAGTGCTCTTTTTCTATAGGATATCATTTCCTAGCATACGGGGCATAGATATAATGGCAAAAATTATACAAGGGTGGGAAGCCTGTAGTTTGTGTAGTGTGTTCATCTAGAAACAGGTTATGCTGAAAATGTTTAGGAACAGAGAAGCGTTAGGATGATGTAAGACTCTACACAAAATGGTTAATTTGTTTTTTTAAAAGGGTTTAGGAATCTTAAAAAGTTGACTACCTCCTTAACTACTGTCATCTTTATTAATCCCTCGAGATTGCCACAATTACGTAAGTAGAGTGTTTATGCTTCTTGATGAGCGTTTTATACAATCGCTTAAGCATGCTGTTAAATTTTGTATGTATTGTATGAAATATTTATTAAAGATGTACACACACTTTTTCTGACCAAAAGAAACCCCAACCCATTGTATCACATGTTGCAGTGGTTCCCAACCTTGGGTAATCCAGATGTTCTTGGCCTACAACTCCCAGAAGCCTTCAGTACTAGCTATGCTGGCCAGGAATTCTGGGAATTGTAGTCCAAGCACATCTGGTGACCCAAGTATGGAAGCACTGCTTTAGATGAAACACGTTTGCAATGCATAATCTTAATCCTGGACAGTTGACCAACCAGTGGTTAGTGAGAAAGTCCACTTATTGAAAAATTTCTTATTTTTAAGGCATTGTAATGCTGGTATCTGCTTTTTTTGAGCCGTCAGGGATCAAACCTTCACAATGGGGAGGGGGGAATGTAGGTGTTTTTTCAAAAACCAATTTAAAGAATTGTGTTTGGGACATGATGGATTAGTTGTGGAACCTCTGTTGTGAACTTCTAAGGACTTTGATTTTGAATTGAGATGGCATTGAGGAAAAATGCATTTATTATCCCAAAGTCTTGGGATAATAATAATAATAATTCAAGGAGTGAACGATGACACGACGCTGGAAAACAATTCTGTGCTAAAACCCAACATGGATCATTTGTCTGTTTGCGCATTTGTCCGAATTATTAGACGCCGGAGGACAAATTGGTGCACAGAGTGATTTAAATCAATACAAATAGACAATAGTGCTAGCAAAAGGTGAAGGCAGCAGGAAAAGAGGAAGACCCAATGCAAGATGGCCTGACTCCCTAAAAGGAGGGTTGAGTTGGCAAGAACTGAAGAGGGCCGCTGAAGGCAGAACATTTTGGAGATCGCTTGCTGTAAATCGGGGGCTACTGGGTGGCATGTAACATCACAGAGGAAGGGGTGAGACGGAGGGGCACGCTTGACCATCCTTGGCTTGGCTGATGCGGAAGACCTCAGCGTGGCCGCTTCCTCCGTGGCCCCTCTTGCGAAAGTTAGCCACAAAGAACCAGGAGCCACCTTGAGTCAGAAGCGGGGCTCATCCCTGGGCATTCAACCTGGACCTGTTCCCAAATAGGTCGAAGAGGGCGTCATTCGCATACAGGCCCTGCTGAACACGGACGGCGTGCAACTCATCGCCCTGTGCTGTCTTCATTGGGCATTTCGACCCCTCTGGAGGGCCACCAGTGGCCTGACCCCATATTAAGCTCTGACGGAGAATTAATCTGAACTTTTCTTTCTCCCCCCCTTTTTTTCTCTCTCTCCCAACCAGCCTGCCGAGAGAGTGAAACGCCAGGTCGATCAGCAAATACGCAAATCCGAGGGGTATCTTAGCAACCGAGGAAATATCCCATATTCTCCCCACTTGAGTTGCAAGGGCTCCTATCACACCGTGGCGTGCTTTATGATGAATGGCGGTCCCTTTCAGGCCGGGCGGTGTGTTGTCATCAACGGGGATCGTGTCATAAGAGGGCCGGATAATTGCGGTGGGAAGAGTCTGGTGTTTGAAGATGGTTTGATTAGGGAACTATACAAATTCAATTTCGCTCAACCAGATTCAATTCTAATCTAATCTGCAGAGAGAAAACTCCAGTGTAACAATGACAAAAGCAAAAGAACAACGGACCATTTCAATATGTGTCTCCCCCCCCCCTCTTCCTGGAGAAGAGAAAAGGGCTCGGATGCTCTCAGGTCTCGCTGTTGTGGTGTGTGCTTGTGTGTGTGTGTCTGTGTGTGTGTGTGTGTGTGTGAGAGAGAGAGAGAGAGAGAGAGAGAGAGAGACAGCTGGTAAGGAATTATGCCTCAAATCCTGCTAAGTGCTGAACATACAATATTAACATTTAGTCATTTCCGGGCAGTAGTCTTGTAGGGGCGGAGGGAATGGTCAGTCTTCAAGGCATCACAAGACTCTGTGTTACTGTTGTTTTAAAGGCAATTCTGGTACTCCTGATTGCTCTGCAGGAGCCAGGTAATTGCTACGATTTCTCCAGCCATCAACGTATGTGTTTGGGTTGCGCATGGCTCAGCTCTGTTTTGCCTGCTGCCGGCAGGCCTGATCAAAACAAAAGAGAGCACTCTCTGCTTCCCCCTAGTGACCGATTCTGAGATGGCACCTTAGCAATAATGACAGACAAAACACTTCCCTTTCTACCTATGATTCTTCAAAGCTTGACAGGTAACTTGGGGAAAAAAAGTAATGCCACATCCCCTGTACAACACAGAGAGTGCAACACACTCTAACCAAACAGTGCACCTGCCTATTTGTGTAAACGATGCTAATTCCTCCAAAGATTCCATTTAATTTGCTTCGCCTAATGTCTTTGCTTGCCTGTGGTCATTTCTTAAACTTCCTAACCTGCTGTCTATGGTAACGGATTAACCCGGGCAACCTTGTCTTCTCAGCTTGCACAGTTGCATCTCCTTGCTGTCTGTAATTTTTTTCCCCTGACTTCTGTCTGTTGCACCACAAAGCATTTTGGGGCAACTGGCTCTTGAGGGGGCCATTAAGAGCCATTAACTTTGCAAAACATCCTTTGCAATGGATTCGTTGGTAAAAATCCAGGCAGCTGTCTGTGGTTCTTTGAACTCTAATTCTTTGATGTGCAGGAGAAAATATTTGCAGAGGAGTTTTGGTTCGAGAATCCACTTAATCTTGGTACTCCGAAAACCCTGAGCCATAGGATCTGGAAAGGGGGGGAATTTGTCAAGGCTGCATGATCCATGTACACATGAATGCTGTTTATAAAAAATGGGTTAAATGACACTTTCATTTGCATATTGATTCCTCCTTTTAGTAATTATCTGTAAAAAGTCAAATATTTGCTTTATCTTATAATTCAATTTCTGAAATGCCTCTGGGATTCAAATTAACTCTCTTGTAATATCTTCATTGAGAAAGAAGATTAATTATGCTTACAAGGAACCTAATTTAACTTATCAGACCTTTAATGTTTTCAGGGATCAGTAATGCATTTAAAATTTAGGATTAGAAAGGGCGATCCGGTTCCATTAGCTTGGCGACTTTCAAATGTGCCATTATTTTTATGCGTCTGGGGATTCTTGCCCCTCTCCAAATCCTGTGCCTTTCGCTTCCAAGTAAAATTAAAATATCAATTACAAAGATAATAAACATTATATATTGACATTAGTTATTATGCTTCTGGTGTTTTAAGAGTGCATAAAAAGGAATTTGTGAATGGTGTTTTAAAAAAAATCAGAATTATTAATGCTGGATGAGTTGGAACTGGACTCTCCCAGAAGCTATGATTTGCTAAATGGTTTCTCGCTCACATATTCGCATGCAGGGAGATAATCACACATTTCTGCATGCTCTCTCTCTCTCTCTCTCTCACACACACACACACACAGAGAGAGATATCCATATATAAACAGAGTACAGTGGTGCCTCGCTAGAGAGTTACCCTGCATGACTGTTTTTTCGCTAGACATTGGCTTTTTGCAATCACAAAAATTCCCAATGGGGGAATTTCGCTGGACAATGTTTGGTCCCTGCTTCGCAAACCGATTTTTGCTAAACAACGATTTTGACATCTCCCTCCGCGCTCGTAAAACAGGTGTTTTCAGGACCTAAGCTTTGCAAGACAGCGAATTAAACAGCTGATCGGCGATTTGCAAAGCAGCTTTCCTATGGGTGATCTTCGCTAGACAACAATGATTCTTCCCCATTGGAACGCATTAAACAGGTTTTAATGCATTCCAATGGGGAAATGCTTTTCGCTAGACAATGATTTCGCTAAACAACGATTTCAGTGGAACTGGTTATCATCGTCTAGCGAGGCACCACTGTACTCAGGTCTTGCATCTGAGTTGACTGGTGCCATCTGCCACTGGCTTTGCCCTGATGCCTGGGTCCGAGCCCCAGCCACCAAAGAAAAAGGAGGGTGAGAATGTGGTGCCACCCCTCCACAAAAAAAATAATGTTTAATCTTTCAAAGAAAGAAAGGCAAAAGAAAGCGAGAACAAAAGAGGGCCAGAACTTGCTAGGAATTGGATTTTCAGTTTTATTGGACTACAAATCCCATTGTTCCCCATTCCAGGAGTTCTACCTGACAGACAGATGTCAGAATGTGGCTCAATGGGAGAAAAACCTTACACTGAAATCATTCGAGGCTCAGCTAGGCCTAGCTCTGCCTGGCTTCCTGTTGAGAAAGGAAGCTCCCAGCTAGCACTGGGGCAGGAACAGGAAGTTTGGATCGAGCTAGGCCGAGCTAGGCCTCTGGGTCTTCCAGCTGAGGCTTTTCCCCCCAGGCGAGCCGCAGCCAGATGTCTCAAAAGAGTCCCTCCCGGCAGAACTCTCAAGATGGAGAATTATGAGATTTGCAATCCGTAAAAATCACATGCCTCGAAATAACGTTCTAACATCCATCACCTCTAGATTTTGCTGCCTTCCAAATGTTAGTGTCCTGGGTTGCTGCCCCAGATGTTCCACCCTCGTGATGGAAGAGGCTGCTCTTGTGGCCTCCCCACCTCGCTTCCTTTCCCCACTTCCGGGGTGTGTGTGTGAGAGAGATGTTTTGACCTACCAGACCGTCAGCTTCATCTAATATATGACCCATGGTAACAAATTGAGGGGTTTTTGACTATAGAGCATCTGAGGAGCTAAAGCGCCCTTGTTACATCTCTACTCCAAAAGAGTCCAAGCTAATGTTCTCATTATAGCCTGGGGAAGGATGATGATGACGGGCTCTGGCTACAGGTATCCCCCATATAGGCAGGAGCGGATCAAAATGAGACGAGGCGCATGAGAAATTGGCGACCAAGGCTGGGACAGGAACCCCTAACCAACCAACAGCAGAAATAGGTCCTTAAAATACCTAGCATTGGGCAGCCCCCAAATTTTTCGTTATAGGCAGAGGACATAAGAGGCACCCGCTAAAACATTTGCTAATAAGACAAACCCATTGCCCTCTTGGTGTTTTTCTTTTTTCTTTTTCTTTTTGCCATAAATGAAGTGCCAGGAAAAAAAAGTGATACTTCACAGAAAATTATCACACCTACTTAAAAAACTAAGAGGGGCAGCAAAACAGGGTCACTCACACATTAAGGGTGTTCTGAGTGTTCCTTGCAATTAACCTCATTTTCTTGCCCATCGTCGTCATTGGCCAGAGACTGTTGCCACGACAAAACAAACCCAGTGTTCTAATTATAAAGCAAAGCACGCTAAATGCAAGATGTGCAGGTGAGGAAAAGCAAATGCAATGACAAACGGACATTCCTCACCACTAGGGGAGCTTCTCTGCAAAAACTGAGATGAATATATTGCTTTGTTTGACCCATAGATTGTTGGGGATTGTTGCAAAAACACTTATTCATGTTTCCTGTTTTCTAACCCCTTCCCGATTCAGCATTACCCATCTCCTGATCATTCCTTCCTAATATCTCAGGCAAGTCTACCTTAGATAATGGCTTCAATTTTAGCTTCCTAACCCCTTGAGGGGACGGAGGAAAGGCAATAAAATTTCCCTTGTTACACAAAACCATGAACCACCTCCATGTATTATGCTTATCCAGCATGGATAGCTAGCGTGTGTTTGTCCAACTGTGCAATGCACTTAGCTTGTGTTTAGAAGAGGTGCTCCCTTCATTGGCAACGGCATCTGTTTGGACACAAATATATCTTGCGTTTGCTGTGCCTTGTTTCATGACTGGATCATTGGAAGGGGACAGCATGGGCTTAATGTTCACTAACTGCACTAATTGAAAATAAATGTTTAAATAAATAATTGGTGGGAGTGGCTGTCTTACCAGAAATTCCCTTGTGGCGGGGGCATAGCTTAGTCACATTCCTTTTAATGTCTAGTTTGGGCCTGCATATCTGTGTTCTCAGGGTGTCACAGTAAATGCGCAGAACTAGTGGTAAAATGATAATAAGCCGTGAGTCTTTCATGATCTTATGTCTTGACCACAGTATTGTGCTTTTCACGCGTCCAGCGTGGACAAACCACAGGCATTTCTTTCCCTTGCAGTAAAGTTTGCTGACTCAGAAGCGATCCAGCTGACTTGCCATCTGCATCTGAGCTCATTAGCTTCCTCCCCCAAATTCTCAGCGCTGCCTCTTAAAAACCAACCCTTTTTGAAACAGAAGAGGCCAGAGTGTGGCATACGGGCCTGGAGAGGAAGTTGTTTGAAAATCACAAGTCAGAAATAGCAGATGGAAACTGGAGCGCTCTGTTCTTCCAAAAAAAGCCTCATTAACAAGACACACTCTGTGCCAGGAAAGCTGAGATCTACAAAGTCCTGATATATCACGCCGAAGTAAATCTAGAAAGGAACATGGATGGGACGCCTTCCTCAGTTAAGCCCCTGTTGTCCCCTTCCAATAGCCCAGCACAAAACAATGCACAATAAATGCAAGATATGTCGCAGAGGACAATCTTGTCTAAACAGATCTCGTTGCCACTGAAGGGAGCACCTCTTCTGAACACATGCTAAGTATATTGTATAGCATCATTCAGATGATCAGTCATTTACCTCTTATGCTCTGGTCAATTCATGGGTTATGATTTAACATCAGACACGTGGTGAGCAACATCTCAAAAAAGAAATGCGCAGAATAACTGCATTTTCATCTCAGCCCTACATCTGCAACTGAAATTTAAAACAATGACTCTGAGTTCTTTAGTGCAGCTGTAAAAGCCGCCCAAGAAACTGAGGAAGCTGCTTTATTTTGTTATTGGCCTCTTCCCCCTCATGGGATTTGCCCGAAATCGTGTGGTTCCTTCATGAGTCTCCAACCAAACCCCAAACCCGTTTCATTCCAGATCCCCATAACTTAGAAACATCTGGCCAGGTTTTGGGATTTCCAAGCTTTTTCTGGTCTCCTACTTCCTCAATTTTTATTACCAGGTCTTAGGAAAAATTCTGGAGAACCTGTGAGTTTATGAATTTTGTGACATGGTACCATGGGATTCTGCAAAATGTAATTCAGAAAGTAGCTTTTGAAAGCTCTGAGCATTTCTTTATGTCTTACTCTGATACTCAGTGTGTCTAAGTCATCGGTAGGGATGGGATTTTTGGATTTCTTAGACTAGCAAACCCATAACTCCTCATTCTGGGAGTACTACCTGATTTACATACACCTTACCTGGCTTACCTGGGAGAAATAGCCTAAACTGGAAGGCTTTCAGTTTGAGCTAGGCCTAACTTCCTTTTCAGAACGAGAACTCCCAGGTAGCACTGGGGCAGCAACAGGAAGCTTGAGTGGAGCTGGGCCTCCCAGGTTTTCCATTTAGGCCTTTCTCCCAGGCGAGCCACATTTAGGTGCCTGTCTCAGAATGGGGGATTATAGGATTTGTAGTCTCAAGTGACAGATTTTACTTTCTTGGGCTCCATGACCACTGCAGATGGGGACAGCAGCCACGAAATTAAAAGACGGCTGCTTCTTGGGAGGAAAGTGATGACAAACCTAGACAGCATCTTAAAAAGCAGAGACATCACCTTGCCGACAAAGGTCCACATCATCAAAGCTATGGTTTTTCCAGTAGCGTATGGAAGTGAGAGCTGGACCATAAAGAAGGCTGACTGCCGAAGAATTGATACTTTTGAACTGTGGTGCTGGAGGATCCTCTTGAGAGTCCCCTGGACTGCAAAGAGAACAAACCTATCCCTTCTGAAGGAAATCAACCCTGAGTGCTCACTAGAAGGACAGATCCTGAAGCTGAGGCTCTAATACGTTGGCCATCTCATGAGAAGAGAAGACTCCCTGGAAAATACCCTGATGTTGGGAAAGTGTGAAGGCAAGAGGAGAAGGGGACGACGGAGGACGAGATGGTTGGACAGGGTCATGGAAGCGACCAACATGCATTTGACCCAACTCCAGGAGGCAGTGGAAGACAGGAGGGTCTGGCGTGCTCTGGTCCATGGGGTCACGAAGAGTTGGACGCAACTTAAGGACTAAACAAAAACAAAAGTTTCAAGAAATCACAAAATCCTCGTCATCAATGAACCATAAAGAAACAACCTCAGATTTGCACTGGGGGTGGGTGGGTTAAATTAACACGGTGCAATCTATGGTTCCTCCCCACCCTCGAAATGTGGTAAGATGTTAATAAATGGCAGGCGATAACAGCACCCACAGCCGTATGCTCCCCTTTTCTGGTTCTTTTATTGCCGGAATGCTTCTTTACAGTTTGTTGCTTCCGTGGGTTTTATTAGCACATTTTGTTGGAGTAGATTTGTTCTGAAGTGATAAAAGCTGAGTATAATCAGAAAGCTTTTGTTATCGGCCTGCAACCACTGGTAAATGCCACCTCGGAAGGCCTCCGTTCAATGCCTTTATTACGGTGATTAGTCTAAGACGCTGTTAAGATAGCAACAAACTTCAAGCTTAACTGATAAGACTTTTTAAAAGACTGCTATCTATGGAAAGACAGAACAGGGGGAAACGCTTTGCACAGGTCTAAGATTTCAAGGAGAAGGCGACGGTTTGGAAAAAAGCTGTGAAATCTTCCCAGGGAGGATCAGGAGAAAAAAAATCCTGGGTCTAATCTCACAGCCCTTAAAAAACAACCATGATATCTGTTCCAGCAGAAACGGCTCGATAGGGTTTAAGTCCATGATGGAGGAGGACATTACGCAGGGTGAGAAAATGTCCCAGTGGGTAAGAATGATTGTTAGCCCCACCCACTTAGGCTTGGCCCTGCCCATTTTGTGTTGGCCCCACCCCTTAGCTTTCCTCCTTTGTTGCATGTGGCCTCCAAGAATTCCTACCCACTCGCTTCATCCTAAGGATTGGACAACATAATGGAAGAGAATGGGGCTGACTTTGTGTTTCCACATACAGTACGTGGTGTGCTGACAGTTGACTTGATGGCTGCATGAGAAACACAGACCTGATACACGGTGAATGGGAGGATCTCCTCAAATTAAGGGCTCAGCCAAGTTCTTCCTAGCCACAGTTTGTAAAAGTTGTCATTGGAGATCTGATCAAGGAAGCGGCTAATACTAGAAAGATGAAATCTGGAATAAGGAAACCTTATTTAAGTAAATCAATGATTCCCATCTTGGGTCCCCAGATGTTCTTGGACTAAAACTCCCAGAAGCCTTCACCACAAGCTCTGCTGGACAGGATTTCTGGGAGTTGCAGTCCAAGAACATCTGGGGATCCAAGTTTGGGAATCACTGGTTTAGACGAGAAGGCATAGAAAGATAGGACCATGAAAAATATTTGTCCGTTCGAGTCTCGTTAAGAAAAGGGAATTAAATGCGTACTGTATATAGGACACCCAACATTTGCCATCCAGAAGGTTTTGGACTACAGTTCCCACAATCCACCACCATTGTCTGTGCTGTCTAAGGCCGGTGGGAGCTGTAGTCCGTAACTACCCAGAGGGCCACTGTTGCCCAGCTTTAACCATGAAAGTCTTCAAAAGAAGAAACAGCAAGAAAGAGTGATTTAAGAGAAATAAGATGTGGACATTGGCCCCAAGCCTTATTTGATATCTGTTAATATGCATAATGAGCCCACAGAACTGACGGGACAGGTGACAGGTGGGACCCCATCGTACAGGGAGGTGGTGCAACAAGGTGTCCAAAATTATATATATATTTTCGAGAAAACACTAATGTCATAGGTCAGACCTTAACTTGCCATGCTAAATATGCCTCTTGCTCGTTTCCCTTGTGCAGGGATGGTTCAGTGGGTTGGGGCACCCGGCTAGGGAGCCAGGGATCAGGGTTTCTAATCCCCTCTGTGCCTTCCGGAAGAGGGGCTGACCAAGCTCAACCTGTGTGTGTTGGACTGACGGGGGGGGGGTAGCATGTCCTGCAACGTGGGCAGCTTTGAGCAAGCCGTGTGGTGGTCTCAGAGCACCTCCTGACATGGGAAAATGCTTTTGAGTATGTCATACTTTGGGGACCAAGGCTGAGATGAGTACCGGGCTAGAGATTAAAATATTAGGCAGCAGATTGAAGCATCACCATGGGGGAAATGGATTCCTGGGCACCCCCTCTCCTCACAGGAACAAAAGAAATGGCCTTCCTGGGTCGTACCCTCAGCCCATCAAGCCTGATATTGCCAACTCTGGCTGGCAGCTGTGGCTGTCCTTTCCTAGCCCTATCTGGAGATGCCTGAATTTGTCTGACCCCTTGTCCATCTAGCCCAATGTTGCCAACTCTGGCCGGCAGTTATGGCTCTCCTTTTCTAGCCCGAGTCCGATCCTCAGTCCATCTTGCCCAGTATTGCCAACTCTGGCTGGCAGGTAAAACGCTCCTGTTCCAGCCCTATCTGGTGATACCTGGCTTTGAACCTGGCACCTCTACTGTTAAGCCATAGCCTCTGCTCAAGCTTGCCCCTCTCTTGAGCTGGTCCTACAGAGCTGAGCACATGGCACATGGAATCACCCACACCGACCGCTGAGCTACCCCATTTCTTCCCACCTTGCTTTCTTTTCCTGAGCTGCTAGGTTTCCAGGACCGGCTTCTTCTCCCCCTCCTCCAGCCCACTTTAGAAGTTCAAACATCTGCTGTTCACGAAGCGTTTCTGCACACCAGGCCTCGTACTCTCTCTGATCCACGCGGAAGATTGGCATGAGCTTATGAAACCATAAAACAATACAGAATGGGAGAGACAAGGCGGGAGGGAGAGAAAGGAAGGACGATGTAGCTGCTTAGGGTTTCCACCGGGCCACCCAAATTCTGCTTTCTGGATTTATTTCTCCAGTTTCCACTGGAGGTCAGTGCAACCTTACAAGTTTTTTTTTTTTGGGGGGGGTGATGTGTCTGAAAGTGTGGGCTTCTTTGAACCAGTAGGGTAGTCAAAACCAAAATTCTCTCCACCCCAGTCTTCTGTCCACCCCGTAGAGTTGTTTTTCTAAGTCTACATTTGGACGGCCGTAAGTATGGGCTTTAGAACGGCAGGGCCCCTCGGTTATCTTTGCAACCGCCCGGTTCATCGGTGAGAAAAATGCTCGGCTCCCTGGATTTGGCTGGGGAGGAGGGGAAAAACGGCTGTTAATCATCTTTGTGCTTCTCTCCTATGCCCTCTCTCTGCTCGGAGACAAATGTTCCATCTGTCTAATAAAAGGGCCAGGAGCGGATGACTCAGGGATGTGGGATTGACGGGTGGGAGGACAGCGATGAGTAAGCTTTCCTCTAAGAACGGAGCACTTTGCCAGGCAACGAGGAGCCCACGGTTCAAATCCAGGGGAGAACACAGCTATTTCAGGATCCCCAAGGCCATGTCCCCCTTTCTTTTCCCTTGTGGTTGTCATGGGCTGTCAAGTTTAATGTTTTTCAAAAGTTTTGAGATTGTTGTACGCCTGAGACCCTTGGTCATGGCGTGGCTGAAAAAAAATCTTGTAAATAAATAAATAAGTTGCCTCTGGCTAATGGCAACCCTGTGATTGAGCCATCGCCAACACGTCCTGCCGCCAACAGCCCTGCTCAGCTCTTGCAAAGCCAAGCCTGTGACGTTCTTTAAGGAGCCAGTCCATCGCGTATTTGGGCTTCCTCCTTTCCTCCTACCTTTCCCAGTATGATGGTCTTGCTTTCTCATGATGTGCCGAAAGTAGGACGTCCTCAATTTCAGCATTTGTGCCTTCAAAGACAGTTCAGGCTTGATTTGATCTAAGACTACTTGTTCATCTTTCTGGCAGTCGAAGGTATCCAGAAAACTCTCCTCCAGCACCACGTTTCTAAAGAATCCATTTTTTTTTTGTCTCTGCTACCTTTCTTTGCTGTCCAGCTTTCACACCCATACATGGTGGTCCGGAATGCAAGAGTGATCCTATGATAACAACACTTTAATTTCACATTTTCCCTTTCTCTGAGCCTTGCCATTCAGAGGCGCATCATTCGCTGGACCTCAACAAGGTTGGGAGATGATGTTACTGAGGCTAAACAAAGCCAAGAGGGAACGATGGCAACTCATTCTGAATCGCACTGCCCGGATTTTGGGTCAAGTAAGCATCACAAATAGGATTTGGAGAATAACGAATTTTAAGCGTCAGGACGAGACTTGTCACTGAGGACAAACAGAGCCTATTAGGAGAGAGAGCAATTTATCCTCCACTGCAATGCCCTCACTCGGAATGCGCTGATGCTTGTGCGTTCATTCTGCTTCATCAAATCACAGAGTTTTCCCAGGGAGAGACACCTCCTTCCAAGCAACGAAGCACTGGTCTCAAGGGATAGACGGTGTTTGTGGGGAGATGGCACACTTCCTTTCTCTTGAGGAGGGGGCATCTAACTGTGTCGCACCCCCTAAGCTATCCTTGATGCCTTCAGGTGCAGTGACGGATGATGCCCCCTCCCCAGTGCTGAACCATGGCATTGTGGTAAAATGTGGAAGCTCAGGCACTCATCCTCACAGTCCCCACCAGCAGCACTTCCCGAAGAAGGAGAGTCAAAAAAAAATGCAGGCAGCAGGATTGCTTCAAATCCACCCATGAGAAGCAGGTCTTTTGTAGAGCCAATGGCTCCCAATTGCCCATTCCAGACCAAACCATGCTCAGACCAGTTGCATTCCAGCTGGGATAGCTTGCAGTCATACATCACTGCAAGGAGAACCCAGTATTCTCCAAGCTACTGTGAGGATTGCATCTAAGCTCAAGGAGAGCAGGAAATAAGGGTGGTAATGGTGAATGGTATCATATAACAAAAATACAGCCAGTTCGCTGACAAACTTCAAGAGTGGAAAACAGTAGAAACTCCGGATTCTTATTTCTTTCAAGAAGACAATACTCTGCCTTTAGCTGAAGAGTACAAGAACTGTCTCCATAACCATAATCTCTCGTATACATTTACACTTTCTCGTCTATTTGTCTCCCTTTTCCTTTTAAAATTTTACTTCTGTGCTAATGGTCCCACAAAGTGTTATAATCGGATTCGTGGTTTTTTTTTTTTAAAAGAGAAGTTCTTGAAAGTTAATTAAAAGTTACCCGCTTTTAATTGTGCCAAAGCAGACTTTCTCCTCTGAAAATTAACTCTCATAATTAAAATACTGTATCTGTTTCCTGATATAAATGGGTGTTTATTACTCATTTATTATTATTATTGGCGACCGCGGGTAATCTCCAGAAAGACACAAAGCGGGAGCCTGTTGCTGCCGTGTTTTTATTCCATCTGTAGCGTGCTCTTTCTTCCCCCTCACATCATATTTCTCCACAATTGGAACATTAATTCCTGGGGTGGATCTGCCCCCTTTCCTTAACAACCTGTCGCTTCTGGAAGAATCGCACATGAAAATCTTTGGCGTACAACTCATGCGCACAGACTGGCTTAGTTCGTTCAAGAATGGCAGAATGACTGGCATCGTATAGCACCAGTGTGTCAGGTTAGGTGGGAAACAGAATACTGGGGAAAATTCTGTTGCTGTTACCTGCTGTCAGGTCACCTCTGACTTATGGCAACCCTACGAATAAAAGATTTCCGAAATGTCGTGTTTTCAACTGCCCTGTTCAGTTCTAAACTCAAGCCTATGGCTTCTTCCCTGGTAGTTAGCTGAGTGTTTTCCAACCTGGAGGTCTCTTCTTCCAGCTCTATCTCTTGTTTCATTTTGGACTGTCTCACCATAGGGTTTCTGTGGTAAGCAAAGTTCAGCAGGGGTTTACCAGGGCCACCTACAAACGCAGTATTACCAGAAGTCTCCTCCACCAGTGTTAGCTCTTTCTTGTGATTCCAAACGCTAGGAGGAAAGACGGAAAGAACTGGGCCTGTTGAGAAAAGAATACTGAGCGGAGTTAGGAGAGCACTTTTCAAATCCTTGAAGGGTAGTCCTACAGAGGCAGGGCAGGATCTGTCCTCCATCAGAGTGCAGGACATGCAACAATGGGCTCAAGCGACAGGAAGCCCAATTTCAGCTGAATATCAGGAAAAATGTCTTAATTGTTAGAGCAGTACGACAATGGAACCGTGGGAGGTGCTGAGCGCTCCGTTGCTGGAGGCGTTCAAGAGAAAATGGGACAGTCATCTATTAGATGTCCTTCGATTTGGATCCCTGCCTTGAGCAGGGGGTTGGACTCGATGGTGTTAGAGGCCTCTTCCGATTCTATGATTCTATCAGGAGTTGGGGAAGAAAAATCACTTTTTGGGGATGCTAACTAATCAAATCCCTGAATCATCATACGGAGTAACTTCCCAGATGTCTGGTTATATCAGGTGGGTCTCTAGCTGGGGGAACCCAGTCTGCGATCCTATCAGCTCCTTTCCGTCCCTCTGAGGCACATTCCGGCATTTCTAAACCAAGCATCCCTCTGCACTGGATGGTTATCTCAGATTGATACCACTTCTGTTGCAGTTATAGACAAGGAGTGTATCTGGACCGGAAAGTTATAGCAATTTGATTCTGGTGCCAATGTTTGGGTGCTATCTAGAGGTAGGCTGAGATTGATTGATTGATTGATTGATTGATTGATTGATTGATTTTCCTGGAATTCTTCACTTTGAAAAGCATCCCACCTTCTCTGACAGCCTTGTCTGTTCTACGCAGGAGATCAGCCGCTCAACCATTTTTGCTGTCCGAGTTTGGGATTTCGACGCTGTACGCATCCATCTTTTTTTCCCCCTGCCAGCAGGGATCACGGCTCATATTTATTCAAAGCCCAGTTAATTGGGGTAGAGTCCAAGGCAGCACGGGAAGCGAGATTCTCCCATGGGTGGGTGTATGCGTTTGAAGGTGCCGTTAGCTGACGTGCTGTGCTTTGGGCCAGAAGCCATGCCGAAATGGCTCTCAAGGTGAGCACGAGAGCATCACCTCTCCCGCAGCAGGTGTGCGCGCACAAACGTCTGGCCTCCCACCCCTCCCTAGGGGAATCTCCTGAGAAATCTAGTAAATCAGTACACAATAAGCCTGGACTTCCATGGGCAAGGTCTAGGAAAGACAGAGCTGCTGACTTATAGACCCCCGTCTTCCAGTTAGCCAAGATCAATGAGTATCTCATGACCTTGACATCTAATTTGGAGAGTGGACTCTGGACGCGGAACAGCCTGGCTGACGTCTTCTTTCCCGCTTGGCTAGTCCTGCAGGTGAGATCTGGACAGGCGGAGGTTTTTACCGGACAGGAGACACACGACAAAGAGGTGGAGCAGATGGGGGGGGGGGAGTCTACAAACAGGGTTAGAAAGCCAGGCAGAGATCGACCAACGGAGTCCTACCAGACCGTCGGCTGAACCAAGGGCCATCCAAAAGCAAGGTCCCGTCGTGATCAAGCTGGTCCAGTTGTAACAGCAAGCCCTCCAGGGAATTTCAAGAGGTGCTGTCAAATCCCTCAAAAATCACCTGGAGGAGGAGGGTCTCAGAAGACGGCAGATGCCACCAGTTTGGAGTTTGAACCAGGTATCATCTCCAGGAAATCCATAGTCTGAAGGGGTGAGGCATCTATATTGCTGAGCCCCACCTAGAGCAGACTTAGACACATTTGGATTTCTGGTTTCCCTAGAAAGAATTTCCTTCCTTCCTTCCTTCCTTCCTTCCTTCCTTCCTTCCTTCCTTCCTTCCTTCCTTCCTTCCTTCCTTCCTTCCTTCCTTCCTTCCTTCCTTCCTTCCTTCCTTCCTTCCTTCCTTCCTTCTATCCATCATCAACTCCTTCCTTCTTCCCTCCGTCCCTTCCTTCTATCCAACATCAGTTCCTTCCTTCCTTCCTTCCTTCCTTCCTTCCTTCCTTCCTTCCTTCCTTCCTTCCTTCCTTCCTTCCTTCCTTCCTTCCTTCCTTCCTTCCTTCCTTCCTTCCTTCTATCCATCATCAACTCCTTCCTTCCTCCCTCCGTCCCTTCCTTCTATCCATCATCAGTTCCTTCCTTCCTTCCTTCCTTCCTTCCTTCCTTCCTTCCTTCCTTCCTTCCTTCCTTCCTCCCTCCCCCCCTCCCTCCCTCCCTCCCTCCCCTGAAGGACCCATCATTAACAGCTCCAGATTTGGGTGCTTGCTTCCCTCGAGGAGAACGCTTCCTCTTGAGGAACCCTCTTCTCACGAGGAGCTGGGCCACCTCCGGAGCAGAGCAGCCTCCCTCTTGTCCCCCCATAGAACCCCAAGGATTCGGGGCCCGGGGGTGGTGGTGGCCCCTCCAACCCTCGCCATCATGGGCTTTCAGGGTGTCGGGGCTTCCAGCCCTTTCTTACCGACAGGCAGCAGGACACCCGATTCATTTAAGGCATTGCCTTCAAGGCCCACCCAAGAGAGTTTGTTGCCCGAGGCAACCAACACAACGGCTCCCCCTTCTGTTTCGGAAGGGAATTACTTGTGAAACTTTGTTCGGTGCTTCTGATCCAGAGATGTCCTCCTGGTCACCAGTAGGGAGGCGGACAGGGATGGGGCTACTGTGTAGGCTGCCTACCCCCCATGTCCCTCCACTCCCATCTTTCTGCCACCCCTCAGCATCGACCACCTGAAGTTTACCAGGATGGCCAGCTCAGAAATGACCTTTGGAAACAACAACCCTTCGAGGTGAATGTAGGAGGGAAGCATTGGCCTTGGCCAATATGACCTGGGCACAGGAGGAACATGGAAGGGGTGGCATCTGTCCCTGCCACCCTCTCCAGCCACTGCCGCCTGAAGCGGAAGGTCTCCTCCTGCTTTCATGATAGGTCTGGGCAGAAGCTGGTGCCGCATTATGGCGTTCATAACTTTATAACGCCAATGGCAGAGCGTGTAGCCGTAATTACACTTCTGATATTATCCAGGTAAATAATTTATATCTCCTTTTTTGGGGGGGGGGTGGTAAAAAAGAGAGAAAATCACGCTAGCGAAGGAAGAGCTGCTTCTTAGTCAAACATTTACTGAATAAACAGACTGCATTTCCTATCTCGCTGAGTCCTTATCCTTCAAGCCGGCAATAAGTGACCTTTTAATCCCAGACAACACACTGCGTGAGCAGCTGGAATTGGAAAAAAAGAGAGTGTTATTTTTTTCCCCCCCACCACCACTTCACGAACCCAATATCCACTTTATTTCAAGCAAGCAAGCAAGAAATACACAGTTTTGTCTTTAAAAAAAAATAAGAGAGGAGGGAAAACGTCACTATCACTGTTAGATGGAAAGGTATGGATTAAGAAAGATTTCTGAGCCGTTAAAGAGTAACACAATTTTCACACACTCACACACACAGTCTTAACATTACAGTCCCTGTGTTTCTAGACGAGAGGCACCAACTTCTTAATGGCTAGGCAGTTACCCCGCATGACAGTTTTTTCGCTAGATATTGACTTTTTGCGATCGCTATAGCGATTAGCAAAACAGTGATTCCTATGGGGGAATTTCGCTGGACAATGTTTGGTCCCTGCTTCCCAAACCGATTTTCGCTAGATGACGATTTGGACAGCTCCCTCTGCGCTTGCAAAACAGGTGTTTTCGAGACCTAAGCTTCGCAAGACAGGGATTTAAACAGCTAATCGGCAGTTCGCAAAGCGGCTTTCCTATGGCCGATCTTTGCTAGACAACGATTCTTCCCCATTGGAACGCATTAAACAGGTTTCAATGCATTCCAATGGCGAAATGCTTTTTGCTAGACAATGATTTCGCTAAACAACGATTTCAGTGGAACGGATTATCATCGTCTAGCAAAGCACCACTGTACTTACCCATTCCTGGTTACTTTTTGGGTCAATGAGTGATGTTAGTAGTAGTTGCATTGCTTTTCAGGTGTAATAAGTAACCCCTAAGTTACTTAAATTTAGTAATAAGTAACACATAATGGCCAGAATTCCCTCATGTACCTACACGGCCATAAAAGCCAAGCCAACTGTGCTGCTTATATACACCCCGAAGTGCTAAAAGCACAATCATAAGTTAAACGGCGTAAATCTCAGCGCTAAATTGTTACTAATTCTAGTCCTACACCAGGCTATGTAACTGGGACATGATGAGGAATCTATTTGACTCACTCCAGCGTTTGTAAGTTACATCCTTCTGGCCAGTTCCTTTCAAAGGTTACTTTTTAATTGACTTTTTGAGACCAACCATTCTCTTTCAAGATAAGCAATTTTGGTCTTTTCAGCGTATTTGATCTGTTTTAAATCTGTAGACAGAAAAGCTCACCCATGTCTGCATGAAGGGAGGAGGACCTGTTTTTTTTAAATCAAAACTAGAAAACCATTTGCCCAATCATCCCACAATTTGGCACAGAAGAAGAGCAGGCTATCTGCTACACCTGTGCCACGTTTGGTGCTGATCCAACTTCCAGGTTCAAAGTTATTATAATCTTTTTGTTTGTGGCATTCCCAGGTTTTGAGTTGCCTTATGGAATGCAAATTTGCTCTGTTGCTAAACACTCTCATGCAGCAACAATGAGCCCAACTCTTCCAATCACCCCCCCAGCCCTCCCCAGTTATATATTTCGAATCAAAATAAATCCCGCTCTTGAAGTCCTGATGCCAATAATTTCTTGGGATGATGGACAAACTCAGCAATACCTTGATCTTCAAATACACTGAATAAACACTTCAGCGTTTATTGTATAGACGCTAATGCGCCTCGAAGTAATTGCTTAGAGAGATTCCCATGTTCCACCAGAATAATGCATAGGTTGCATTTATGTTCCACACAAGGAAAACAGGGTAACAAAAATGCTGCTGGAGAAAATTTCAGTTCATTCTTTCTCTCTCTCCCTCCCCTCCCTCCAAACTGTGTAGAAATACAGCTTGTTGAACAGCATCTGGAAAACTTATGCGGTCCAGTTTTGCAAGCATTGACCACCTCCTGGCATCGCCCCAGTCTTGGCGCATCTCACTCTGTTCTGCATAGTATTCGGAAACCAGGATTCACATTCAGGGCTCACAAAATTTGGCAGTGGTCCTGGACGACAGACTTCTTGGGGTGACATTGAATTATTATTTTTTAATTCCTTTACAGTGGTACCTCGCAGGACGATTATCCCTCAAAACGACAAATCCACATGATGATGTTTTGCGACTGCCATTTTGCTTCACAAAACAGTGATTTCTATGGGGGAATTTCGCTGAACGACAATTTGGCCCGTGCTTCGCAGACCGTTTATTTGCAAGACGATTTAAAACAGATGATCAGCAGTTTGATCTTCGCAAAACGGGTGTTTTCGGGCCCATTTTTCACAAGAAAGCAATTACAAACAGCTGATCGGCACTCGCAAAATGGCTGCCCTATGGGTGATCTTCGCAAAACGACGAGGTATTTTCCCCATTGGGACGCATTAAATGGTTTCAATGCATTCCAATGGGGAAATGGTTTTCGCATGACGATGATTTCACTAAACAGCGATTTTCATGGAACAGATTATCATCATCATGCGGAGCACCACTGTATTAGGTACATTTATACACCACTCTTCCTCCAGCCGGTTCAGGCTCAGGGGATACAGCCCCCTTGGGTTTTTGCCCCACAATGAAACCTGATTTCATCCACCTGATCTGGTTTGAGCTCAAATTTATGGGCACACGGTTCCTCTTCTTACTTGTTCATTACAAAGGAAGTACAACAGCGGGCTAGCTTTCCATCAAACCCTAGGACAGCGTATGGCGCATCAGAACACGATAAGCCTAAAACATTTTTAAAACACACGCACACACTACAAATTACACACAATTAATCAGACTGAAATATTTGGCAGGATGAAATGCATGCCTTTTCACTTATCTGCCGCATGGCGTTAGCCTTCGCCCAGAATGCTCCTCTTTTAATAGCGCTTATTAATTAGAGACGGCAATATGTTTTAATGGAAAACTCATTTGGCTCGTTTCTCAATGACGAGCATTTTTTTTTATTTTCAAAAAATATTTCCTCCCCCACTGGCATGAAACTGAGAAAAGTTTGGTTGATTCTCCACCCCCCCTTTTCATAGACCAAATGAAAGCTGTGAGCAATTAAAGTCCGATTAGTCTTTGCAGAAGAGTGATGTTGGCAGTTATATATATATATATATATATTTATTTATTAATATATATGTATATTAAAACGAGAGGAAAACAAGATGCGAAGCCTCTGCGCCTTCCACATCGGAGGAGGAAAATAAAATGAACATCCTGGTGCAGCCGATGTATTATTAATACCGATAAATGGGAGGATGGCAAATTTAAAAGCCAGGATGCAAAGTGTTTTCCCGCGGCCAAGCCTTTAAACAAGTTCCAGTTACTGAAAAACGGGTCGTAAAAGAAAAAAGAAAAAAAAAGAGGGAAAATGAAATATCTTTTTTTAAAGGTGGGGCCATAAAAATTCAGGTATATTAACATGGTCTGCTCAGAAAGCAGGTCTAGGAAAGCACCTAGGTTTAACATTTTTTTCGGTACTTTGCCTTTTATGGCTTTGGTTGGGGAAGGAAAGGCCGGAGGCTCTGGGAAGGAAATACAGAAAGAGAGCAGCGCTGCAACAGCCCGTTGCAGTATATTCTCAGCTCTTCACATAAGGAAGGTTGCTAAGCGTCAATCAAAATCTTTGCCCCGGCTTGAGCCGAGCTGTTAAATCCTCGGCTGGATTCCTGTCGCCTGGTTAGGCAAACAGCGTATCTTTTAGCGGCAGATAGCTCAACGTTAAGACCACTTCGCAGCCATGATCCGTCGCCTGCTGCGTTGTGTTGGCGTGCAAAAGAGGACATCTACGGAGATGCCTTAGCTCGTGCCTGACAGTTAAGCCGTCTGCGTACCTGAGCAACAGGATTTGGGCACATTTATTTTGGCAATATACAGATTTTAGTGCGGTCGTTTTCTGTCAAAAAAAAGAGGCAGATTAAGGCAGAAATGGGAGGGGAGAGGCTTTGAAGGAACCCGGCAGGGACTAGAAAGAGAAGTATACCGTATTTTTCGCACCATAAGATGCACTTTCCCCCCACAAAACAGGGGGGTGGAAAGTCTGTGCGTCTTATGGAGCGAAGAAAACAGATTATATTTTCCTGTTTTTTTCTCCTAAAAAATTGGTGCATCTTATGGAAAGGTGCGTCTTATGGAGCGAAAAATATGGTACCTAAGTGCCGGATAGCTCAGTGGTTCAGGTCGGGTTGAGAGTTCGATTCCCCACAGTGCCTCCTTGAAGGGGCTGGACTTGATGATCCATTGGGTCCTTTCCAGCTCTGCAGGTCTCAGATGATGATGATGATGATGATAACCTGTGGAATTCTAGACAAGAACATTGTCTGAATCCTAGCGAGCAATCCTTTCTTTTTCCCCGGAATGATCATGTCTGGGGAGGGTGGGGGGAAAGATGTGGATTCTAGAAAGCAGTGTAGTGTAGTGTTTATAGATATCCCCACTGGCTGTCCTGCTTCACAATGTTGTTGTGGAAGAAAGTAGGGAGAAAGATAGCAATGTGATCCCCTTGTGAGCTTGTTGGAGGAAAAGCAGGAAATACAAGCGGGCCATACATAGATAAAGAAACAACCCTACTCTGATATTCAGAGGGGAGGTGGCTGTTCGATCTTGCCTTCACTTTACTAACATGTAATCGGACAAACAAGGAGGAAGAATAAAATTCATCCACTCCAACAGGACATGATCGGCTCCATCCAGGGTACGTGTCAGACATGGAGCAACTAAGCCATCAGTTTTCAACTGTGTGTGAAGCAAGAATTAGTCATCAACATGAGTCAAATAATTTTTGTTAAAACACATACTTTCAATAATGAATGCAATGGCCTTAGGGGGAAAAATACCATCTGTTGGTGGGCAGTTTGTGAAGAGAAATTGTGAGCGCACTGATTGGGATGTGTGATTTGTTATGAATTATTTGCCCAGTTGTCAGCAACAATATTTTGATCTCTTCTTTCATCAAGCAGGACGCTAGTTTAGGGATGTGTTGCTGCCTTCCGGCAACCGGTTTCCCTTTAACTACTCTTCACCCAAAAAAAGAGGAAGGGTTCATTTTGGAAACATTTTTAAGAACTGCGTATGTAATACTTTTCGTACTTATATATGAGAACTTGCATTTAGGAGATGTCTGTAGCTCATTGATAATCCCTGAAATCACCAGATAAGGCATGAAAAACTAGGCAGGTTGCTGATCCCGTATCTAGAAGCAGTGCTCTCTCAAAGCAGTGAAACTCATCTGATTGCAAAAGCACATTAAAGCAAAAGCTCGGTCAAGCTCTGGAATGTAAACACCAGTTTGTTCTGCAGGTCAGTTTGTTTTGCATTTTGCTGAAATGCAGATAGCAAAGGAAATTGCTGGACAGAAAATGCTACATGAGTGGGAAATACACATTTTAACCCTCACGTTGTGCTAGCAATAAGTTAGATGTGACTAGCAAATTCTGTTCATTTCAGAGGAACGATTCTATGTAGGAGTAAAATCAGGTTTAATTTTGCAAGCTCCAATTTGATGTCGTTTGTTTTAAATTAAAAATACAGTAGGACCCCTGTATCCACAGGGGATCGGCTCCAAGCTACCCCTGCGGATGCTGGAAAATGTGGAAATATATATAGGATCTTTTAAAAATATTTTTAATATTTTCTGACCGTGGAAGTGAATCAGTGGATACTGATCCCTTGGATAAGGGGAGAGGGGGAGTCCTACTGTAATTGGCCTTATAGCCATCCTTCCAAGTGCTGTTAGTGCATTGCAGATGCTATGAATACCACATATAACGGTGCAAGAAGTAACTGGATCCTGTGACGAGGAACACCCTTCAGCTACTTTCAGAATTCTTAGCCTACCTCGTGGGACTGTTGTGAAGTTAGAAGGGACGTGGGGGAGAACTCTGTGCCCCAGGAGGTACCCCTTCGAAGAAAAGTGCCATTTCAAAACACCGAAGAGCCAAGTTAGACCAAGACCTCTTTGGTTTCGTCCTTTGACCAAGGGAATCACCCCAGAAATGAGCCTAAATATTTCCGCCCCTCTCCCCCTCTTTCCATCTGAAACTTGAAACTGACTTTTCGGCAGATGGACAGACGGGGCCACCCGGCCACACACCTCTTTTCTGCCAGCAACAATAACCCCATCGATTCTTGCTCGCTGTTGTGGCGTTAACAGACCCCGGCCCCTGAATTTTTCATGAACAAAATGTTCTTGTGCAGTTCGGAATTCAGGCTCTCTGGGTTTTGAGTTTCTTCATCCATTAAGGAGAAGGAGAAGGGAGGGAAAAAAGAAAGGAAAGCAGAGGAGAAGAGGACTCGACACAGCTCCCAACTGCTGAGAGCATAAATCAGGATTTCTTTCGGGTCCATGGTTCCGGGATTGTTCCTCGGTGTTTCAATTTTGGGAAGGGTTTTTGAACCCTGCCAGAATCTCTCTCTCTCCCCCGCCTCCCCATTCCTTGTTTGTTTCAGGTTACAAGATTTTGCATTTTCTTTTCTCAATGAAACCCCGCCTGTGTGCATTTTTCGGCACTGAGCGAATTTGAGCCAACTTTCTCAAACGCGTCTTGGGGTGCCGGCATTTTTGCACCCCAGCTGCTTGCATTTCGAAGATGCCGGCCTGTGGTTTTGCCTGCTTTCGTTCGGAGAAATGCCTCACACCGAAATGCAAATTTCGTGGAGGCTATCCAGCTTAACAAAATTCTGTCCTTTGTGACGAACGGGGAGATGGTCAAGCTTTGGAGCGCGGGAAAAGAGGCATTTCTGATTTGCTCAATGCTTGGCGGGATGATTCTTTCCTAGGTCTCGAAACCAAGCGCTAGGGGGAAAGACTGAAAGAACTGGGCATGTTTAGCCTTAAGAAAAGAAGACAGGGGAGAAAGGAGAACATTTTCCAAATATTTGAAAGAAGCCATACGGAGGAGAGGCAGGATCTGTTCTTGATCATCGCAGAGTGCAGGACACATAACAATAGGCCCAAGCTACTGGATTTTGGCTGAATACCAGGAAAAACTTCTCAACTGTTAGAGCAGTACGACAAGGGGACCCATGGGGTGGGGGCACCAAATGCTGGAGGCATTCGAGAGAAAATTGGGCAAGCATCTGTCTGATCTACTTTGATTTGATTGTCTGTCTTGAGCAGGGACGTTGGACTTGATAGCCTTGGAGGCCCCTTCCAAGTCCATGATTCTATGATAAGGACATCTACTCCAACCTACTGCTTGATGCAGAGAGAGGATGATCCCAAGAGATAGTTCTCCAGTTTCTGCTGAAAGCTCTCATTCCTTGATTCATCTGGCGTACAGTTTATCTTTCTCCTAAGAAGGGAATTCAAGATACCTAACAAGAAACCTTTACAGCAATCCTGGAGGTCAAGGGCCCTCTTTGTCACCACTTGCCATTGTGAAAACCCATAAGTTGGGGGAGCTATCTGTGTTAGGAACAAGTTTCATGTTCTCCGTTAGTAAGAAAACAAGCAGGGAAGAAACGGGAAGATCTGAAACCGTGTCCAGATGTTGTGTCTAAGTAGCCCGCAGCTAAACTACATCACAAGATGTAGACTCGGAGACAGCCTTTCATTTTCTGGAGAGACAACACTGGCTATAACATGGAGATCATTCCATGATTTTGAGAGGAAATAAGTTTGGAGATCCTGCTTGCTTTCTTCGGAGCACAATTTCCAGAAACGGCCAGGCAGACGTGTGCCAATTTATACGTACCAGTGGAAAATCCATGATGGATTTGATGATTCCATCAGAAGTGCAAGATATGAACAGCTGACCCGGTCCCCCCAACAATGGCATTGCACGTTCAACCTAAAGTTCCCTATCTTGAGCAATCACCTTTTCTGTCCAACTATATGCTGCTGTTTTATGGAACCTTGCATGCTGCCTTTACTAGGTTTGGCTGGGCGGGACCTTTCTGGGCTGGGCTGACTGTCCGTCTATCTGGCACTAACCAATCAACCCTTGCCTGCCTCTGAATTCAAAGAGAGCCCCACCTCTCTGTTCAGTAGCTCTTTCCCCCTCCCTTTCTGGTGGAGTCAGTCGGTCTGTTGAAAGCAGTGAGTCCGTGGGAGGTCCATCACTCAAAAGAGGCTTGCTGTTTCATCTGCTGTAAGTAACAACACTTTTTACTCTTTCTCTTACCCAAAGTCTCAGAGTGAGATATTGAAACTTAAGTGCCAGTTGGGGAGAGAAAAGGGGTGGAGCGCTATTCTGCTTGGCGAATCCCTGCCCTTCTGCTGCACGCTGATAGAAATTGAACCAAATTCAAACCTCTGCAACTCTACAGACCCCCCCTCTTCCTCTAACCCAAGTCTCAGAAGTAGTGTGTTTTTCCCCTTCCAAAGAACCTCTTTAAAAATGTATCAGCCAAGAGCACGGAAATTGTCCGCGCCTTACGACAGTCCTCGAACGCATATTTGGATATTTATTCACGAGATCCAGTGGATAAAGCAGGTCCCTTCATGCTTGCTGATTTATCTGCGCCTGCGGTTATCGGAGGCATATGCACCGGCTCGCTATAACTGTCATGGATGATACAGGGATAAGATGAAAAACCTCTACAGATTTCAGGTACAGGGAGGAAAATGTAATCATAACTCACTTTAGGAGCAAGTGATACATATTTATACCCCGCCGAGCACCGTCGCACGGCCCTTTTGCCTCTTTATATTTCCATTGCAGGATCTCTGCTCTGGATCCATCATGTTTTCTGTTGGTTAATACTATTGTCAGTCAGGAAGAATTTATCGGCCTCTGACTTATGACCAAGAGTCGCTTGGCTGGGCCCGCACCGTTTTCTCCGCTGAGCGGATTTCAATTGACTTTCTTCGAAATTTTAAAAGGAAAATTGAGCGTCAGAGGCCCAGGTCTGGACATTAGACCAATATAAATGCTTCATGCAATGATCCCGTTTAACTTATTTCGAAACCCTCCTTGGGCCTCAGTATCGCCTTCTGTGAAAAAACAAGATAGCGGCAGAAAGATCCGAGCCCTTCTGTTCTCGAGTGTATTTCTCTGTTCGTCTCAGAGCACTTGCACAATTTGGAATTAGGGATGTCGGTGAAATACAGGCAAAATTAAAAACAAAACAAAATGTTAAAATGATGAGACCGCTTTTGACCAGAAGCAGTCTACTTCGATAAAGGTTATCTAGGCTGCTTTTTAGACTTTCTTTTGTACACAACGTGGGGCATAAGCCACAGGTACGTTAAGTGCTGCCTTGATTGAACTTCTCCACAGTCACAGAAAGTTTGTCCTGTATCAGCCCCATTTTCTTTGATTTTCCGACTTTGCTTCTCCAGCGTAAATCCTGTGCATTTCCAGGAAGCTGTGGCAAGTAGCTTTTCCTCTTCTTGATGTTATGTGACATCAAATTGCTTCTGAATTACAGTGACCTTCCAGCGGTTCCTGCCCTTAACATCTGTACACCAGTCCTATAAAAGGCATCCTGTGGCTTCCTTTATGGAGCCGATCCATCTCATGCTTAGCCGTGTTCTTTTCTTCCCGTGCTTCTCTGTCCCACTGGCCTTTCATTGTCACATTTCATCCCCAGGTCAGCTTTCCTGGGGATTTATTTGAGGTATTTTTAGCCCACCTTTCTCCTTAAAAGAAAGGTGGCTTACATCATCGAAATGCAACCTTTAGAGCTAAAAAAACGAGTATAAAAATGCAGTTTATATAATTTTAAAGCTAAAAACAATAAGTATATACAGATATTAAAAAGCAACGCTTTGAGAAACGGTAAATACAAGCAGTACTAAAAACCCGGTCAAAGCAGTCCTGCATAGCAATCCAGTTAAAAAAAACCCACACAGGAAGCGAATCTGGCTTGCTTGAAGAGAAAGGTCTTTGCCTGCTTGCGGAAGGAGAGGAAAGATGGCGCCCACCTGGCTTCCAGTGGGAGGGAGTTCCACAGTCAACAGGGATGCTGATAACCAGCTGCCCCCAGTGATGCCAAAGGAGGGGTGGTGTGAGAGGTTGACCCCCTTGGCAAAGGGGCATTCCCATGCGTTGTGTGGGTGATGTTTTATAGACAGGAAGAAAAGGGCAGAGGGGGGATGATGAGGTGGGATGAAGCAATATTGGGACGATGGGCGACAGAGTCCATCTCTGTGGCAACTGATGCTTAAAGCAGCTGCCCCAGTCCGCCTTACAGGTGGGCCATCTCTGTCAGGGTGGGGTGGGGGAAACCTTCTTGGGACTCCTTGGGATTCCCTTTGGGATTTTCTACGGTGGAGAATAGCCGTGGCGTTAATTAAAGAAGGGAGAGCCCGCCGGCCAGGACAACCGGGAGGCCTCAAAGCATTGTAAATCTCACCTGATACATCTTCGGAGAGAAGCATCCATTCACTTTATCAGACTTTACCTATAGATTTATGAAGCTCTCAGACCTCGAGTGATCACGTTGGCATTTTCGGACTCCGGGACCCACGTTCCAGGTGAAATAATGGAATTTATTGATGGAGCAGCCGGCGCCTGCAATTTTACTCTTGTTTAGAAAATTTGACCATCAATAACATGTTGGTGGAAGGAAGGAAAGAGAGAGAGAGGAGAACATATTGAAGTAGACTAGCTATTTCCCTCCTCTTAAGGAACCGGTTGAGAAAACCATTAGCGGACAAAACCCCGGGAGGGAGATTTCTTAACTCAAGGCCAGTAGCCACCAAAAGTTATACCTTTTGTGTAGCGGCACAACAAGGTGTCGCACTGGGGGACTAAGCTGCCCCATTATTTTTTGAAAAAAGGAAGATTTGGGCTACCACGCTCCTATTTCTTTCAATGTGTTTCCCCTTGGTGCCAACCAGCTTTCTAATTTAATGTTCACTTCTTTTTTTAAAAAGCTCCTTGCAACGATGCAATCTGGTTTTTAAAGTTCAGCTTGTTTTATTTCTTATTTTCTGTTTATGGGTCTGGGCGTTCGGGTTTACGTCCTCCCCCCCCGCCCTTTGGCACTGTGTCAAAAGTGCGTCAAATTTGCTTGCGGCTTGTGGCCGAAACCAATAAAGCAGCTTACGAGTAAAAATAATTGCAATATTGCACATGGATTCGGGGAGGCAGGAAAGGTGGCAGCTGTTAATACTAGCATGGAAGATAATTTAAAAAAAAAACAGGATGTGTATGCAAATATACTGTTGATTTGGAGAGTTAGATTGTTTTGTTAACTCCAAATATTGCAAGAACAGGACTGTTCATTATGCTGTTTTGAAGAGCTAGTTTTGATGTCAGTTGTGGTGGAACATTGATATCGTATCCTCCTTTTTAAAGTTTAAAGTTCAATTTTTAAAAAAGATTCCTGTCACTCATGGGGCCCTCCCCTCCTCTCTTCTTGGTTTAAGACACAAGATTGTTTTTAAAACCCTTGCCCTAAATCGGTTGCAGAGTTTTGAATATCTGGCAAAATTCCTTTGCTACGCCCTAGAAGTACAGAGATTCGTAGAGGAGAATAGCTACAACTTTCCCAGATAGTCCACCCCTTTCTCAGTAACTGGCACTTACAGTCTCGGTGACTCACTCTGAGACACTGGTAAGAGAAAGGATAAAAAACATTTCATGACTTACAGCGGAGAACACATCAACGCCAAACTAGCAAACAGTGATTCCGACAAACCAAAGAGAGGGCAAGAGCGCATAGCAGAGAGGCGGGGCTCTCTTTGAATTCGGGGGGGCGGGAAAGGAATGATTGATTAGTGCTGGATAGATTGACAGTCACCGCAGCCTAGAAAAGCCCCTCCCAGTCACTCAAACCACAGGCGGAATGCAACAGAGTCTTAAAATCTCCCTAACCCAAGCCTGCAAACCAGGTTATGTATTATTATTATAATTTTTTAAAAAATGCATTCCACATATCGTCGTCCTCTGGGTCAACCATCACCCATATTAATTCTTCCATCAACTATCTGTCTGGCCTGCCTTGTTCCCCCCCCCCCCCCCGGGATCTATCCAGGCATTTAAAAGGATTTATATCTCCCCTAATGTGGCTGAGTTGTCTGGTTTGTTTTTAATCCATTCTGCTTCGCGTCTGCAATTACGGCTCAAGCCCCGTCC
Source organism: Pogona vitticeps (assembly GCF_051106095.1). NCBI lineage: Eukaryota > Metazoa > Chordata > Lepidosauria > Squamata > Agamidae > Pogona > Pogona vitticeps. The sequence continues at coordinate 8,366,588 of NC_135800.1, forward strand.
ATCACCCAGGTCGGAAAGTCGTAAACAGGGAAGGACGCCCTGGCTCAGCCTGTTGTGTTCCCTAAAATTGGGTCTCTGTGTTCGTGTGTGTGGCGTGTTTTCAGGTTGCACTCCAAAAAGGCACAACAAGCCAAACAATGATTGCGGGCTACGAGGGAACAGACGGATCGTTCTGGAGAGCGAGGGGGAAAGTGCTCCTCAGCCAGAATATTATTCACCAAGTGTGATGTTTTCTCTCTACCTAATTTGTAGGTTTGCAAAGGACACGAGCAGGTTGCTAATTCGCGCGTGATGTCTGTATCTTGCAATCAATGGACTGGCCTCGGTAATGAAAGAACAGGGCTAGGAGACCATTCTTTTCTGTTTTTAAGAGTGGAGATAAAAAAGCATTAGGATATTTGTTTCTCGGTAACGCAGGAAAACGGGCCAGATCCAATGGGCTTGGTCCTTCACCTCACTTCTGACAGGCTGCCTGGGTGAGATTTTTTTAAAAAAGAGATCGCTGCGCCTTCCGGCTTTGAATGTGTTTTTAGTATTGCTTTTTGTTTACCATTTCTTAGAGTGGCATCTGTTCGATCCTTTTTTTAAGCATTTGTAGACTTACTGTTTTTAGCTTTAAATATAACTTTTAAATTATGTCGGTTGCCTTTGCATACAGTTGGACTCCTTTATCCACAGGATCAGTATCCACTGATGCACTTCGCCATGTTCTGAAAATGTTAAAAATATTACAAGAAAAATCCCAATTATCTATCTATCTATCTATCTATCTATCTATCTATCTATCTATCTATCTATCTATCTATCTATCTATCTATCTATCTATCTATCTATCTATCTATCTATCTATCTATCTATCTATCTATCTGGCAAATGCTATAGGTAGACCATGCTACCTATAGCATTTGCCAGAAAACAGATTTCCATTATGTCACTATCAGAACTGGCCACTAGATGGCACCAGAGACCATGTTATGTAGAATATTTGCCTTTAAAAGAGCGTCCCACATTTTTCAGCATCCACGGAGTAGTGGGGGGGGGCTTGGAACCGGTTGTCTACAGGTAGGGGGCCCTAAAGTACTTGTTGTTTTTAGTTTTAAATATTGCCTTTTAATGGTGAGAGCTGCCTTGGGTCCTTTTTAAGGAGAAAGGTGGGGTAAAATATTTTAAATAAGTAATAATAATTTGTGTTCATGCTGGCTGGGAACAATGTGACGGCCTTGAATGTTGGACAGCAAACACCATCTCCCCTAGGTTACTAGCTCATCTGCTTCCCAAATCCTGGAAATTTCAGGATCAAAATCTGAGATCTGAAGGCGGGACCTTGTGAGGTGATGGGGGCAGGACCTCTGAAGTCAAAGAAGCTGGCAAGCCCATGCTGGACCAAGATGGGGCCGATTCCGGCTGAGCTCAAACCTGGAGGAGATCCAGTTGAATAGGCGTCAGGTTCCACGAAATAAAGAAAGGGGGAAGGAAAGAAAAAAGTGATCCGTTGATCAAAAAGTTTGAAGTTTACTTTGTCGTTCTCATAATTTGATTTTGTAAACGAATAATCATTTACATAATTCGAACGAGCATTCCTTTGCATAATTTGAGTTTGCAAACGAATTTTCACCACCTTTAAACAATTATAAAAGACTCATATCACAGACAGGACGTTAAAAGGCACCCCATCTCCAGATTGATAGAGAGATGGGGGTTAAAGGACTGCTTTTTCTGTAAAGAAAGACAATCTCTTTCTTCACGGTTTTAACAAAGACAAAGTTTCGTTTTTGGAAATACGTGTGGTGGGAAACAGAACTGGGCAGTGATTTGGGATGCAAGGGCATAAAGACAACGAGGTCACATGTCTAATTAGAGAGGTTGTCTGAACGGATTGGAAATCTATGACACTGAAAGGTTGCGGATTGATTTCTGAGAAAAGCTTGGGGGCCGAATGGGCAGGATGACCACGAAATGTGCCAAACAAGGGGAAGAACCCGGTCCCAAGGGGCAAAACAGGAACATTCCCAAGAAACCTCTTTCTCGTCCTCCTTGAAGCAGAATAAACAACACCGAGACGGACGAACAAATACTCATGTTAAAATTAAATTCAGCTATAGGATCAAATCACAATTAAAGCTTAAAAATTGAAAAATCACTTGGTTAAAAATACTAAAAAAGCCCACAGTATTATCCCTCTCTTTAAGCTAGTGCCCATATTTGTGTTTTTCACCCTGGCTTGCAGCATTCAGCTTTTGTAAAATGAGAAGTAACACTGTTAGTTATGTTGAGAAACAGGAAAGGAAGATGTTACATTAAAATGTAGTTCGAAGTATAACTAATTACTTTTGGATCTTGATTTGTAACTGATTACTTTTAAAAGTTACTTCCTATGATTGTAGTTCCTTCCCCTCCTTTTTCTCCTGTTCTTCTGCCCAAATGCCAATGTTTCAGATGAAGCCTGTTGTATCAGAATGACGGGAGGCGAAGGGAGTGGGGTGGGCAGTGAATCAGGAAAAGAGGCTCAGACAGAAACTCGGCACTCAGCTCATTAGCCGGAGTGAGAACTTGTCTCTTAGGGGGCTTCACGAGACTCCTGTTACGAAGCCTAATGGGGCCCTGCCGCCCTGGTGAAACTGAACGGTATATGCTGCCCTTTGCTAAGTAACAGAGAGACCTATTAAGGGGAAATTTTTAATAAAAGGCTGATTTGTAAACATGAAAGAGACAGGCCTCATCCATTAGGGAGGCAGGAGAGAGTGCTTTCGGCCGGCTTAAACCCTCTAAAAAAGCCATTTCCCCCATTGTTTCTCCAAGCATATCCTTAAAGGCGGTCCCTCCGGGAACATCTGCGGTTGGAAGGCTTCTCGTCCAGTTCGCTCCTGTCTGGGAATCGTCCGGCTCCGTCTAGACAATAACCTTAGAAGCCTAGATAACGGGAGAGTTTGGGCATTGAGGAATTGTAAATAAGGACTGGGAAATCATTCCGTTTCATTTCTCCTTCCTTCGTATTTTTTTTTCAGCCTCCAGTTCTTTCCACCCTCAATATGTGATCTGGCATCCATTGCTCGATTCGCCAGAGGCGAAGTACATTTTCCGCCTACCTGCACTGGCCAAATTCAACAGGTAGAGCTCTTTCAAGGGGGAAGACAGCCATGTTCTCTGCTGCTTTGCTATATTCGTAGTAAAGATTAGGAGCTTCTCATAAAGAAAAGTGCTGGCAACTAACAATACGGGAGTTTCGGCTGTTCTGGACTACGAATCTCATAATTCTCCATTCTGGGAGTTCCACCCACCTTACAGATACCTTAAAAACCACCTCTGTGTGATGCACTATGAGGAAACGCCTAGATTTGAAGGCTTTGAGGCTTAGCCAAGCTCCCACCCAACTTCCGGCTCAGGAAGAAAGCTCCCAGCTAGCACTGGGGCAGGAACAGGAAGCTTGGGTGGGACTAGGCCTAGCTAGACCTCGAAGTCTTCCTGTTTAGGCCTTTCTCCCAGGTGAGCCACAAAGAGGTGTTTGCCAGGCACCTGCGTGGTAGGTACAATTTCAAGAATGGAGATATCCTCCCCTGTTGGCAACTCTGAATCAAGACCACCATGGCCGAATACACAAAAATACAAACACAGATGGCATTGAGGACCATTCTCGATTTTGATGTCTTTGCATCTCTCAGGTATGATGAAGTCTGGTGTCAGCAATGTGTCTGGCTCTCCAGTTTCCAAAACCAGAAGTCCAGGATTTTGACCCTCATCCTGCAGGGATTGACAAGAATTTTTTTTTGATCCAGCTAAACATCTAGAGTAACATTTGATCTCCTAGTAAAAAAAATTGTGGAATCTGGGCTGTAGGAAGGATTCAAGGATAAGTACATCAGTCATGGTGGAGCTTGGGTTGAGATAAAATGGTGGCCGTGGGAAGGGCGATCCCTCTGTAAATGAACAGATCTAACCACAAGACCTTGTGCGTGTGGAATTTCCCAGCATTGCTCCCATCCGCTGTGCAGCCTTATTCATAAGGGAAATCTCTAGACATGGAAAAAGCAACCGCTTTCCCCAGAGAAACCCCTTTCGTTGTTTCCGTTGAGGACAAGCTGTTGTTTTCTCAACGATGGCCAACGGAGAAGTTTCCAGAACTGGCAAAGAGCCACGGCAGGGTTTTGGGACTGATTCTGCTAACCGGGAAGCCACAGAGTGTGGGTCGGGTGGAATTTCAGAGCAACAAAATCCTTGGTTTTAATGATCTTTGATTGGCAGCCGATTTGTTTATCCTGAACTCCGGGAGGCATTTTGCCTCGTTCAGATGAAGGAGAAAAGAATGAAAAAAGGAAAAGAAAGAAAAAATAAAAGAGAGAGCAAGAACAATCTGATCATCTGCAGAGAAAAGCAAAGGTGGGCATCTCATTCCTTGAGAATCGGACCATGAAACTAGGGGGTGGGGCTTTGGGATTTCTCAGGGGAGGGCCTTTCTGGCACCAGGGGGTGGGGCTTTGTGATGTCACAGAAGCATGGCAGGCAGGAGCTGGGAGAGTAGCAAGCACCATATTCACACAGACACATTCTTCCCAAGATGGCGAAGACGTGAAGAAGGACATCAAAGCTTTGAAGCTAAGCTCACATATATTGATTTTTCCCCCCTCTCCCAGTGCCATTCCCCCTGAGTTTTTCCTCATCATCTGGAGATCTGGCCAAGCTTTGTGAATCCCGGTGACACCTTGGGACCTAGCAATGCTGGTTGTGAATCGATTTTAATGGACAAGGTTAGAAAACGGTTGGGCATCAATGCCCATCTCTCCACCATGGAGAAATCCTGGGCAATTTCATAGAAGTCAATTCAAGCATGGATAGATGGCCCAGGGAACGATCAAGGAAGGACTGTATCAGTTCAACGTTGGTCAAACTCTGGAGTATATATAAAGCAGTTCCTCTAAGGTGTCACAGAGCTATTAAACACAGAGGAAACCAGTGTCTGAATTATGGAGGCAGATGCTTAGTGCAATGAACGCCACCAGAGATGCTTATGGGTTCCTCAATGCCACCAAACGCTTTCCGACATATAGTGACCCTAATGGCATTTTGGAGGTATGGAAGATGTTCGAAGAGTGATTCGCCGTTGTCACCCTCTAGCATGTCCCTGTGGCTGTGTGAGGGTTTGAACCCAGGGCTTCTGAGCTCCAGTCCGACGCTCTATCCACTCAACACTAATAACTATCCGTAGGCTTCACACTCTGCTTTTCAGAGCAAGCCAAAGTAGCTCACAAGCTGTGTTGTTGCGGGAAAATAGGACACGTTTGAGTGGGAGAGAGGCTGATGAAAAGGCACTTGGCAAAATCCCCATCGCACAACAAGAGCTGGAGAGTAAAACAATGCCACAGGTAGACTGAATGCAATGTTACAACGAAATTACCAAAGCTTAATGCACAGAAAACAAAATCAAGGATAGCAGCACATGAACGCCGACAACATTTATCTCCTTGTCTCTTCTTTCTCTTCTCCAGTTGGAGGCTGGGCGTCATCCTGGATCTACTGAATTTCGATATCCCTGCTCTAATAGATGCTGCTGTGCTGTATTCTCCCTTGGACATTTATTTGATTATTTACTTGAGATGCATTCTGCCTTTCTCCTAGGCGGTTGTCTCTAGCCACGGGGAAATCCTCCCATAATGCCCTGGGGCAATGTGACGGCAGGGGCATGCTGGGAAATTGGCCTAGTGCTCAGAACACCCTCCAGCCTGGAAAAAATCATGCAAAGAGCAGGGACAGAGAAGGGATTATGGGAGAACCTTCTGGATGATCAAGATCCCCATGAAATACAAACACGGGCTGAACTCTGAACCAGATTGTCATACATGTGCCTCTCTGATCAGGCATGGCTGGTCCCTTTCCATTCCTGAGGACAGCTAATTGCTCTGAGTTTTAGCTCGAACTTTTCAGGTACTGCCAAAGGGGCTGAGCCCGAACCTCCCCCCACAATAGATTAAGCTCCTTGGATGGTGATGTTCGGATAAAAACCCAGTGTGGATTCACCCGTCGCCCCTCCCTGCGGCCTTCGCCTCGGGGCCCCCACAGAGGAGTGAGACTGCCTGCTCTCTCATCCCCCAGTGATTCCTCTCTGTCTCTGAGCCCTGCCATTCCGCCCTGCGGGAGGAAACAAATTAAAAAGCAAAAATCTAATTCCTTATATACATCATCAAGAACTGAACAGAAGGCCTGAGCTGCCCAAAGCATGGGAGGATTTATTTATCAGCCCTTCCAGCACGCCGTGTACGTGTCAACAGAGAGAGTTTAAAAACAGGCTTTTTTTTTTTGAGGATATCAGAAGGCATGAAAGCATCTCAGGTAGGATCTGTCTGTCACCTGGCTGGCAGGAGGCAGCTACGCCATCTACATCCGCTCCCTCGGTTTCCTCTGCGGCACAAACAGAGTTTGCTGTGGGAAGAAGCCGTCGGTTCGGCCGGGCGGAAAGAGGGAAGGCAGAGAAGGGGCAGCCGATCAGCTCATTTCAGTTGCAGCCAGAGGTGGGGGAAAGAAGGTTTTACGAATTGCGAATAACACCGTAGAGTAATGGAAGGTCCATAACTTTTCTCTAATGACAAGTAACATTACCTGGACTCTACTTGATTCTTCCAGATGGAGTAAAACCATTAAATCCATGGGATTTACATTTTGTTGACTCCTCCTTCCTCAAGTAATGGTTTCTCCATGGAACCCTTAATCAGATTTCATTTCCTAGTGACTTTCCTGGGGATAGTTCAGTACCCTGGACAGTGGTGGAAGTCTCAGGATGCAGAGCCAGAAAGTTGGGAGTTTGAATCCCCTGCTGGACTTCATGATCCATACGGCCCTTTTCTAGCTCTGACGTTCTAAGATGATGATGATGATGATGATGATGATGATGATGATGATTCTTTTCCTTTTCCTTTTCCTTTTGATTTCCTTCTGAGAATGAAAAATGTTTCCATGGAATATCATGAGTTTTTCCCCCCCTGCTGAATTGAAGGCTTTTTCTTATTTTTAAGGTGGGATTTTGTTAAAGGAACAGAAAAAGAACAGAACTACCAAGGAATCCAGAAAGTTACTTCAACTGGGAATGGTTTCTGCGAAGGCAAGACCGTTTCTTTCTGTGGCTCTCGCAATGTGGCTTGTTTGTTTTTGAAGCAGATTTTGAACCTCTGGTCAAAATGTGAAAGAAAGCCCACCTCATTTCAACTAAGGTTCTAGTCCTCAGTGAGGTGGCTTGTCGATCTCAGGGCTGGGCTAATGACTTCAGATTGCATTTGTCGAAACTTGAGATTTGGAATCCTCTGGAACACAAAAAACAATTTCCTATCCATAGCAGACAGCTGAGCTAGAACTCCCCCCCCCGGTATCTTCCATAGGAAGAGAAATCTGCCTTGAGCCATGAAAAAAAATCCAGATTCATGTCCATATTGAGCCATCAAACCCGTTGGGTGAAATCCAAGTTCAAGACCTCATAGAGCCATCAAACCCATTGGGTGAAATCCAAGTTCAAGACCTCATGGAGCCATCAAACCCGTTGGGTGAAATCCAAGTTCAAGACCTCATGGAGCCATCAAACCCGTTGGGTGACATCCAAGTTGAAGACTTCATGGAGCCATCAAACCCGTTGGGTGACATCCAAGTTCAAGACCTCATGGAGCCATCAAACCCATTGGGTGACATCCAAGTTCAAGACCTCATGGAGCCATCAAACCCGTTGGGTGACATCCAGGTTCAAGACCTCATGGAGCCATCAAACCTGTTGGGTGACATCCAAGTTCAGGACCTCATGGAGCCGTCAAACCCATTGGGTGACATCCAAGTTCAAGAGTTTGCTGCCCTAGAAAACTCATTAGGCAACCTTGGTCTAGTTGCTCTCTATCAAACTGAACAACCTCACAGGGTTGTCCAAATTGTTAACTAACTACACCCATCTTGAGCTCACTGAAGGGGATTCTGAGTCACATCCTTGGTTCATTGAGACTAATACAGTCAACTCTAGCTGGTCAACTGCTGTCTAGGACTTCCTTCCTTTTTCCAGCCCGAACTCGAGTCGCTGAGGGTCAAAACTGGGTTCTTTTAAAAGCAACACTTGCCTCACACCATTGATCTGACTGAATGGGGTGTGGGTTTTTCCCCCCTATAGCGTCTGTCATTGCTCGTTCGCTTCTTAAAATTGATGTTTTATTCATTTCGCTATTAAACTATACACACAGACATAATCCAACGCCAAAAAGCAAACAGAGAAGTATTGCAATCTATCAAAAAGGCGATAAACCCAATATAAAACCCACTCATTGGGAAAAAAAATTCATCTCAAACATTAAAAATAATTTCAGTAATATAAATAATATAAAATTCAGCAATATAAAAGGCAAGCACATTGCGTCCAATGAAATCTTGATTGAGAAGGCTCAACAGATACTTCGACGGCTGAGTATTTTACAATTGCCTTCCTTCAAGGTAGGACCATAAAAAGTTTGATTTCTGAAAATGAAGTTATTGCTAATTTGATAAATTGCATCTAACTTATCTGAGCATCTTTCTTGAGATGATCTATGGGTTTTGGAAATGTACTTCTTGAGCTGTATTTCCCTTTAGAGTTCCTTCCTTCCTTCCCCCCTCTCTTTTTCCATCTCCTTCCTTCCTTCCTTCCTTCCTTCCTTCCTTCCTTCCTTCCTTCCTTCCTTCCTTCCTTCCTTCCTTCCTTCCTTCCTTCCTTCCTTCCTTCCTACCTACCTACCTACCTACCTACCTACCTACCTACCTACCTACCTACCTACCTACCTACCTACCTACCTACCTACCTACTTTCCATCCATCCATCCATCCATCCATCCATCCATCCATCCATCCATCCTTCCTTCCTTCCTTCCTTCCTTCCTTCCTTCCTTCCTTCCTTCCTTCCTTCCTTCCTTCCTTCCTTCCTTCCTTCCTTCCTTCCTTCCTTCCTTCCTTCCTTCCTTCCTTCCTTCCATCTTCCATTCTTTCTTTCCTTTGTTCTTTCTAATTATCTTCCTTCCTTCCTTCCTTCCTTCCTTCCTTCCTTCCTTCCTTCCTTCCTTCCTTCCTTCCTTCCTTCCTACCTACCTACCTACCTACCTACCTACCTACCTACCTACCTACCTACCTACCTACCTACCTACCTACCTACCTACCTACCTATCTACTTTCCATCCATCCATCCATCCATCCATCCATCCATCCATCCTTCCTTCCTTCCTTCCTTCCTTCCTTCCTTCCTTCCTTCCTTCCTTCCTTCCTTCCTTCCTTCCTTCCTTCCTTCCTTCCTTCCTTCCTTCCTTCCTTCCTTCCTTCCTTCCTTAACAAATAGAATTGATTCAATTGCCTTTCCCTTATCTAATTTTCAAAAAAATCAAATTTGAAAGCAAAGTCTCAGCCACATGCTATTTGACTCAAGAAGCCGAAAAATTACATGATCTTAAAAGCTTCCTGTCCGAAGCCCAATAAAATGCCAGAGATGCATCGTCAGAAGCTCACCTTGGAAGACACACTCTAGATCAGTGGTCCTCAACCTTGGTCCTTCAGATGTTATTGAACTACAACTCCCAGAAGCCTTCACCACCACCTAATCTGGCCAGGATTTCTGGGAATTGAAGTCCAAGAACATCTGGAGGCCCAAGGTTGGGGACCACTGCTCTAGATGGACCTCCTCAGTCTTGGTCCACTCTCAGCATGAAAGACCCCCAAGAGTCCTGTGACACCTCTAAGGCTAATGTGTTTATTTGGCACAACCGAATGTAGCCCAGCTTCTTCAGCTGCATAGAGGGAAGAGATGGCCTGCTGCCCTATTCCAAAGCACATGTGCAAGCTTTACGGGCGACACAGGTCTATTGGCTGCATTGGTTTCAACAGACGAACACGGCTATCTCCTAGAAAAAGTATGTTTTGGGAGCCACACAGAACACGATCTATTGTATGGCTTTGTCTGGATCATATTTCTGTGCGAAAATCAATATGGCCCTCGGGATGAAACAGTCTCTTTCATTTAGTAATCTTCAGGCGGCTTGCGCATGTGATGAAAGTCCGAGGCATGTCCATGCTCCTGTGGCTGCATTAAAACTTAGAGAGCATGGTGTGGGCAGCCCCATTCTCTCGCAGAGAAGAATGGCTAAGACAGGAGCTTGAATCCTAGAATGATGGAGTCGGAAGGGGCCTCGAAGGCCATCAAGTCCAACCTCTTGCTCGTTTCAGGAATCCAAGTCAAAGCAGATCTGACAGAGGGTGGCCCAATTTTCTCTTTTGTGCCTCCAGCATTGGCGCGCTCACCATCTCCTCCCGAGGTCATTAGTTCCGTTGTTGTACTACTCTAACAGCTAGGAAGTTTTTCCCCTGATATTCAGCTCAAATGCAACTTCTTGTAACTTTAGCGCATTATTATATGCCCTGCACTCTGGGGCGATCGAGAAGAGATCTTGCCCCTCCTTTGGAGGACAATTTTTCAAGTATTTGGAAAGTGCTAGGAAGCGGTGGTATTTGCTCCCCCAGCTGTTCCCTAAAATGGCGGCTTCACTCTGTCTTACAGTAGGGCCGGCCCGACAGTTGCACGAAAGAAGCAGGAGGCCAGGTCGTTTGGAAGAAATGCACGCCGCTAACGTGACTCTTGCACTCACAGGCCCAGTACAACTCAGGTGTGGGCGCTCGGCGAAAGGCCGTCTAGCTAATTTTGCATTTCTTTATCGGCTCCGTGCAGACAGGTGACCTAGAATTATTAGCTCTCTCGATGTCATTAAGCACACGGTGAAAAAAAAAAGAGCAAGGAAAGAAAAAAGAGAAAACCTACATAAGCACAGACTTCGCCACATGTGGCACTCAGCTCTCCGGCTTATTCTTGCCTTGTTAATCAAGTTCTCTGGAGGTTCTGATCTTTTCCTTTGGTTAATCTGGTAGGATTTTGTTAAGAGTTCCGATAGCTACTTCTGGCTCTCTGTAGTTTAATCTGTGCAGAAAGGTGTGTGTGTAGGTGTGTCAGGAGCAAGGACGTCCACGACGAGAGAAAGATCAGGAGAAAGATTCATCAGACCGAGAAAAACAAAGCTATATATTCTTTTAAATTCTTGCAGAACTGCATTTCCAGCCATATATATACAGTGGTGCCTCGGTAGACGATGATAATCTGTTCCACTGAAATTGCTGTTTAGCAAAATCATTGTCTAGCGAAAAGCATTTCCCCATTGGAATGCATTGAAACCTGTTTAATGCGTTCCAATGGGGAAGAATTGTCATTGTCTAGCGAAGATCGGACATAGGAACGCCGCTTTGCGAACCGCCGATCATCTGTTTAAATCACTGTCTTGCAAAGCTTAGGTCCCGAAAAACACCTGTTTTGCGAGCGCAGAGGGAGCTGTCAAAATCGTCGTCAAGCGAAAATCGGTTTGCGAAGCAGGGACCAAACATTGTCCAGCGAAATTCCCCCATCGGAATCGCTGTTTCGCTAGTCAGTGTCTAGCGAAAAAACTGTCATGCGGGGTAACTGTCTAGCGAGGCACCACTTGTATGGCTGGAAATGCAGTTCTGCAAGAATTTAAAAGCAGGGAGGGGAAAATAACCACGTGGATTGTGAATGCAATCCTATGCATGTTTACCAGGAAGTAAACCACACCTGCCTGAATCTGGTCCATCGACATGGTCATGAATGGCGATCATGCACACATTTTGCCAAACTGTTGCAGGCTTACATCTTGCATCTCGCATCTGCCTGCCTGATTTCACTTTGGCCTGCAAAATCAGGCGTGTGGCCTTGCGCAAGACCGATTTGTGGGGAAAAGAGCCAGCAGGAAAGAAAACTTCCTCAGCTGCTGATGTGTCGCCTACTGGTTTGTGTTGCTGTGGAACCAGTGGCTGAAGTCCGGTGGCTTATTTTCCTCCATGGATTTTGGCTGCTGTGTCTTTTATGCACAGAAAAATGTGCTGGGGGTTTAACGATCTATGTGTTTCATTTCCCAACATTGCCACCATCAGCTCCTAGAAGGATCTCTTCCTCGTGTTACCACCAGGATAACCCTGTGGTCAGGGCAGAAAGAGTAAAACTGATGAGACTCACGTTAGGCAGCAAATCTGATGCTTGTGAATGGGGAAAAAAGACATTTCGTGTGATTTTATGGAAAGTTGTGGAAGTACAAGACATCAACGAAGAGGGGTCTGTCAATGTCTTTGAGAGGAAGTATCTCATGGGGCTTCAAGGCATCTGGTCGTATCCAGGCAGCCCCCTTGTTCTAACAGATGAGGAGTTTTTCCATCCTTAGGAAGACCAAATACGAGATGGAGTGACTCAAGGAAGCCACGAACTTGAGTCTACAAGAGCTGAGGAGGGCTATTCAGGACAGGACATTTTGGAGATGGTTCATTCATAGGGTCTCCATGGGTTGGAGGTGACCTGACAGCACAGAAGAAGAAGAAGAAGAAGAAGAAGAAGAAGAAGAAGAAGAAGAAGAAGAAGAAGAAGAAGAAGAAGAAGAAGCGGTCCTTGTCTGTCTTGGCTAGTTAGGATTCCACTGGGAAGGAGCACCCGAGCCAAAATGAATAGGAATGATCCCTCTCTGGTTCAGCTTAGTGGGTTGGGGCACTAGCGTTGGGAGCCTATCCAAAATGACAGGGAGTGTCTCCTGCTGATGGGTGGGTCGGCCTTGGGCAAGTTGATGGTGTCTGGTGGCAACCTTGAGCAATCTGACTGGTTGATCTCAAGGGCCACCAGAAGAAGGGACCAGCCCAGTATCTTGTTCCTAGGAAGCCCCAGGAAGGTCATGCCCGAAACCCGAATGTCCTTCACTAAGCACAGGCATATTTGCTAATTGAACGCAGTGGTCCAGACGGATGGCTGGGGTCAGCAAGTTTGATCTCATATTCCCAGTTTCGGCTCACTCCCACTTTGCTACCCGTCACGTCCCAGATCAGATTCAAGGTTCTGATGATCCACCTGCAAAGTCCTTCATGGTTTGGGACCATATTACTTGCCAGAGCATCTTTCCCCAGGTCACTCCATCATCCCAAGCGATGTTCCTCCAGGTGGCCAATCCGAAGGAGGCCATCAGAAGCAGAGCCTTCTTCGTGGTGGCACCAAAACTCTGGAACAAACTTCTAGGGGAGCTGTGCCTGGCCTCCTCCCTCCCAGCGTTGAAAGCACTGCTCCCCAGAGAAGCCTTTCTGTGTTCAAGTTGCAGATTACGCCTCTTTGAGTTTTCTGTTGTTTTCCGTGTGTTTTTATTTCAATTTGGATTGCTGTGTTCTTATTGTTGCAAGCCACCCAGAATAGTGTGTTGCATGAATGGGGTGGTATATACATTTAAGAAACAAAGTAAAGTGAAATAAAATAAATGAGCCAAGATGTATTTGCAAATTACCAGCAATGGTTTCGGAAAAGGTGTTTCCGAGCTGAGATTTGGCTCTTCTGCGTTCTATGGGTTTGGCAGCCAGCAGGCCCGCTCATTCCAGCCCTTCCCGCCTCGACGTGCCGGACTTGAAAAGTTTTGAGTGATGTTTAGCGGTGGCTGATCCATTCCAGGGAATGGCCCCCTGATTCCAAAGTTGACACTGATGGAGAAGTGGAGCGGGAGTGACACCAGATCTCACAGTAACCGTTGAGACATTGGCGCGTGTTTTCAGAAAAGAGATGACAACTCTGTAGTTTATCGTTCAGTTGGAGGGAGATGTCACCAGAGAAGGGAGAAGACTCTCTCCCTTCCTCTGTCTCTCTGATTTTTAAATAAATAAATTAAAAGGTGTCTTTGCCTCGGGCGAGTTTCTGCAGAAAGGCTTGGCAGCCCGGTTCACCGCAATTCGCTGCGCTGTTACGGATGTATTTAACAAAGGAGGGAGAGTGGGAAAAAAATTCCCAGCGACTCAGAAGTAAACCAGCTACCATTTGGGGGGGGGGGGGGAGTCTCAGAACTGATCTAAAGTCAATCCGGGAGGAGACGTCAACAAGAATGCTGAAGCCTGCGGAAAAAAAAAAGAAAAAAAGAGAGAAAAAAATATATGCATTTTTGAACTGACAGGTGTGGAAGTACAGAAGAATTTTGCAGGCCAATGTTTTCTTCGTTAAAAAGCTGAGGCGTTTAACACAGCCCCTCGAGGTCAATGTTCAGGCAAACTCTTTCTGTTTTCAAAATGGCCACTGAGTTTCAGATTCTGTGCAACCTCTGGGCAGGCTTATTTTCGGCCATGCCAAGAGGGAGGGACCACCTGTTCCCCCCCCCAAGAGCCATACTAAATTTCAGCGCCTTCTCAGGTAGGCAGCACCAGAGTCAAGAGGGCGAACCAAAAATTCGGGCACATTTTAGCTTAGCGTGCTGGCTCCCGGTAATTGTAAAGAAGGAAAGGAGGAGAGAGAGAGAGAGAAAGAAAAGCTGGCGCCAAGAGAAGATCCGAGATCACTCCAGCTGAAATAGAAAGATTGGATTTTATACCCTGAATGCATTGATGTTGACTGATTTTTGAAACTAAACAGCTAGGGCTTGGATAGGACACTATGAGGGAATGCCCCAGATTACCAGTTAGGACTAGGAAAGGACCCTCACGCGAAACCTGCTGGTTCAGGTTGACCATTCGGAGCTAGACGGATCTGACACAGGTTTCTAGATAATCCTCATGGCAACCCTGAAGGCATATCACTCCGACTGGTGCCATATCACAGGTGGGAGTGTGGAGGCCAAGAGTAAGTGACTTGACAAAGGCCATGTACCAAGCGCAGAAGAAACAAGACTCTTACTTCAGCCTGTCTGCTGCTATGCGAAGCTTGCTGTGGATTGGCAAATTCTTCCCCAAACATCTTGTGCTCGCTTTGCGTTCCCCATCTCGTCCGAGTGTTTTCAAGGCAGCCTGCGATTCTGCCGGGAGAAGCCAGCCCGCGAGATGTTCTTTCATGATATTTGTCCTGTTATCATCCTGTCAACTCAGGAGACAGCTGTTTGCAGGATCCCTCTTGTTATTTGTTGTATCGTGAGCTCGCACCCCGAGATCCGAAAAAGGGGGTTTGTATTTTGTCGGCTCCGGTCAACATTCTGAAAAGCTGTACTCGTGCCGACATATTTAGTCACGCAAGAAATGCTTAGATCTGGCAGAAGGCATTTCATACTTTGTCAAGTGGAGACGCTGGCACCTTTTTCTCCTAACAAGGCTGCAAAACTATAGAAAGAACACCCAACAGGCTCACCTGCTGGGCCCTTCTCTCTCCATTTCTCTCCCTGTCTTCTCAGCCCACCATCTTGTCCCCAGGAATATCGAGGCTTTCAGAGTACAAGGCATGATCTAATGGAGATCAGAAAGCGCACAAATTCGTTTGCCACTGGCATTGTTCAGGGAGGGACCGTAGCTGACAAGACTGCAGCGTGGCCTAAATGGCTGATTTATAGAACAGAAGCTACTGTTGATCAGTCATAGATCCTTACCGGGAAAGACTCTCTGGTTCCCCCTAGTGACCAATTATGATATTGCACCTTAGGGGAAAAAAAAACCTCTCTAAAGAATAGTTATCATTTCCCTGTCACTTACTATTGATAAAAGAATGGCAGAAAACCGGGAAATAGAGCTGGTTTTGAATGAATCCAGAATTTTGATTTGGTTAGTTCAATCGGGAGATATAAAAGTTCAAGAAATGAATCAATACACCCACAAAAAGCCAGGAATCTTTTTTTTAAAAAAGGGTTTTCTATGGAGACCTTTGCTTCCCCTCACCCCTCCAGTCTCACAGAGTTCATCCCACTCTTAGAGAAACAAACGAACATGTTGCTAATTGCAGAGAGCTTCCCAGTGCCTGCCTAGTTTATTCCCCTCTCCATGCAAAGGCCGTTCGAAGGGAACAATCAATATTTCATAGAACTGCTAAGGTAGTGATGAAAGATACATGACTCGCCAGGCGAGCAGGTAGGAAGTTGCAGATGGAGGGGAAAATGAAGAGAAGGAGCTCAGAAAACACAGGCAGGCAATGGAGTTCGAATTGCTGATGTGATCTACCCATTGCTAATTAATTCTGCTTGCATCATCTTGGAAGGTCCAACTGCATGGATGGGCCATTCAGATGAGCCTGGGAACCACAGTGGACTGTCACTCTGCACAGAGTCAGTGGAAAACAGGTGAAAGCCCCCAATTAAGCAACAACAGAGCTTGCTTTACCTGTATTGCAGGTTTTCATCATCTGCCACTGAATTCCAGCAGTAAATGGCAACAAGGAGTTTAATGAAATGGGGGATTTTGGTGGCCACTAAATTTTGAGAGCAAAATTTGCTGGTGAAATTCAGTGACACATTTTTTTGGGGGGGTCTTTAAGGCTCAGCATGCCTTGAATAAACCCCATAGTTGCTATTCTGGTGTAGAATTTAGGCTTAAGTAGCATGGGAGCAAGATGGGAAGCATGGAGACTGCTTGATAGCTCTGTCGTTGAGGTCTCTGGCTGTGGAGTCAGAGGTTGGGAATTCGATTCCCCCCCCCCCCGGTGCCTCCTTGACAGGGGCTGGACTGGATGATCTATAGGATCCCTTCCATCCCTGCAGTTTCATGATGATGATGATGATGATGATGATGATGATGATGATGATGATGATGATGATGATGATGATGATGATGATGATGATGATATTTTGGCTGCAGATATGATGGAGAAACTCTTCAATTTTACTTTTGCCTGCTTTGGAATTTTTTTAAAAAAACCAAAATCACAACAAATGTTCTTGCTTCTTTTTTTGTTCTCCTCTTGAGCAAGAGGGTGAGGGATTTTCTATAGCACCATTGGGTTCTTTTTAAGAAGAAAAGCAGGATAAAAATAAATAAAATAAAATGACAGTTCTCAAATCTGCAAGAACACATTTTGTGCATATTGTGCAAGTTCGCAAACCTATGATAGTTGTTGTCTGGCCACGCTGACTTTAGAAATTAGAAGCCTCTGATGGGTTGCTTGCATCTTTTGATCCATCAGCCCATCCTCTTGTGCCTGATCTGTGTGCACGCTTTCCTCCTTTTCATAAAGGGAAAAGACATGGATTTTTCACAGAGGCATCCTCGATGAATTGTGAAGCCCTCAGCTGGAAAAAAAATAATCACGTCAAAGAGGACGACTTGCAAGGAAGTAGAAGAGAAATCCTTCAGCCAGAATGGATGTACCAAGATCATCTGTCTTGTTGAAAACAAGAACTGATGCAACTGTTTTTTATACCCTTTTTGGGAATAGAATTCCCATGATCCCCAACTATGGCCCAAACCAGTGGGATGTGATGGGGTCTGTTTTTGAAACATTCAGATGGTAGAGAGCTTTGGGGAAACGAAGCTATGTAAGATTGCTTCAGAACAAGTTCTTGAGAGACGTTTCTCAGTTATTTGCTACCCCTGAGATTTTATAGGTAAAGGTAAAGGTAAAGGTTCCCCTTGACAATTTTTGTCCAGTCGTGTTCGACTCTAGGGGGGGGCGGTGCTCATCCCCGTTTCCAAGCCATAGAGCCAACGTTTTTGTCCAAAGACAATCTTCCGTGGTCACATGGCCAGTGCGACTTAGACACGGAACACTGTTACCTTCCCACCGAGGTGGTCCCTATTAATCTACTCGCATTTGCATGCTTTCGAACCGCTAGGTTGGCGGGAGCTGGGAGAAGCGACGGGAGCTCACTCCGTTGCGTGGATTCGATCTTACGACTGCTTGGTCTTCTGACCCTGCAGCACAGGCTTCTGTGGTTTAGCCCACCAACAAAACTCAACAAAAGTAAAGAATTGCTTCTGGATTCACTAGTTTTCCATAGATTTCAATTTCTGTCCTAGTGGGAAATCCATCAAGGACATCTATATGGAGACCTAGGCAATTAACAGTGAAAAAGAGGAGCCATTGAAATGTTGACTGTTGAATAACCAACTCAGAGCAACCAAGAAACCTTTTTGTTCCGGCTCTGAGATGCTGTTGACAAAGCAAAATACACCTCCACCAAAAGAGATTAGATACAGAGCAGCTGACCCAAGAAGAAAGCGCGGAAGTGGAAGTAGAGCAGAAAATTAAGGATATATTTAAATCCTCCAAAACGGGGCATGGCAGAAACCTGTCTATCTTGCACTCACTGTCTTACTGATATTAGCATTGTGCAGACAAGGATGGACGTTGGGCCAGAAACCCATATCGAGCTGTTCAGTAACTCAAAGGAGGCAAAGATGGTTTCTCAGATATCATATCAAATTTTTGAGATCAAATGGGATTCGTCTATTGCAGGGGTTCCCAACCTTGGGTCCCCAGATGTTCCTGGACTACAAGAAATCCTGGCTGGTGCAGCTAGTGTTGAAGGCTTCCAGAAGTTATTGTCCAAGAACATCTGGGGATCCAAAGTTTGGGAACCACTGGCTTATTGAATTCCACTTTACTATCTTGATTGCACTTCATTGACATGATCTGTTGGCTTTGCCCTTCTTCATTATGTGTATGTGTGAATCACCCCCATGCCCCACTCTCATGCCTTAGTTTATCATGCATCCAAGCTCGGAAATAAGACCAACAATTGGCCATGAAAACATGGACTGGACCCAAATAAGGCTCACCCACTGCATTGACGTTGACTATCAATGTCTTCAAACTTGGCCATGGTCTCCAAAGGCCCATTATATATTTCAATTTGAAGTTTTTTTGAAGTCTTCAAATTGACCAGAGCACAGAGTGCTACTCCTGTCCTCTGAAGATGCCGGCCACAGACACTGGCAAAATGTTAGGAAGAACAACCTTCAGAACACGGCCAAAGAGCCCGAAAAACCCACAACAACCATTAGATCCACAAATACTTTTTGAAGATTTTACATATAAGCTGGAATGTTCTTTTGGGGGCTTGAATTGTGAAGTGCTATGAAAGCCCATTTGGAACCAAGCTTATGATCCTCCTGCTAAATCCACCAGAGATCCCAAGGGGGACAAGAAATGTCTGAATTTGACTGCAGCTTCATATATCCCAATTAAACAAAAGGCGCCAGCGATGCGGGTTGGCGTTGATGGACAGAAAACCCCAAAACGAAGCTTTTTACCATCTGTTCCTCTGTGCGTTTCGAAAGCCAAAGAGAGCATATTTCATGAGGACGTCAGTGGAAAGTATGATAAATGCTATTTTAATGCATGGTCGGCATATGTTCTCCCGCGGATGACACATTTCCGGGGTAGTTTTCTCTCTTTTATCCCCCAGAAATGTAAATGAGTGGAACCCTTCCCCAAATATATTCCTCTATTGTGATATCAGATTGTTGCAAGGCACGCCGAGAGGTGCCTGGATGCTGGAAGGGCTTTGGGGTCCATCCATCAATCCATCCATCTAGCAACATTTATTTATATCGCTTTATCAATCTATTTCCCTTGTAGAAAAATGAAATATGTCCATGCAAAAACATTTGTATTATTTTTAACAATGTAAAAATAATAATCTGAATAAAGAGCAGCATCGCCTTGGAGAGTTCGATGCGCTCAACCAATGTTGCTCAAGTGGGTGTGCAGTTTGGTGGAACATCTGTTGTGTGACTGGCACAACCCATTTCGTAAGAGGCATTTCTGCAAATATGAAGCCTTGCTCAGGAAATGCCTTTGGTCAGACTTCTCCAGTGTGGCATTCTCAGGCTACGACAGGTGGGCAAAACTGGTTGGCCTCCACGTCCAGTGGGACCTCCAGCACAGCCCTTGTGGCCTTCTCCTGATCTAAGATCTCCTCCATCGGAGAACATTAGCTTATTCTCCTTGACTGGATGAATCTCCTTGTGGAGAAAGTGGAGAAAGAAGCCCTGCCTTCAGACGAGCAGAAGAGAATGGCCTCTTTGAAGGTCTACTTCCCATCTGTTCGTCTTCCAAAGTGATATTTAGAGGAGTTCAATCCTTTCCTGTGGCCATCTCATGAGAAGAGAAGACTCCTTGGAAAAGACCTTGATGTTAGGAAAGTGTGACGGCAAGAGGAGAAGGGGACGACAGAGGATGAGATGGTTGGACAGTGTCTGCAAAGCAACCAACATGAAATTGACACAACTACGGGAGGCAGTGGAAGATAGGAGGGCCTGGCGTGCTCTGGTCCATGGGGTCACGAAGAGTCGGACACGACTAATGACTAAATGACGAAATGAATCCTCTTCTGAGCTAGAGCCAGCTGTGTCTCTGGACTCTGTAGATCAGTGGTGTCCAACCTTGGGCCTCCAGATGTTCTTAGACTACAGCTCCCAGAAGCCTTCACCACCGCCTCTGCTGGCCAGGATTTCTGGGGGTGGAAGTCCAAGAACATCTGGAGGGCCAAGGTTGGACACCACTGCTGTAGATCAACTTCGAGATTGACACTCAAGCTGGTAGACAGGAAGCCTCCAGCCCAGTTCTCCTCAGTTCATTTGCTGCTCTGTGTTGGGGTTTCCATTGCAGAAATGCCAGACTACGTTCTTCCAATTCTATCCACCCTATCCATATAAGCTTCAAATGTACAGGATGAGACCCACATGGACTTCCGAGAGGAGATGCTGTATCCCATTTTCTATTGGCCATTTGAAATCAGGGTGTCAGCTGTCCATTTTGTCCTATTGAACACATTGGGGGAAACACAGTAGCAAGTCACAATTGGAGTGGGGCCATTGAATCAGTGGGGTTTTGGTGAATCAACTCCTCCATGTGTCCTGTTGACTCAATGGGCCTACCCTAGTGACTCACAGAATCACACAATCAGAGAATAGTTGAGTAGCAAGGGGCCTCTAAGCCCTCTGATCATCTTTGTTGCCCTCCTCTGAACTTGTTCCAATATGTTGGCATCCTTCTTGAATTGTGGTGTCCAGAAATGGACACAGAACAGGAAGGTCATCTGAGCCTCCCCTTTGCGTGTGTGGTTGTGAGACTGTTCAGGCAACAAGGGTCTATGTGAGAAGAGGAATGCTTATCCAGTCATCATTCCAGCAGTAAGCTTGGGACAGGGAATGGATCGTCACCCTCTTTGTCTGTCTTTGAACATGCCAAGTTGTTTCATGTTGGGTCACAGCCGGAGCCGACAGCAGACAAGATGTCTACCTGCTGGTCCATCCACAACCCAGTTGGAGGGGCAGCCAAATATTTAAAAACAAACAAATAAATACCAGTGACAGGATAGAAGACTCCAGCGCACTGAGTCTAAGCAGCTAATTATATCTATTTCTCAAGAATGATAATAGATGTGCTGAAAATAGTGAGATCAGGAGGGAGCAAACACATGGTCATTGAGTGGTATTTATAAACACATGGAAAATGATGATGGATGTGTCATCCTATCCTGTGTTTAAACTTCTCATGTCTGTCCACAGACTGTCAGAAAATCTGGAGATGTCACAAGTGTCTGGTTGACAGGTACCGTCTGAGGCTTGTCATGTGAAGAAGTCCTCCTCTTAAATTTAATATTTCACTTTTTGTGTCTAACCAGTTCACTGGGTCCAGAGTTCTCTACACCCTGCTTCTTCCATGAAACCTTCACCAATTTCCCCCCTTTAAGTCATAGCTTTGCTAAATGAAGAAACCCTACCACACTCACTTGAACAAAACTCTCCTGCATGGGGTTGCTCTACTACAGAACCCATCATCCAGCAGGTCCAGCTACAGGTGATTCTAGTGAAACAGCCTCTGGGCGTCCAGGTTAGGAAAGCATTGCTGATTAGCCAGGTCCATCTCATGAATATTTTGGGTTCCATCTTGATTCTCTTCTAATGGGCAAACCCCCAGTTTGGAACCATCAAACAGGATGCGGTGGTATTTTATAACTTATTTTTTATGAACCGTGATGAGCGTGAGCTCCTATTGAGACGTGGAAGCCAGCAATGAAGGAACTATAAAAGATTGTCAAGTCTTAAGTGTGTGTCCCTGGAGACCAAGGTCAGTATCATCCACACTCTTGTATTTCTGATCACCATGTATGGGTGTGAGAGCTGGACAATTAAGAAAGCTGACAGGAGGAAAAAGATTTACAGTGGTGCCTCGCAAGACAATGTTAATTTGTTCCACGAAAAACACTATCTTGCGAAAACATCTTGCGAAACGCGGTTCCCCATTGGAATGCATTGAAGTCTATTTAATGCATTCCAATGAAAAAATAGTCATCTTGCAAAAATCGTCCATAGAAAACATTGTCTTGCGGAACGCAGTTCCCCATTGGAATGTACTGAAATCTATTTAATGTGTTCCAATGGGGAAAAATTGTCATCTTGAGAAAATCGTCCATAGAAAACATCATCTTGCGAAGCGCAACAGCGATCGCAAAAACCAATCGTCTTGCGGATTAATCATCCTGCGAGGCAATCGTTTTGCAAGGCACCACTGTATTTGAACTGTGGTGCTGGAGGAGAGTATTCTGGACTGCCAGAAAGACAGACAAGTGTGCCCTAAATCAATCAAGCCTGAATTTCTGGAGGCAAAAATGGTGAAACGGAGACTGTCTTACTTTGGGCACTTAGACGGCCGATTTGTCTGAAAAAGACAATCATGCTGGGAAAAGTGAAAGGCAGCGGGAAAAGAGGAAAACCAAATAGATGGACTGACTCCCTCAAGGAAGCCACAGTTCTGAGTTTGCAAGAGCGGAGGACAGGACAATCTGGAGATCGCTCCATCATGGGATCGGCGTAAGTCAGAAGTTACTTGACTGCACTTAACAACAATTGTGTGCTTTGAGAAATAATTTTCCCCCTCCGGTCATCCAGGTCTTAAACGTTAAAAAAAAAAAAAGCTTGTGTCATTTTAACAGCTGTAGGTACCTTTCCCTCTTCTCAATCCAAGTTTTTGGGTTTGTTTGAGTTTTTTTTTGGAAAATGTTCTCCTTAATCATATCTCGAATTAATGTGGGCCTTGTTCATTTGGAGTTCCCATTACCCTCTTAATTAACTGTGCACAGACGGGAAAAGTCGAGACTGCTTCACTCGAGTTGTTTAAAACGAGGCAGCAGATGGACAACAAGGCGGGGGGGGAAGAGGAAAGGGGTGCGTCTCGGAGGCAGAATACAGGTTTTCAAGCTGTCACCGAAACGTCAACAAACGCTCCATCTGCTTAGGAGAAGCACCAGGTAGGCGCCGTGCGGTGAATCCGAATTCAAACCCTTCCCGAGAATGAAGGGGAATGGAAACCCCTGCCTTCCCTCCCACAAGCATCACCTTCCTCAGCAAACGAGGAAAGGAAACCCCCCCATTGTTTCAGTTTTCCCCCCTTCTAGATCGGTGTTTTGTGAACTACCGATTTTCTTCACCTCAAATCTGTGCAAAATTTGTCAATTTGTTTCCGTGCCAAATTCATGCCCGCAATTCTTCGAATGAAACACAGAATGATGCTCGTCATCTCAGCCGGCGGGGAGAAAATTTTTTTTTTGTCGTCATTCGTGAGACAGCGAGGAAGGAATTAGACAATCCGCCCTCTTGTATTCCCGATCACCCCATATGGGTGTGAAAGCTGGATTATAAAGAAAGATGATAGGGGAAAAACCTGATTCGTTCGAAATGTGGTGCTGGAGCAGAGCTTCGCAGATACCCTGGACCGCCAGGAAGACAAATGAGTGGGTCCTCAATCAAATCAAGCCTGAATTGTCTCGGGAGGCAGAAATCTTGAAACTGAGGCTACGTTGAGCATATCCTGAGAAGGCAGGATTCTCTGGAAAAGACCATCAGGCCGGGAAAGGTGGAAGGCAGCAGGGAAAGAGGAAGCCCAAATATGAGATGGACCGACTTCCTCAAGGAAGCCACAAGGTTGATTTTACAAGAGCTGAGCAGGGCAGTAGATGACAGGACCTTTTGGAGGTGGCTTATTCATGGAGTCTTCGGAGGCAACTTGACGGCGCATCAGAACCACCGCAAACACCAGTGAGAAATGAATCAAGCATAGCGCTAGAGCCGACAAACACAAGATTTTCTCATGATTGTTTTTATCTTTATGGCATTATGCATCCTGCCATTGTTACTTCATTGATAACTACAAGCCCAATACTAGCCTCTGCTAGTAAAAATACCATATATTCTCCAAAATATTTTCTTTTTTTCCCCCTCCTCCTCTGGCTTTCCCATCATCTTGTCCTATCGTGGTTCCCCCCCCCCAACCCTTGCCTTCCCATCTTCCGCAAACCCTGGCCTCTCAAATCGCCTCTGTGACTAATAAGCATCTTTGCTGAGCCAGTTTTGAGTCAATTCCCTTTAAGCTTCAGGTATCACTTCCCTTTTGATCTGTTTTCCCCTTTTTAAAAATCTCTAGCCTGGCCTAGCAAGGACAGTTTCTTAAATAGAAACCTCCGTCACTGTCAAAGATCCTTTTTCTGTGATTACACTAAATATCTGGCCGCGAGGAAAATAAGAACAGTCCGAGAGAAACTGATCTTTTATGGCCTTTGTTAGAGAAACGGGCCTGGAGCCAGAATCCTACCCTTCTCTTTATTTTTTCTCTCTCTCTGTCCCCAGTCTATTAATGGCTGTTAATTTCCTTGTTCGTGGGGGTGAAAGGTGTTGGAACGGAAAAGCCAGCTGGGTGGAATATTGTTTAAATGGAATTTTTTTACAGATTCACTGAGAAAACAACTTTTGTGCCCTAGGGTTGTGGGTTTTTTTTCCCCCCTTTCAAAGCATCGCAAACAGTCCTGGCAGTTTTTCTCTGTCTTAGGGGAGGACGTGTAGCCTCCAAGCATTAAACGAAAACTGCAAGCGATCCGTCTCCGAAGTTAGATGGGGCATCATCAGCCAGGTATACAATTTTCTCCCACCCTAAACATGACCCTACGTTAAAAGAGACAAGAAGAAAATCCATTGAGGCCTATGTTTCTGGGAAGTATAAAAGCCCACTATCCCATTAAAAGTCTCTCATCAAAAGGGACAACTCTTCTCTGAGATCTGTCCAGGGTCCTGAAATATCTACTGCCTGCTCTCCCTGGTTTCAAGAAGTCTAATCTTGTGCAAGCCAAATGCGGGGCATTGAACAGTGTCAGATTCAGACCTGGGTTCAAATCTCTACATGCCTGTAGAAATTCACTGGTGGTTGGCAATGATAGGCCACTCCTTGAACATCTCACGTACTTTGAAAACTTCCATTCTGCCTCAAGCAGCTCGGTGTGTTGGACTGGCCTTGACCTTGGTTGACCTCTCTTTCTGCCCCTTAATGCTTCATGGATAGAGAACGGATGGACCAGGGCTTGAGGGCGAAGTACATACAATGTCTGATGAGGGACCCATGCTCAATTTCAGATATTTCCAGGAAGGGCTTGGAATGAATGCTGCGGGAAAAGCTAGAGATGAGATTTTCAGATTTCCTGAACTGCCAACACTGTAATTCTCCATTCTGGGAGTTTTTCCTAGCTTGCAGACACATTCCCTGAATGCCTCCAGTACTGGAGTACTCACCACCTCCTGAGGTCATTGATTCCACTGTTGTACTGCTCTAACAGTTAGAAAGTTTTTTTTTCCTGATATTCAGCTGAAATCTGGCTTCCTGGAACTTGAGCCCATTCTTACATGTCCTGCGCTCTGGGATGATTGAGAACAGATCCTGCCCTTCTTCTGCATGACTACCAATCGAGGATTTGAAAGGTGCTCTCCTATCTCTCCTCCATCTTCTTTTCTCAAGGGTAAACATGCCCAGCGTTTTTCTGTGATATGGTCACCTCCACTTTGCTGGGCCTGACCACTTTACTTTCCGTGGTTGCCAGCCCTGCAGGAATGTTCTCCAGAAGATCTCGTAACAATTGACGGAAAGGAGGCCTGCTTCTCTCCTCGTTTGGGGGATCCACGTGATAACACATGGCCCCAATCCTGAGGTTCTTTCTCCAACCGATGATGGCTAACATGTTCACGCTGACCTTGAGTGATTCGGAGAGATGGAAAAGAGAAACATTAGCAATGACAAAGCGTCATCACCCAGTCCTAAATAATTATTTTCCCTCTCCCTTGTGCCTCGGGCTGTTTCGTTCTTTAAATGGCAGGAGCTAATTTAATTAGTACCTGAAAAGTGGGAAAATTAGGTCACCACTTCCCACGTGAAATGCTTTCATGCCAAGATGGGGAGAGGGGGGGAGGCCTCCCTTCCTCCCGTCTCCTTCGGTTGCTTAAGTGGGTAAATATTAATTAGCTGGAATTTCATGTGGAAGATGAAGACATTAAACTGTCATTAGCAAACAGGTCTGTGTCTTCTCATCCCCCCAAACAATACGGAGGGAAGTCAGCAAGGTTTTGTTTTTTTAAAAAAAAGGAAAGGGGGAAAAAAAGAGAGAGAATCTCACATGATTTCTGTCAGTTTTTTTAAGCAAAAGGAAAAGCAATGAACCTCCTTTATCAGCCAATTATCTTTGAATGATACAGGGAATTCTCTCCAGGTTGGGCTAAGAAAGAAAATGTCTCCGGGAAAAAGGTGGGAAGGGTTTACTGAGCACTTCAGTTTTCCAAATCATAAACGATACTGCAGGAATATTTCTAAGTTCTGGAAACTCAGCAGATGATGTGAGAGTATATGCCTGAAGGCAGTTTAGCAGTGCATCCCATAATATCCCACGTGGTATCCGGTCCGACTCAGGACATTTTGCTGCATAGACAAAGGAAAAAAAAATTAGGTTGTCTGGAAGAAGGTACGGCTGATGGACAAAAACATTAACAGGGATTAAGCGCTGCACCATTTTGTTGCAGATTCTACCTGCAATGCCACTGATTCTGCTCTGTGAGGCATGGGAGAAACCCGAGGCAGTGAAAAAGCCATGACAAAACATATCTGAGGGAAGCCTCCATGTCTTATTTCCTTGTCCGCCAGAGATTTTAACGTTCCAGTAACTTTCTCATTCTCTCCGAAATGGGTCCTAAATGGGCAAACCTTGTTTGGTAATATCAGGATAAACATTGCATTAAAGCTGGTTGGGGAGGAAAGAATGAAATCAAATATCAATGAGGAAAAAGAGCGAGCGAGCGAGCGAGTCCTGGGGAGAAAAGAAAAGAAGCGAAAGCGAAAGTGACAGCCAGGATGGTGAAGCTGGAGTGGGGAAAACAGGGCAGGAGTTAAAATCAGCTTTGCGTCAACAGAAATGCAATAAACCCGGGAAATGGAGGGAGCAGAGATCTTGAAACTGAGTGAGAACAAGGGATGGGGAACCAGCTCTCTCTCCCTGAAGCACTGCCAGCCCCTCGTGTGAAGTGGAAGACATAGAAGTGAATGGGGAAGAAATGAACAGCACAGTGGGTCCACACCTGCCAACACTTAGAGGTTTATGGCAACCACAACAGGGGAATGGGGGACTCCTGCCGAACATTACTGCAGGGGTGGCTTTCAATGAAGCAGTGACTCCGTTCCTGGTTTTAGTCCAAACTTTGAAAGGAACTTCCCAAGGATCTAGAACCTAGTGGGAATAGGATTCTGCACCATAGATAGATCCTGTAAAGTTCATGCTTGAACCCGGAATGCAATCCTTGACGGCAGTGCCAGCAGCTTCTACGCTGCAGTTGTACATATCTTGACTAAACAGGGATGTGTCGTAGCCAGTAGACTCCACCTGGACCTAGGCTGGGACCTTCAGAAAGCAGCCTGCTTCAGGTATGAGAAATCAGGATCTACGCTGTTTTGACCTGAGGTCCTGATATATGGAAGTCTGAATGATTGTGACTCCCAAAGGCTGCTATGTCACGTTCCCAGGGGGTTCCAACAGGCAAAAGTCCAATAAACCAGTCCAATATCAGAAGTCCACAAGATGCATAGCGGATAACAAAACACCAAAGCCAAAACACAAACCGTAGTCAGCAGTCAGAGTCCAAAGCCAGGGGTCCAGAGAACAGGGTCCAGGATAAACAGGAGCATAGATGCAAGCCAGAGTGTTGACTTGTTGCTTCCACAAACTTCCAAGCCTCTGGGTGCAGATTTTATAGCAGCAACAGTAATCTAAACACTTCATCCTGCTAGAACTCAGGGCTGGTCGACCTGATGTTCCTGTGGGAAGCATTCATGTGATCCTCTGACCTTCATGTCATGAGTTTTTTTCCTGAAGTTTAGCCCTCACTCTGGCTACTGGGGAAGGAGAATCTGGTGGTGATTCAGCTGTCTGTGCTTCTAATTGCCCAGCATTTTCCTCAGCTGTAATTAACCCCTCAGATTCCAGATCTTCTTCATGACACTATAAGAACCCACCAGATTGACCGTAACTGCTCCCTTTTGGTTCTGTTCGGTTTCAGAAAGATCATATCTGCCAGAGGCATTTAGAATTGCAAGACTGTAGACGCAGATAGGATTCTCTGGAAAAGATAATAATGCTGGGAAAGGTCGAAGGCAGCAGGAAAAGAGGAAGCTCAAATATGAGATGGGCTAACTCCCTAAAAGAAGTCACAAGGTTGAATTTACAAGAGCTGAGCAGGGCTGTTGAGGAGAGGGCACGTTGGAGGTGGCTCATTCATGGGGTTGCCATGGGTTGGCGGTGACTTGACAACACATAACAACAGACAAATGAGTACACACATGCATGTGTGTGTATATGAGAGAGAAGTGTGCTAGATGTTTGACTTCTTTCAAAAAGGGAATTTCCTAAAAAGTTGGGGAAAAACGTAGATTGTTCTCCCTACTGGGAGGCTAATCTCTCCAGAGGGTGGCCTCCAAGGAACTGCATCATCCTTATTAAACCACAATACTTAGAAGACCAGTGAGAAAGCAAAGGTAATCTTCTTCCTTGGGCTCATGATTTGGGTGGATATAATCTGAGTCCGTGAAGAGGCAGTACAGAACGGAAGCTGTATTTGGGACAATGAGTGTCTGGGAGGAAGGGGAGTTTCACCTTGTACCTGAAGGACTCACAACGATCCAGGAGTCACCAAGTAATGAAAAAGCAACAATGGAGGGTTGTTTTTCTTTTTAAAGCAGACTTCCGGCCACGACTGCTTAACAAGGACAAACGAGGCTCTGAAGCCTTAAATTTCTCAGAGTGTCTAATTCTAGAAGAAAACAGATGACTCCTATCGGGGAATCGGTGTTTGGAAATATACCACGGGAAAGAGAAAGCTTTATTAACACTGGAAATGTACTCTTAAGCTGAGATTTCTTTCTCAACACCCAGCTTGTTCATATCACAGCTCAGTGAACTGTTAACAGCGCATATTTCTTCCGTTCCGGCGGTGGGTCCAGCTTGTGCCGGCTTTGTGCTGAACGGCAGAAAGACCAGCGCCATCTTTCCTAGACAGCAAGAGTGGCGGATGAAGATGATGAATCAACAGCCTTCCCACGATCGCCGAGTTTGCTTTGGGTCCCTTTTGACTCTCCGATACTTGCATGTTAAGGTTGCCGTTCAGAAAACGTCCTGCCAACTCTGCAGGCCTGCATTAAAAAAATTAACCTGGGCTTCTCAAGATGGAAGGACTGGCATCCTTGAGCTGACCTCAAAGAGCATCAGTGCTTAAAGTCATTCTTTCCAACCCTAATCCTTCCTTTTAACTCTCTGCTGTCAAAATTCTGTCTCGTCCTGCCTTAATCAGGAGGTGTAATGATTTCAAAAGAATGAAAGCGCTCACGATGAAACACTGGCTTCAGCCAGGATTTCCCCAGACACATTTCCGTACATGCTGATCCTCTTGTTGCAGTGTCTTCTGCCTGCTAGCACTTCTATATGGCTTAAACCTTCCTCTTACTTGCAAGCAAAGTTAGAGACACATTCTGTAGATCAGAGTCCTTCATCCTATGTGTAGTTTCTGAATTTTCCCCTCATGTAAATGACTTATATCACTTTCCTATGCTTTCTGATCTTGGCCACCTCTCTATTCCTGTATCAAGCACAGGATGAGAAACCTAGGGTCAAATTATACATTATCTAGAGCACATCCTTAGATGAGTGAATTCCATAAGTTCTAAAAAGGCATCTGACTGTCACAGCCTGAATTTTTCACCCCTCCCATAGATGGCAGGTTAGCTCGCTTCGTGACTGGCTAGCAGGAGATAAACATGGTCTTCTTGCCACATGTCATCATCGTCTCTATGGATCACATATATGATTCCAGCTTTTTATTAGGTCCCATCTGTAATGTGGAGGTTGACCCTCACTTGTGCATCAACCACTCTAAATTTCTAGCAGACAGGAAACAATAAAGTAGCCCCCAGAATGAAGTCTCCCAACTCCATATGGTTGGGAAATCTCTAATGTTGATCTGAGACCCGTAATTAATAACTTTGTGTGCTAATAAAAGATCAAGAGGGTACCAGCTGGATTCCCCTCTCTAATCCACTCATAAGTTATTGATGCTGGTACTTGTACTCCATCTGGTTCTGTAAAGTTTTGCTCCCCACTGTATTGATGAAAATTGTCGACTCTAAGAAGCTAAGGTGTCTTGAAGAAATGACAAAAGCCTCAGAAGGGATTAGCAGGCATCCTTTATGTTGTTTGGAGGCGAGAGAAACAAGAGAGCATACCAGCTTCTCATTTTCCCTGTCAAAAGCAGATCGAGTACAGGTAAAAGGTGGCTTATCTATTACTTTTTGTCTCTTGATCAATCCACCTTGCCTTCCCTCCCCTTCATTTTGATTTCGCTCGTTTACTCACACTTCCTGTGACTTCATGTATGTACAAATAAGGACTCCCAATATTTACGCTTCCTAAATTCTCAAGTATTCATTCTGTCCAGAATCAACAACATCATTCAGCTCTTGCTGGATTGTCTTTGAGCAAAACTATTATCTTTCCTCTTTGGAAAATCAAACACACGTCCCGAGCAAGCACTGACACACAAGATGATTGTCTGCAACTTTATAAACCAAATCTGTCATCCTGAAAAGTCCATGTAGCTAGCATCATTTTGCGCAAATTTGGAGCTGAGCAAAATTTTGTACAGTTTTTGAGACCAGCAAAACTTTGCACAAATTCAGCAGTCGTCATCATTTTGCATCATAATTTTGCACAAATTCAGTGGCCGACAACATATTGCACAAATTTGGTATGAGCAACATTTTGGAAAAATTCAGCAGCCATCACTATTTTGCACAAATTTGGCAGCCAGGAACATTTTTCAGAAATTCGTCATTCTTCACCCTTTTATACAAATGAGGTGCCCATCATCATTTTGCACTAATTCTGTGTCCAGCACCATTTTGCACAAATTCATTAGCCAGCCAAATTTTGCAAAAATTCAGTGGCCCTCCCCATTTTGCACAAATCTGGCAGCCAGTAGTACTTTGCTAAAATTCGGCATTTAGCATCATTTTGCTCAAACTGTCTTACCTGTGTTAAATCACAATTTTTCCGTTTCTGAGCGAAACAAGCAATTCATTTGTTTAGAGTGCCACAAAATGCCCCACATTCTTCTGGGGCTCAGGAGAGGCATCTCTGTGTTCTTCCTCCTCATATGCCAGTAAAAGGCAAGCAAAAACGTACATGTCTAATGTTAATTTTTTTTTAAACTGTTCCTCGCTCTCAGTGTTGAGGTGCTTTCTTAGACTTCCAAGGCCTTGGCATCTTGAGCTGTGTTTTGCTGAACCCTCCTACACAATTTAGAAGTCATTGTGGGCTAACCAACCAAGAAATTTAAACATAAAAGTGGCTGCAAAAATCTTTCCATGAAGTCTATTAAATCCATATTTCTCTTTTATTGCCTTGTTATTTACAGCGTTGTGTTTCTTTTTTTCTTTTTTAAATAATGGGCTGTATCTTGTGGTGTGTATCCTAATGAGGGAGGTTCCCGGAGAAACTTTGCTCTTGTATTTTATGAGCTTTACTGTGTTTCACAACAATCACAACATCTGATGGATAGCTGAAGATGGAGGTGTGCTAACTGACTTTGCGGTGACCCCCTAAATACCTGAGGGAGGGTTCGGAGCATCTTATCTTGTGACATAATATCACGATCACTTTTATGTTTATAAAATGATGGACACCTGACATATGGGTTTTCCTCTCCACCATCATTTTAACCTTGCAAAAAAGGCCTTCTAGCTTATGTCAGGATGCAGGCCAAACTTGTGTCTCTGGAAGCTTCCAGAAGCTTCCAGAAAAGAACATTTGCTCTACAAAATGAGGTGCATCTTGTGTAGCTTCCAAAACTTTTAATTTTAAATAAAGAAGTGACTTTCCAGGCCTTTTCTCTGGCAGTGGGAAAAAAATCGTCCCCAAGCTGTTGGGTATTCATCATTCCCGACCTAAATCCATTCTACTGGCCTCCGATGAAGTGAAGGCCATGATCCTGTCACCAGAATGGAAATACGATTCAATGGCACACCTGGTCAGCTTTTACAGATGGACAGGGAGAGAGACCCAGCGTGTTCTCTGCCAGGCTGCAGAATTTTGGCATCCAGTCTTAGTTGAACTGCACACCTTTTTATGTGTCTCTATATATGCCACCTTCCTGCTCTCCCTGTGGGTCAAGATGCTGATCAGAACAGAGTCTCCTGAATCGACTAGAGATGGGAAATGCTTGGCTTTTTTTTGACTGCCGAGTCCCAGAATCCACCAGCTACCAATGTTAATGGCCATGCTGATTTTTCAGACATGAGATCCCCTCCTCCCCATATTTCTGGTTTGGAGAAGTGGTGGGGAAACAGCAATGAAAGCAGGCGGACCTGCCAAATCGGGAGACGGCCCAAGGAACCGACGAGAAAAGGGACCAACGTTTAGCTGCGATCTTCGGCAGGAGGCATCGATAGACCGCTGGGGAGCGTGATAACTTTGTTTTCCCTTTCTCTCCATGGGTTTCCTCCCCCTAAAAGCAATCGGCACGGTTAGGTGTCTAAGTATTCCCCAGCCTGAAAGAATGAACTCCTCTTGGCACGGCGGGAAGGGAGGCAGTGCGCTAATCACTTACAAGCCGCTCAAAATCCGATGTGTTCATTTAAATGGGATTCTCATCCCATTCCGCTGAAGTGTACGGCATCCAGGTGATCTTTCCGATAATCCTTTTTAGATTAGTGTCAGCCTTCCAATGAAACTCCCTCTCCTCTATTCTTCGGCCATGTTTACCAGACTGATATCCAAACACTGTTTCATATGGATTAGGGAGAGAGCAGCCACTGAGTGCTCTGATGGTGTCTCTCCCCACTCCTCGTCCTCCTCCCGGTACATCTCCGCACCTCATGAAATTACATTATAGATTCATTGTATAAATAGAAGCTGGAACACAATTACAGTCTGAACTTCCCCCCCTAGCATCAGCTTCAAGCGAAATCCAGCAAGGGTGAAAGTCGATGAGGCCAAACCTGGCAGCGTGCAGAGTCCTCGCTCTGAATTGCTCGCCTGTTCTATCTATGTAATACGGTGGTGAGATTTAATCGGTAGCTGAAAAAAGAGAGAGGGACTTCTCTCAAGAAGTCAAACCTGAATCAGTTTGCGATGGAGATGGGGAGGATTTTAATCCCTTTTTGGTTCTGGAGTTCCATGGTGGGGTTTACCAATCATGCCGAATGTGGTGTCATGGAAGACGTGGATGAACACCCCTTGTTTCAAGCTTTGCTCAATCCATTGTGGCTCCGAAAAAGAACCCAGACTCAGATTATGGGTGTGAAGATAGCAGGATGGGCGCTCAACAAAACCCATAAACTCCATAATGTTGAGTCCCTCACTTCTCTCCACTTTGGCCAAAGGGTAGCTCTCCCCTCCAGCCTTCTGAGAAGCACATGCTGCTTTGAAAATCCTACTGGGTCCAAAAAATGACCTGAAAGTTGAGTAGACCCTTTAGAACAGTGGTGTCCAACCTTGGCCCTCCAGATGTTCTTGGACTTCAACTCCCAGAAATCCTGTCCAGCAGAGGCGGTGGTGAAGGCTTCTGGGAGTTGTAGTCCAAGAACATCTGGAGGCCCAAGGTTGGGGACTACTGCTTTAGAAGAAGACCTGGTCAAGGTCTCACCTCCTGCTGCCCTTATGCCATCCCATTTCCTGTTTAAACCCATGGTGGTCAAGGGCCTTCATGGCAGGGTCTATAAGTGATGAAACAGACTCACCCACATGTGGGAAGGCAGCTACTCAAGTGTTTTTTGTGGTTGGCTTTCTGCCTGGTTGACCGTGCAGATCCATGATCCACCAAATAGACAAAAGAATTAATGCCCGTTGTGTGATTGTCCTTCTGTGTTGGTGGGACTCAATATAGATACAGTGGTGCCTTGCTTAACTATTGCCTCGTTAAATGACGAAACTGCTATACGATGACTGTTTTGCGATCGCATTTGCAATCGCAAAACGATGTTTTAATAGGCAAAATTTGCTTCCCGACAATCAGTTCCCTGCTTCAGGAACTGATTTTTCACTAGACGACGTTTTTAAAACAGCTTCAAAATGGCCGCCCGCTGTGTAAAATGGCTCCCTGCTGTGTTTTCGGACGGATGCCTTGCTTGACAGGCACCGAAAATGGCCGCCCCTATGGAGGATCTTCGCTGGACGGTGAGTTTTTCAGCCCATTGGAACGCATTGAATTGGTTTTTAAATGCGTTTCAATGGGATTTTTTATTTCGCTTAACGAGGATTTCGCTCTACAGCGATTTCACTGGAACGGATTATCCTCGTTAAGTGAGGCACCACTGTATCTGGATATCTACTTACCCATAGCTATACAGTGAGCGGCAAGATGAGCCTTACATTGGTCCAGTAAATAATACACGAAGTGGAGGGAATCCAGGATGAATCCGGTGACACGAGCAACTGATAGATTGAAACTCTTGGCATCCAGGTGATCTTGCTACATCTGATCTGCCTCCACGGCTCAAAGCAGGAAAAAAAGAGGACCCCCTAATTTGAGGAGAGAGACATGGGGGCCGTCTTCTCCACCATATGAACATGGAGCCAAAACTGTTTATGAATAAATGCATAAATCTCTCCCCTCATTTTTATTTGCCCAGGAAATGGAATCGAGTCACTCTTCCTGTCAGAAAAACCTAGGCAGGAGAAGTGATGAATACGGTTTACATACCAAAATACTGCAGCCGTTTTCCACCCCTGTAGCTCGAAGAATAATGGCCTGTTATTTCTTGTTAAATCAATGGTAACTCATTCACCTGCAGGGCCAGGCAGAACAATTTGGGTTTCTCTCCTGACTCAGGGAAGGAGAGAAACCCTCATTGCCTTGGGTGTGTCTACACGAGACAGTTATATCAGTTTGATGGCTTCATTCTATAGATTCCTAAAATTTATAGGTTACGGATTACTCAGCTCTCTTGGCTAAAGATGCTGCTCCATGAACTAGGACACAGAGTGTGAGGTTATCTCACCAAACTACAACTCCCAGCATTCCACAGAAAGGGGGAAGATGATGATGATGGTAATTTGAACTATTAGAATTGACTAATAGATACATTTCATGTCTGGGGTCCTGGAAAGAAGCCTTGTCTTGGAGCTCTGGAGTTTTGGCTCTCAATCCCAGGAAATAGGACATTCAAGGGGAAATGTAGGGTAGTGGTTAGAGCATCTTTTCAGCTGTGGTCAGCAGCATGAGGAAAGCTGCAAACCAGCTGCAGGGCGCACATTTTCTCAGTGCCAAAGAGCAAATGAGATTAAGGGTGGCAAACCAGTGTTTTAAAACTATTTGGTTCTATTTATTGCCCCAGAAGACTCCAGGCGTCGGGATCCGTCCAATGAAACTGGCCAGCAGTAAAATTTGAGGACAGGAAAAGAAGAGAAAGCGAGAAGAAAAAGAGAGAGAGAGGAGTCATCGCTTTCATATAATTGATTATTTTTATTTATTATTTGCAGGCTTTATTTACAACAAAGCTGGAAATTGCGCCCAAAAGTGGCGTCGAGCCGTTAATTGGCTTAGCTGAGCTTCGTACGCGCTTTGATGGCTTTAAAAGGGGATTAGTGGAATTGTGGAGGATAAATGTACCAGTGGCTATTAGCCACGATGGCTAGATGGACCCCATGCTTTTGAGGAAGCCTTCCGTTGAATTTTGTTGAAAGTGTGCAGAAACACACAGGAGGAGAACGTTGTAGCCTTCACAACTCCTTTTGGCGGTTCTGGGTGCTTCGGGTTCAAAATGACCGCTGGCGTGAACTTGGTCTTCTTTTAATCCAGAAGATAAGGATAAACGAATGTATGGGTGCC